>NC_069787.1:75969401-76272431 GCF_027406575.1 Nycticebus coucang | reverse complement strand
ATGTTGATTCTTCCCAGTTATGAACATGGTATGTTTTTCTATTTATTAATATCCTCTGCTATTTCCTTTCTTAGGGTTTTATGATTTTCTTTATAGAGGTCCTATACCTCTTTTGTTAGGTATATTCCTAGGTATTTCATTTTCTTTGGAGCCATAGTGAAGGGAGTTGTGTCCTTAATTAGCCCCTCATCTTGACTGTTACTACTGTATACAAAGGCTACTAACTTGTGGACATTGATTTTATATCCTGAAACATTACTGTATTTTTTGATGACTTCTAGGAGTCTTGTGCTTGAGTCTTTGGGATTCTCTAAGTATAAGATCATGTCATCAGCAAAGAGGGAGAGTTTGTCCTCCTCTGCTCCCATTTGGCTGCCCTTTATTTCCTTGTCTTGCCTAATTGTATTGGCTAGAACTTCCAGCACTATGCTGAATAGGAAAGGTGACAGAGGACAACCTTGTCTGGTTCCAGTTCTAAGAGGAAAAGCTTTCAGTTTTACTCCATTCAGTAAGATATTAGCTGTGGGTTTGTCACAGATAGCTTCAATCAGTTTCAGAAATGTGCCACCTATGCCTATACTCTTCAGTGTTCTAATTAGAAAAGGGTGCTGGATTGTATGGAATGCTTTTTCTGCATCTATTGAGAGGATCATATGGTCTTTGTTTTTGCTTCTGTTAATATGGTGGATAATCTTAATGGACTTGTGTATGTTAAACCAGCCTTGCATCCCTGGGGAAACCTACTTGATCATGATGTATGACTTTTTGATGATAAGCTGTAATTTATTGGTTAGGATTTTGTTGAGAATTTTTGCATCTATATTCATTAGTGAAATTGGTCTGAAATTCTCCTTTTTAGTTGGGTCTTTTCCTGGTTTTGGTATCACGGTGATGTTTGCTTCATAGAACATGTTGGGGAAGATTCCTTCCTCTTCAATTTTTTGGAATAATTTCTACAGTATGGGAATAAGCTCTTCCTTGAAGGTTTGATAGAATTCTGGTGTGAAGCCATCTGGACCAGAGCATTTTTTTGTTGGAAGCTTTTTTATTGTTTCTTTAATCTCAGTGCTTGAAATTGGTCTGTTCAGAATCTGTATGTCTTCCTGGCTAAGTCTAGGGAGAGGGTGTGTTTCCAAATATTGATCCATTTCCTCCACATTGTTCAATTTCTGGGCATAGAGTTTCTGGTAATATTCAGAGATGATCCCTTGTATCTCTGTGGCATCAGTTGTTATTTCCCCTTTATCATTTCTGGTTGAGGTTACTAGAGATTTTACTTTTCTATTTCTAGTTAGTCTGGCCAAAGGTTTATCTACTTTATTTGTTTTTTTTTTAAAAAACCAACTCCTTATTTCATTAATTTTCTGAATGATTCTTTTGTTTTCAATTTCATTGATCTCTGATTTAACTTTGGATATTTCTTTTCTTCTGCTGGGTTTAGGCTTAGATTGTTCTTTTTTCCCCAATTCCATAAGATGGCTTGTGAGTTTGTTAATGCACTCTCTTTCTGTTTTTTAAACATAAGCATCTTAAGTGATAAATTTTCCTCTCAGAACTGCTTTTGCAGTATCCCACAGGTTTTGGTAGCTTGTGTCTTTATTGTTGCTCAAAGATGTTAATGATTTCCTCTTTTAATTCTTCCTGCACCCAACTGTCATTCAATGGAAGGTTGTTTAATTTCCATGCTTTTGTGTGAGGTTGAACATTTTTGTTGGAGTTGAGTTCCACCTTTAGTGCCTTGTGATCTGAGTAGAAACAAGGTAAAATTTCTTTCTTTTTTTTTTTATTAAATCATAGCTGTGTACATTGATATGATCATGGGGCATCATTCACTAGTTTCACAGACCGTTTACCAAGTTCTTTTGATTCTGTTGAGGTTTGTTTTGTGTCCTAGGATATGTTTAATTTTGGAGAATGTTCCATGGGCAATGAGAAGAATGTATATTCTTTGTCTTTGGGATGGAGTGTTCTATATGTGTCTATCAAGCACAGTTGTTCTAGGGTCTCATGTAAGTTCTTTGTATCTTTGTTTAATTTCTGTTTAGAGGATCTGTCCAGCTCTGTAAGAGGAGCATTAAAGTCTCCTGTTATTATGGTGTTATAGGATATCATATTGCTCAGACTGAGTAAGGTCTGTTTCAAGGGAGTATTTAAGTTGGGTGCATAAATATTTAGAATTGAAATGTCTTCTTGTTGTATTTTTCCCTTGACCAATATAAAGTGACCATCTTTGTCTTTTTTGACTTTAGTTGCTTTAAATTCACATGTATCTGAAAATAAGATTGCAGCTCCTCTTTTCTTCTGAATTCCAATTGCCTGAAAAATTGTCTTTCAACCCTTAACTCAGAGTTTTAATTTGTCTTTTGAAGCTAGGCATGTATCCTGCAGACAGCAAATGGATGGCTTGTGCTTTTAATCTAATCAGCCAATCTATGCCTCTTCAGTGGGGAATTCAAGTCATTAACATTTATTGAGATAATTGATAAGTGTGGTAGTGTTCTATTCACCTTATTTTGTGAGAGTCCATTGCTTAGTTTTATCTTTTGCATCAGTATGGAAGTTAGGTTCTATCCTTTAATTGCTGAGTTCTTACTTTGCTGTTGATCCATCATGATGGTCAGTGTGTAGAACAGATTGAAGTATTTCCTGTAGAGCTGGTCTTGTTGTGGTAAATTTCCTCAGTGTTTTTTTTTTTTTTGTGATTTTTGGCCGGGGCTGGGTTTGAACCCGCCACCTCCGGCATATGGGACCGGCACCCTACTCCTTGAGCCACAGGTGCTGCCCTTCCTCAGTGTTTGTATTTCAGTAAATGATTTGTTTTCTCCATCAATTTTAAAGCTTAGCTTTGCAGGATATAGAATTCTGAGCTGGAAATTATTCTGTTTAAGTAGATTAAAGGTAGATGACCACTGTCTTCTTGCTTGAAAAGTTTCATTAGAAAAGTGTGCAGGTGTGTGGTGCCTGTGGCTCAAAGGAGTAGGGCGCCAGCCCCATATGCTGGAGGAGGTGGGTTCAAACCCAGCCCCTGCCAAAAACTGCAAAAAAAAAAAAGTCTGCAGTCACCCTGATGGATTTGCCCCTGTAGGTCAACTGGCGCTTACTCCTGGCAGCTTGAAGAATCTTTTCCTTTGTCTTGACTTTGGACAGGTTCATCACAATGTGTCTTCAAGAAGCTCTGTTAAAGTTAAGGCGACCTGAGGTCCGATATCCCTCTGAAAGGAGTGTGTCAGAATCTTTAGTGATATTTGGGAAATTTTCATATATAATATTCTTTAGTATGGCTTCCATTCCCTTGGGGGATTCTTCTTCCCCTTCTGGGATTCCTATAATTTGTGTGTTTGAACACTTCATAAAGTCCCATAATTCTGTCAGTGAACGTTTTGCTTTCTCTCTCTTCTTTTCTGCTTCTTTAACTATCTGAGTTATCTCAAGAGTTTGTCCTCTACCTCTGAGATTCTTTCTTCAGCATGGTCTAATCTGTTGTTGATACTTTCTATTGCATGTTTAAGTTCCCTAATTGACTGCTTCAGTTCCTTCAGCTCTGCTATATCCTTTCTATATTCTTCATATTGTTCATCTCTAATTTGATTCTGTTTTTGGATTTCCTTTTGGTTATTTTCCACTTTATCAGCAATTTCCTTCATTGTTTCCATCATTTCCTTCATTGTTTTCATTATCTGTATTCTAAATTCCCTTTATGTCATTTCTAACATTTCTTTATATGTGGAATGCTTTGTAGTAGCTACCTCATCGTCCCTTGGAGGAGTTGCTCTGGACTGGTTTTTCATGTTGCCAGGATTTTTCTGCTGATTCTTCCTCATAAGTGTTTTCCTTTTTCTGTTTCCTTGCCCTAAATTTCCCTCTTGCTTTTTAAATACTGTGCCTCTGCACTGGGGTTTTGATGAGTCAGCCGCTGGCGGGCTTAGACCAAACAGAACAAATGCAACCACTGCCAATTCTCCACTGCTTTTGTCCTCCTCATGGGATCCAAAAGTCTTTTGCTGACTCCCTGTGTCCCCAAAGGGATGTTTCTGGGCAGAACCCACCAGCCAGAGATGCCTAGAGTCTTCTCTCCCCAGTCTCACCGGGCCCAGCTGCAAGGAAGCTGTTACTTAGCCGCTATCTTGCTCCTTCCCTCCCTTATTTTTTGCTTTTTAAATCTGTGAAGATAGCCTAAGTTCTTTCCTTGCCAGAAAGATGGAGGATAGAGTGAATATATATTTTTTCCTCAGCCTACTATTTTTCTCAATATTTTTATTTAGAAAATTAGAATCTGATCCTGTTTTATGGATCCAGATGTCTAATTCCTTTAGAGTTGTTAAGTTTTTGTTTCATTATATTTTTTCTATAAAACATCTTTATGGTATATCCTCACTTTCTTATCTCCACATTCTCTGTGATGTGGCTCTAGCTGTGTATATGGCTGGTGAGAAGATCTGAGTGTAGACACTGTTGCTTCCATAAAACAACTTCAGTTAACAATTATGGAAAAACCCCATGATCATGCATTAAAATTCTTCATGGTTGCCAGCATTATCACTCTGTGAATTTTTTTTTTTTTTTGAGACAGAGTCTCACTATGTTGCCCTTGGTAGAGTGCCATGGTGTCACAGCTCACAGCAACCTCAAACTCTTGGGCTCAAGAGATTCTCTTGCCTCCAGATATCTCTTGGGCTTCAGATATCTCTTGATATATGCCTCCAGATATTTCTTGTGCTCAAGAGATATCTCTTGCCAAGTAGCTGAGACTACAGGCACCTGCCACAATGCCTGGCTATTTTTTTGTTGCAGTTGTCATTGTTGCTTAGCTGGCCCAGGCTGGGTTTGGGCCCTCTGACTTCAGTGTATGTGGCTGACACTATGGGTGCCAAGCCTCACTCCATGAATTTTGACATGTGGTAACTTCTTTTTCTCAGCTCTAGAATACAGAGCTGTATATGCAGTATTTCCTTTGATATAATTTATAGACTTTTGTAGTTTTAAATTGATTTAACATGCATTGATTATGCCTGATTCTCACACCAACTGTCTGATATAGTATGGATAACTCTTAAGTTCAGCAATACTGAATTCAAAAAGTGACCCTGACATTGTTACACATTGGCAAATACAACATCTTGACCAAAGTTAACTGAATGACTGTAATGGCTTGGGTGGTGTGTTAGAGAAAGTTAGTATCTCTGAGTTTGCCAACACAGACAGTAAAGTTATTTTATTTGCTTGGAAAGTATTAAAAAATAGGCATCACTTTCTACTTTTGGAAATTTTAATGTTGACTCTTCAGTTCTGGAGCCTGTCATGATTGAACTCTAACTATTGATGACTTTTCTCCTATGGAGGCTCAGAGCTTTTAGGCAGTGGAGAGGAGAGTGTTTATGTCTGATAGAAATCCCTTAATTTCTCACCTTTCTTTTTTATTTATAGTAAAGAGTAAGAAAAGCCAATAACAACAGCTCCTATTGGCTTACTGTCTTGAAGGCAGCTAATCTTCTCACTTTGGGGCTATATGTTCCATGACACCTATGACAGAGCATATGAATACCCTTAAAGAAACCTTGTCTCTTTTGCACACAATCTGTGGAAGTCAATGTCAGTTGTGGCTGACAATAAAATTTGAATCTGTATATTCTTAGGTAATTTTTTAATACAGCATTCATTGGCTGCAGTACAGAGTTATATCACTTTTTTCATTTGTAGGGAGGTATTTCTCCATACCGATTACTCCTCCAAAAAGTATTTATTGAGTGCTTTCTAGGTGCCAGCTATTTTATAATTAAATTCCTAACCTTACAGCTGGTGTTCATGGTTTATCAGATTTTAAATTCTACAGGATTGTGTAAGTTCAAGTTAATTAATTCTTGGTACTAAAAAACAAGACTTCCTTTTTGTTTTAAGATAAAAAAAACTTACAATATCAATACAGATATTTGAAACCCTTCTTGGAATTGAAAGAGGCTTAAGATCTTCAAATTTTGACAAATTGGGCCAAAATGATTCAACAAATAGATAGAAATCCCACTCGTCTTTAATAGATATTTCAAATTACTTTGTGATAATGGAAATAATAGAAGAACTATTCAGTAACACACAATTTGTAAAATCTAAGTACATATTTTAAGGAAATCCATCAAATTATGATTAGACAAGCCCCTAAATATGTCTACTGACAATTGGTGTAAATAATTGATGGGCCAGATGCTGTGGCTCTCGCCTATAATCCTAGCACTCTGGGAGGCTGGATCGCCTGAGCTCATGGATTTGAGACCAGCCTAAGCCACAGTGAGACCCCATCTTTAAAAATAGCCAGGCACTGTGGCAGGTACCTGTAGTCCCAGCTACTCGGGAGACTGAGCAAGAGGATCTTTTAAGCCCAGGAGTTTGAGGCTGCCTTGAACTACAACGCCACGATACTCCCCTGGGGTGACAGAATGAGACACTGTCTCAAAAAAAAAAAAAAAAAAAAAAATCTGATGACTTTTTTTTATTTTTATTTTTTTGGCTGAATACAGGGAACTTTATTGATGTTACATGACAAAGTGGGGCTCCTTATACCCTTCCCATTCTTCAGGGGGTCTGGTGTGGAAACTGTGTAGAGGGGAGATTCTCAGTGAGGAGATGACTGTTTTTTTTTCTTGAGACACAGCCTCAAGCTGTCTCCCTTGTTAGAGTGCCGTGTCATCACAGCTCACAGCAACCTCCAACTCCTGGGCTTAAGCGATTCTCTTGCCTCAGCCTCCCAAGTAGCTGGGGCTACAGGTGCCCACCACAACACCCAGCTATTTTTTGGTTGTAGTTGTCATTGTTGTTTGGCGGGCCTGGGCTGGATTCAAACCCGCCAGCTCTGGTGTACATGGCTGGCACCTTAGCAGCTTGAGCTACAGGTGCCAAGCCAAGAGATGACTGCTTTTTATTTTATTACTAATAGTTACATAGGCAAGTCTCAAGTAATTATGTCAGCCACCACCAGTGGGCCACCACCAATGAAAAAATCATATTTTATAAAATTCTGTATTAATGAAAAGTTCATTTGAGAATGAACCAAAGGTAAAATTTTTTCCTAATGGTTTTTCTGTTCTGTTAATAAGAATCTGAAACATATATCCATTGAATTGAAGTCTTTAACGTATAATTCTTTATTCTAGAAACATTAAAGAGATGGAAATTATTAGTGTTAGCAACTCCATTTGAGTTCAATAGAATTAAAAATTGGAGATATAGTAAACCTCACATTCTTCTTTTTTTTCCTATTTCACCCCAAAACCCAGTGTCCTATTTAGACGGCATTCAATGTAAAGAAACTACAATTTAATTATTCTCCTTTTCCTGGTTTGCCTTCCTTTTTGGAGGAGGAGGAGTGTTTATGCAAGAAGGAACCTCTTTTGTAAAAACAAAATACATAGATTTATTTAAATTTTAAAAGAGAAATTCTTTTTTTTTCTTTCCCAAGACAGAGTGTCAAGCTGTCACCCTGGGTAAGTGCCGTGGTGTCATAGCTCATAGCAACCTCCAACTCAGACTCAAGTGATTCTCTTGCCCCAGTTTTTCTATTTTTAGTAGAGATGAAGTCTCACTTTTGCTCAGGCTGGTCTCGATTCCTGAGCTCAGGGAATCCACCCACCTTGGTCTCCTAGAATGCTACGATTGTAGGCTGTGAACTATAGCACCCTGCCTAAAAGAGCAATTCTTAAATCTGTGTTGGATTCTAAAATAGAATTTTTAGAATTTTTTTCCATCATATATATATGTTGTATATATACATATTTTATTTGTTTAATTTATATACATATTTTATTAATAGAGACAGAGTCTCACTATGTTGCCTGGGCTATATTATACTGGCCATTCTCAGGTGTGATCATATAACACTGTAGCCTCGAACTCCTGGGCTCAAGTGATCCTCCTGCCTCAGCCTCCCACGTAGCCAGGACTACAGGTGTATCCCATTCCATCTGGCTATATTTCTATATCTCATTGTTTGCTTTTACTTAAGAGGAAATTCATTTCCTATGTGAGCTTTTTTCCTCTTGAATCTTTAAATCCTGAATATTTCTTTTCAAGGTTATTAACATTAAAATTTGTGTATTCTTTCAGTATATTAAAAGCTTTTCAGATAAATAACTAAAGACAATCTAAAAATATCTTTGCAAGAAGTAGGCTTCTGATCTAAATCTCATCTTAAAAAAATTATGTCTCACATATGAAAATAAAAAAGTTCTAAATACCAGCTACCTTGGCTTCATCTATGAGCTAAAGATATATTTTATTTTTATTTATTTATTTATTATTTTAGAGACAGAGTCTCACTTTTTCACCCTCGGTGGAGTGCAGTGGCATCACAGCTCAGAGCAACCTTCAGCTCTTGGGCTTAGGCGATTCTCTTGCCTCAGCCTCCCGAGTAGCTGGGACTATAGGTGCCCTCCACAATGCCAGCTATTTTTTTGTTGCAGTTTGGTTGGGGCTGGGTTTGAACCCACCACCCTCGGTATATGGGCCAGCGGCCTACTCACTTACGCCACCTGTAAATATACATTTTAAATACAGATATGATGAACCCATTGCTTTGCCTGAAATTATAAAATAAGGAAGTCTTTTATTTTCTTTTTGTAGAGGAAGTCACTTAAGTTCTCCTCAATTATTTCAATCTTTCTGTTTCCCTTGCCAAATATTTCATATTATCTTATCACTCCCTTGAGATAAAAAATTGGTGTTGGACAAAATGTGATTCCAACTAGAGACTATTTTATATAACTTAAAGGTTGTGCTTAGTAAAATTTTATCACTTGATTCCTTAAGAAATTTAGATACTATAAATTTAGCCTCTAACCTCCTTGACATAATTTCCCATTCTCATTTTATGACTCAGTCTCTTCTGTTTTATTTAATGGTTTAATAGAGTCATGTTTGAAACTGCCTGGAAAGCAATTTCAAGAAATGGTTTACAGGCTACTTCTAATGGGCACTGTAGAGATTATTACTTTCAGATATAACATTATTATTATTAAAAATTATTTGTTGATTGTCAGTGGTTGTGCTTAGAACTATCAGAGATATAAGGAAGCTGTAATCACTGCCCCGTGCTCCATTATCTGGCAAATAAAAACGACATGCCTCTATGTGGTTTCTCTGGCTCTACTTCAGATATTTTCCCCTTTAAGGAATGGACACAGGTTAGAGTGAGATGATGCATTTTCACCTTATTTTTATTGGCTCTCTTCTCACGAGTATTAGATTCCTTGGCAGTCAAGCTGAACTCCTGAGAGGAATACCGGAGTAGAAAGATATACCAATGACCTTTATAGGAACATGATGTTGATTCATGATCCCAAGACCTGCATGAGGTTTGCATTGCTCTTATCTGTAAGTAGATGTTGGAAATAACCCTAGAGGTTAGAGTCATTTAAAACTTACTGGAAGAAATTTCCTCACAGGAATGAAATAAAGGATTTCTTCCCAATGTTGGCAAGGACACTTGTCAGACTGGCTTGTGCCCAAGAGAACACATTTGCCTTTTTTTTTTTTAGAGACAGAGTCTCACTTTGTTACCCTTGGTAGAGTGCCATGGCAGCACAGCACACAGCAACCTCCAGCTCTTGGGCTTAGCAATTCTCTTGCCTCAGCCTCCCGAGTAGCTGGGACTACCAGCGCCCTCCACAACGCCGGCTATTTTTCTGTTGCAGTTTGGCAGGGGCCGGGTTTGAACCCACCACCCTTGGTATATGGGGTCGGCACCCTACTCACTGAGCCACAGGCGCCACCCCACTTGCCTTCTTTTAGCTAGCTTGTGCCACTATGCACTGTCATCTTCTGCAGCCCAGTTTACTGGGCCACCCCGTGGCAGCTGCCATATTGGGAGGCACAGACCCCGCCCCCCTCATACCCAATTCCAGCTGAAAGCTGAGTTTCTAACGCACGATATTCCTGCTCTCCAAGGAAGAAAGAAAAGAAAAATGAATGGAGAGAAGGAAGGAAGAAGAAAGAAATAGAATTCGGCTTACCTCGCACTTTTCTGACCCCGAGTTTTATACCCTTACCAATGGGAGCTCAGGAGAGGCATGACACTCCATGTGGAGAAGCTGTTACTCAGGACAAGGCTGGGCTTTACAGGGTCAGAGGCAGGATACAGGGTACAACAGAGAAGGAAACTTCCCTAAGCATAATTCAGGTTATGAGGGAGGATAAAACATGTTTTAAAATAACTGAAGCACAAGGTTAAAACTGGTACGTACCATAAGAGGAGGGCCTCCATAGAATGCTGTGAAATCCACAGGGGGAGCTGACTTCTAGTTGGTCTTGGCACCTTCATACCTATCAAAGAGGAAATAACAAAACAAAATGTGCCAGACTGCCATTCAGGGTGTGTGTGTATCTGTCCAAAACACAAGATTTAGGAATCACTACTTGTGGTGTGCATTGATATATCCATTATGGGATTGGTGGCTGGGCTGGAGAGAGGTTAGGGAAAGTGAGCTGAGATGACTTCTGGTCTTTGGTTTAAGTAGTTGGCTTGGGTGGTACCATTTCCTGAGATGGAGAAAGGGCAGGAGGAAATTTCTTGAGAGTTGAGAGAAAAAATTAATGAAATAAAGATTTCTGATTTGGCCGTGTTAGGCTCTCAGACATTTTGACTGTGACACACAGTACCCTTGCCAGTCCAGACCAAGTTAACACCTGCACATTTATATAAGTAAGTACATGCCTGAGAGAGAGTGTGTGTTGCGCTCCTCCCCAAACAAGAGCTGGGAAAGCTCTGGTCTGAGATCTTAAGAGAGAACCCAGTGAAGTGTTAGGGCTTTCATGACAGGGAAAAATACTCTCAATGTTTTCCTCATTTTTGGGCTGAGCTGACTTTCAGAACACTAGTGGCTATTTTCAAAAGCCCAAGGCAGAGAATGGTTTGGAGACAATTGTTCCAGCCTCTCCATTACTCTATCAGGAAAAAGTCAGGAAGGTAGAAACTCAGGGTCTTATCTTACTGTAAGAAAAGCTCTCTTGTGAACTCTGAAGGGGCATTTCATTTCTTAAAGAAATATCTCGTTTAGAATCTAACACATTTAGGGCTGCACCTGTGGCTCAAGGGTAGGGCACCAGTCCCATATACCAGAGGTGGTGGGTTCAAAGCCAGCCCTGGCTGAAAATCACAAAAAAAAAAAAAAAAAAAGAATCTGAGCACATTCAATTTTTTTGATTAATTGAAAATTTTTGAACTGAATCTTCTGAAAATATATGGAAAAATTTAGCAATAATTTCCAACACTAAGAATTAATAACTTCTAACATTTGTCTTATTTTTCCTAGTCTTTTCATTAATAAATATAAAACATTATGGAAAAAGTGGATGTTCCTTTTAATCATCCCCTTAAACCCCATTTCTCATCCCTTCTCTTCACCTTCACTTAGCATTTATGAGTTTGATCTGTATATTCCAATCCATATATATATATATATATATATTTTTTTTTTTTTTTGCAGTTTTTGGCCGAGGCTGGTTTGAACCCACCACCTCCAGTATATGGGGCTGGCGCCCTACTCCTTTGAGCCACAGGCACAACCCTATTCCAATCCATATTTTATCACATTCATTCATAATTATTTATAGCCAATATATAGTATTAATTCACATTTCTTTTTTTTTTTTTTTTTGGTAGAGACAGAGTCTCACTTTATTGCCCTCAGTAGAGTGCTGTGGCATCACACAGCTCATATCACCTCCAACTCCTGGGCTGAAGCGATTCTCTTGCCTCAGCCTCCCGAGTAGCTGGGACTACAGGCCGCCCGCCACAACGCCGGCTATTTTTTTTTTTGGTTTGCAGTTCAGCCTGGGGTCGGGCTTGAACCGCCACCCTCAGCATATGGGGCCGGCGCCTTACCGACTGAGCCACAGGTGCCGCCCCATAATTCACATTTCTTTTTATTAATAAATGACTCCTCAGCTATTCATGGCTGTGTAATCTATCAAGCTTGTGTCCTAGCACTTGAAATTATACTATCTGAGAATGAGAACAGACTTTCCGGGGGTGTGGGGCTGGGAATTTAGCACATCTGTGCAGATGCCAGTGCATACATTTTTGGCCTAGGATTGAGGGATGTATGTGAGGAAACTGAAATGGGCTCTGTGGAAACTGCAGTCCCAGGCTCATTTCCTCATCCTAGAGCTATCTCAGATAAAAATAGCAGAAGCTCTTCGCCACCTGCAAAATGTAGCTGTGTGGGTTCCTTATTTTGAAATGAGGGGAACGTTGGTATAGCTGATCATTTCCCAAGAACTGTCTTTGTTTACTAGGGAAAAGGTGATGCAGATATTAATGAGTAGAAGGGTTTTTTGTGTCTCTCAGGACCCTTGCTGTGTGTGGTAGGAGACACTCACATGTAATAATACACACATGGGATTCCTTCAGAACTATATAGCTCCTTTGGCTATTCTTTTAGGCACCACTGTAATCATATCAGTGTGAGTTCTGAGTTGAATTAATGGGCCTCTAGCTGTATCAAGGAGAAAGGGAATTCATTAGAGAATATGATAGCTTCATGTATCAGACTGATATGCACAGCAAAGACCAGAGCAGCCCTGAGCCACCCACATAGCATCCCTGGCTGATGGCGTCTGTGTGTATGTAAAGGAGACATGAGAAGGCCTGATGGGTCTACTAGGGTGATCGAGAAAAAAGGGACACAAAACCAGGAGTGAAGAGAGGACATTACTACTGACCTATAGAAATAAAAAGGATTGTAGGGGAACATTATTCAAAAAATTCAACAATAGATGAAATGGACAAATTCTAGAAAGAAGCAAATTACCAGTTTGAGAAGAAAAAAAAGAAGATAATCTGACTAGACCCCAACAAGTAAAGACATTGGATTAGTAATTAGAAATCTTCCCACAAGGAAATGCCAGTGCCAAGATGACCTTCCTAGTGAATGCTATCAAACATTTACAGAACTCATACTAATGCTTTACAATCTCTTTCAGAAAACGGGGGGGGGGGAGGGTGCGGGGTGGTGGTGGGGATCACTTCCCAAGTCATTAAATGGGGGCAGCATTACCCTGATACCAAAGCCAGATAAAGATGTCATAAGAAAAAACAACTACAGACCAATATGTCTCGTGAACATAGGCCCCAAAAGTCCTTTTTTTTTTTTAGAGACAGAGTCTCACTTTGTCACCCTCGGTAGAGTGTCGTGGCGTCACAGCTCACAGCAACCTCCAACTCTTGGGCTTAGGCGATTCTCTTGCCTCAGCCTCCCGAGTAGCTGGGACTACAGGCACCTGCCACAACACCCGGCTATTTTTTGTTGCAGTTTGGCCGGGGCCGGGTTCAAACTCGCCACCTTCGGTATATGGGGCCGGAACCCTATTCACTGAGCCAAAGGCTCTGCCCAGTCCAAAATTCTCCATGAAATATTGTAAACAAAAGGCAGTAACATGAAAAGGTATAATACACCATGACCAGGTATATCCCAACTATATTCTATATCCCAGAAATGCAAGATTGAATTAACATCCCATTAATGTGATATGTAAATAGAATAAAAGTTAAAACCTATACAATCATCTCCATAGATGCAGAGAAAACTTTGGACAAAATACAGAGTTTTTTTTTTTTTTTTTTTGCAGTTTTTGGCCAGGGCTGGTTTGAACCTGCCACCTCTGGCATGTGGGGCTGACGCCCTACTCCTTTGAGCTACAGGCGCCGCCCTAGAAGGGCATTCTCCAATCTGATACAGAGCATCTACAGATGACCTATGGCTCAATCACATTTAATGGTGCAGGACTGAATACTTTCCTGCTAAGATTGTGAACCAAATGAAATCGTCTACTCTCAACATTTCTGTTTAGGACTATACCGTAGTTCTAACCAGTATAATAAAACCAGATAAATAAGTAAATAAAGGCCAGGTGCACTGGCCCATGTCTGCAATCCTAGTACTCTGGGAAGCTGAGGTGGGAGCCCACTTGAGGTGAGGCATTTGCTATCAGCCTGAGCAAAGTAAGACCTGCCTCTATTAAAATAGAAAAATAGGCTTTGAGCCCATAGTTCCACGGTTAGGGCACTGGCCACATGCACCAGGTCTGGTGGGTTCAAACCCAGACTGGGCCTACCAAACAACAATGACAACTATGACAAAAAAATAGCTGGGTGTTGTGGCGGGCGCCTGTAGTCCAGCTACTTGGGAAGTCCGAGACAAGAGAATTGCCTAAGCCCAAAATCTGGGATGGCTGTGAGCTGTGACGCATGGCACTCTACAAGGGCGACATAGTGAGCCCCTGTCTCAAAAATAAATAAATTAATAAATACTAAAAATATAAAAATAAGCTAGGCATAGTGGCGGACACCTATAGTCCCAGCTACTCTGGAGGCTCAGGCCAGAGGATCACTTGACCCTAGGAGTCTGAGGTTGCTGTGAGTTTGGCTGAGGCCCTGGCACTGTAGCCCAGGTGACAGAGAGAGACTCTGTCTGAAAATAAATAAAATAAAAATAAAGTAAAATGTAAATAATAAAGACATCCATTGCAAGGAAGAAGTTAGCCTTTTTTAAAATTCATGGATAACATAATCCTTATTGCAGAAAAATTCTAAGGAATCCACATACACGTAAAATCTAGAACCAATAAGTTAGTTTGTTAATGTTGCTAGAGATGAGAGCAATATACAAAGTTACTTATAGTTTCATGTTCTAACAACAAACTATCCAAAGAGGAATTAGGAAAACAATTCCAGGCGGTGCCTGTGGCTCAAACGGGTAGGGCGCCAACCCCATATGCTGGAGGTGGTGGGTTCAAACCCAGCCCCAGCCAAAAAAACTGCAAAAAAAAAAAAAAAGAAAGAAAACAATTCCATTCACAATAAAATCAAAAGGAACAAAATACTCAGAAATAAATTTATCAAAATTAGTGGGGGATATATACACTGAAAACAACAAAATATTTCTGAGAGAAAGTAAAGAAAATATAAATCAATAGGTATTACATGGTCATGGGTTGGAAGACTCAACTTTTTTAAATGGCCATTTTTCTCCAATTTATTTAAATTCAACACAATTCTTATCAAATTCCAGTAGCCTATTTTTTATAGAAATTGATAAGCTGAGGCTTAGCACCTGTAGCTCAGTGGCCAGGGTGCCAGCCACATACACTGGAGCTGGCGGATTCGAATCCAGCCCAGGCCCAAACAACAATGACAACCACAACCCCTTCACCCCCTGACAAAAAAAATAGCCAGGTGTTATGGCAGGCATCTGTAGTCCCAGCTATTTGGGAGGTTGAGGAAAGAGAATTGCTTAAGCCCAAAAAAGAGTTTGAGATTGCTGTGAGCTGTGATGCCACAGCACTCTACTGAGGGTGACATAGTGAGACTCCGTCTCAAAAAAAAAAAAGAAATTAAAAAAGAAGGCACGGCGCCTGTGGCTCAAGTGGCTCAGCGCCAGCCACATACACCTAAACTGAGGTTCAAATCCAGCCTGGGGCCCGCAGAACAATGACAGCTGCAACCAAAAAATAGCCGGGTCTTGTGGTGGGCGCCTGTAGTCTCAGCCACTTGGGAGGCAGAGGCAAAAGAATTGCTTGAGCCCAGGAGTTTGAGGTTGCTGTGAGCTGTGATACCGCAGCACTCTACCCAGGGTGACAGCTTGAGGCTCTGTCCTGTGGCTCAGTGAGTAGGGCGCCAGCCCCATATGCCGAGGGTGGCGGGTTCAAACCCAGCCCCGGCCAAACTGCAACCAAAAAATAGCCGGGCGTTGTGGCGGGCGCCTGTAGTCCCAGCTGCTCGGGAGGCTGAGGCAAGAGAATCGCATAAGCCCAAGAGTTAAGAGGTTGCTGTGAGCCGTGTGACGCCATGGCACTCTACCTGAGGGCGGTACAGTGAGACTCTGTCTCTACAAAAAAAAAAAAAAAAAGAAAATTTAAAAAGAAATTGGTAAGCCGATCATAAAATGTATGTGGAAATACAAAGGACTTTAGAGAGCCGAAACCATTTTGAAAGGAAAGAATGACATTGTAGAACTTACAGTACTCAATTTCAAAACTTAGTATTAAAGCTACGGTAATCAATGTGGTATTAGGGTACTGGTGTAAGGGTAGGCATGTACAGTAGTCTGCCCTAATTTGAAGTTTTGTTTTCTGCACCTTTAGTTATCTATGGTCAACTGGTCTGAAAATAGTACATGGAAAATTCCAGAAATAATTCCGAAGTTTTAAATAACTTTCATTATAATATATTCTTTTTTTTTTTTTTTTTTTTTTTGCAGTTTTTGGCTGGGGCTGGGTTTGAACCCGCCGCCTCTAGCATATGGGGCCAGCGCCCTACTCCATTGAGCCACAGGCACCACCCTATAGTATATTCTTATAAGTGTTCTTTTACTACTACTACTATTATTATTTTAGAGACAGGATATTGCTTTGTAGCCCATGCTGGCGTGCAGTGGTACAATCATGAAGCTCACTGTAACCTTGAACTCCTGTGCTCAAGCAATCCGCCTGCCTCAGCCTCCTGAGTAGCTGGTTCCACAGGTGCATGCTATCACACCCAGCTATTTTCAAACTTTTTATAAAGAGGGTTTTGCTGTGTTGCCCAGGCTGGTCTCAACTCCTGGCCTCAAGTGATCCTCCTCTCTCAACCTTCCACTTGCTGGGATTACAAGTGTGAGCCACTGTGTACAACCCTATTTTATTTTATTTTATTTTAATTTTTATTTATTTATTTATTTTTGAAACAGAGCCTCAAGCTGTTGCCCTGGGTAGAGTGCTTTGGCATCACAGCTTATAGCAACCTCCAACTCCTGGGCTCAAGCAATTCTCCTACCTCCGCCTCCCAAGTAGCTGGGACTACAGGTGCCCACCACAAGGCCCGGCTAGTTTTTGGTTGCAGCCATTGTTGTTTGGCGGGTAGCGTTGGATTCGACCCCGCCAGCTCAGGTGTATGTGGCTGGCGCCTTAGCCACTTGAGCTACAGGCATCGAGCCCCAACCCTATTTTATTGTTAGTTATTTTTATTAATCTCTTAACGTGCTTAATTTATATTCTTTTTTTTTCTTTTTTGTTGCCCTCAGTAGAGTGCTGTAGTGTCACAGCTCATAGCAACCTCCAGCTCTTGGGCTAGGGTGATTCTCTTGCTTCAGCCTCCTGAGTACCCGGAACTACAGGCACCCACCACAACACCCGCCTATTTTTGTTGCAGTTGCCGCTGCTGTGTTCGAACCCGTCACCCTCGGTATATGGGGCTGGCGCCCTACCCACTGAGCCACAGGCGCAGCCCTTAATTTAGAAATTAAACTTCATCATGGGTATGTGGGTATAGGAAAAAACATAGCATATGTAGGGTTCAGTACTATCTGATGTTTCGGGCATCCACTGGGGTCCTGGAATATATGCCCCCAGATAAGGGAGGACTACTGTAAGGCAATGAAGCAGGATTCAGAGTGCAGAAATGAACCTTGTATTTATGTTAAACTGATTTTCCACCCAGGTTCTATGATGATTTAATGGTGGAAACAGTCTTTTCGACAGATGGTACTGGGACAAGTGAGTATCCATGTGCAAAACAGAAAACAAAACAAAATAAGCCCAATTTAGGTCCTTGCTTTATAACACACACAGAAATTAACTCAGAATTTATCATAGACTTTAATCAAAGAACAAAATCGTAGCATTGAAGAAAATATAGGAGAAAAATCTTTGTACCCTTAAGTTAGGCAAAGAGTTCTTAATATGACATTTAAAAATATGAGTCAGGGCGGCGCCTGTGGCTCAGTCGGTAAGGCGCCGGCCCCATACACCGAGGGTGGCGGGTTCAAACCCCGGCCAAACTGCAACCAAGAAATAGCCGGGCGTTGTGGCGGGTGCCTGTAGTCCCAGCTACTCGGGAGGCTGAGGCAAGAGAATCGCTTAAGCCCAGGAGTTGGAGGTTGCTGTGAGCTGTGTGAGGCCACGACACTCTACCGAGGGCCATAAAGTGAGACTCTGTCTCTACAAAAAAAAAAAAAAAAAATGAGTCACCTGAGAAAAAATAGACAAATTTGACTTCATTAAAATTAAAAACTTTTGTCCTTCAGGAAACACACTAACAAAATCAAAAGACAAGTTACAGACCTGGCAATATTATTTGCCAGTCATATCTGACAAAGAACTTGTATCCAGAATATACTATAAAAAACTTCAAAATGGGCAATGGGATGGCTCAGCACCCATAGCACATTGGTTACGGTGCCAGCCACATGAACTGAGGCTGGCGGGTTCTAACCTAGACAGGGCCTGCCAAACAACAATAACAACTGCAACAACAACAACAACAAAAATAGCCCGGCGTTGTGGCGGGCGCCAGTAGTCCCAGCTACCTGGGAGGCTGAGGCAAGAGAATTGCGTAAGCCCAAGAGTTGGAGGTTGCTGTGAGCTGTGATGCCACAGCACTCTGCTGAGGTCAACACAGTTAAGACTCCATCTCAAAAAATAAAAAAATAAAGGGCAATAGGAGTTATCTATTTAGTTGAAGAGACATTTCACCAAAGAAGATGCACAAATGGCTAATAAGTGCATGAAAAGTGTTCAACAACATTAATCACTGAGGAAATACAAATGAAAACCACAACGAGATAGCCGTTTACATTCACTAGAAGGGTTAAATAAAATTTAAAAGGACATTAGTGAGTGTTGGAAGGAAGCAGAGAAACTGGAATCCTCTAATGCTATTGGTGGGAATGTAAAATGGTGCAGATATTTTGGCAATCAGTTTCTTAAAATGTGAAACATAACCTAGCTATTCCACACCTAGAAATCCTCCCTCGAGAGTGGAGTGTCCACATTGTGTTGAACTTCATTTGAGCCCTGTGTTCCCGGAAAGTAACAATACCGAGAAAACCCTTTCCCGTAAAGGCTAACCACAAAGGACCACTGTTACAGACTGAATTGTGTCCCCACAAAATTCATAGATTCAGGTGCTAGCCACCAGTACACCTCAGAAAGTGATTACATTTGGAGATAAGGCTTTTAAAGGGATAATTAAGGCTAAATGATGTACAAAATCACAGCTAGATAGGAGGAATAAGTTCCAGGGTTCTATACCACTGTAGGATGACTACAGTTAGCAACAACAATTTATAGAGTCAAATAGCTGGAAGGAAGATATTGAACGTCTCCAAGACAAAGAAATGATAAATGTTTGAGATGATGGATACGCTACTTACTCTCATTGATCACTGTGCAGTGTAAGGATGTCACGTATTGAAACATCACTCTGTACACTGTGAATATGAACAGTTACTATTTGTCAACTAAAAAAACATGAAAAAGATTAAATGGAGTTACAAGGATGAGACCCTAATCTGCTAGGACAGGTTGTCCTTCTGAGGAGGACAGGGCACTGGAACGCAGGCACGCAGAGGAAAAGCCACATGAGGACATAAAGTGAGGCAGCGGTAAGAAGCCAGAGAGACTTCTCGGGAGAAACCAACCCACTGACACCTTGATCTCAGATTTCCAGTCTCCAGAACCAAGAGAAAATGAATTCCTTTGTTGTTGTTGTAAAAACAGAATCTTATTCTGTTGTCCTGGCTGGAGTGCAGTGGCATCATCACAGCTCACAGAAACCTTAAACTCCTCGACTTAAGCAATCCTCCTGCCTCAGCTTCCCGAATAGCTGGGACTACAGGTGCCTGCTACAATGCTCGGCTAATTTTATATATATAATTTTTTTTTTTTTTTTGAGACAGAGTCTCACTATGTCATCCTTGGTAGAGTGCTATGGCATCACAGCTCACAGCAACCTCCAACTCTTCGGCTTAAGCAATTCTCTTGCCTCAGCCTCCCAAGTAGTGGGACTACAGGCGCCTGCCACAATGCCTGACTATTTTTTGGTTGTAGTTGTCATTGTTGTTTGGCAGGCTCAGGCTGGATTTGAACCCACCAGCTCCAAAAGGCTAGCTGGTGCCTAGCTGCTGAGCTACAGGCACCGAGCCTATTATTTATTTATCTATTTATTATTTTTTAGTAGAGATAGGGAGGTTGGTGTTTGCCTCTTGCTCAGGCTGGTCTTAAACTCCCAGCCTGAAGAGATCTTCCTACCTCAGTCTCTCAGAGTGCTAGGATTACAGGCGTGAGCCACTGCTGCCCAACCAAACTCCTGTTGTTTAAGCCACCCAGCCTGTGGTATTTTGCTGTCTTAGCCTGAGCAAACTAACACAGTCCCCTTGCTCTTCCATCACTTCTCACCAATGACTTTCCTGTTTACCTATTCCTATACAATCCCAGATCCTCTTCCTTTTCTTGGAGATATTCCTCATTAACAAATGTTCTGTCTATCACAGTAGCCTGAATGAAATCATCTCCTTAATTGTCTAAAGCATTTTGTCTTTTACATTACAAAGACTTGTTATGTAATTACTCATAGCAGCATTATTACAAATCTGGAAATAATCCAAACATCCACCAATTAGCGAATTAATGAACAAAATGTAGTATATCTGTCTGGTCCTAGTGCACCAGTAATTACAACTAATTGATTACAGCCAGTTACAGATTCCCTGTTCCTTCTTCATGCCCACTGCCTTAAAAAAATAAAAAACGTAGTATATCCATACATTAGAATTCTGTTCAGCAATAGAAAGGAATGATACAGTACTGATGTGCTCAACATAGATGAAACTTGAAAACATTATGCTAAGTGGAAAAACCGAAGTGCCTAAGACATAAGATTGCATTTATGTGAAATGCCCAGAAAAAGCAAATTTAGACAGAAAGCAGATCGGCAGTAACCTGGAGCTGGGAGGAGGGGCTGTTGGCAAATAGGCTAAAGGAAACTGGGGGTGGGGAGTGGTTCTAAATTTGGAATGTGGGGCAGGTGCTTTGGCTCACATCTGTTGTCTCAGCTACTCAAGAGGATCAGTTGAACCTAGGAGTTCAAGGCTACAGTGAGGTCTGATCAAGCCAGTGCACTCTAGTCCAGCCAGCAGAGAGAGACCCTGTCTCAAAATAATAATAATACTAATAAAATAAAATAGGAATGCAGTGATGACTGTAGGACTTTATAAATGTACTGAAATTACTAATTGTATACTTACAAAAGGCAAATTTTATGGCATGTAAATGATACCTCAACTAAGCTATAAATATAAAAAGAACAAGAAATAAAATACAAAGGCTACCACAAGCTATGAAGATTCGCTATCAGAATCTTTTCAAAGAGCTAGATAAGCATGTGGATCTCCGTTGTTTAGCGTGATAGGCTCATCAATGTGGCTTCTAGAGAGTGCTGTGAGTGGAACTTGGAGAGAAGTCTCTCTGTAGTATCAGGGGTCATGTTTGAGCCAAATGTCTAGAAGCATCCATCAGGTGTGAGATCCTTGCCACCATTGCCAAAGACCTATAATTGTAATTTCTGTGTTCCAGTTTAGTAGAAATAAAGAATAAGAAAGGAAACTTCGTGAAGAACCAGACTACAGGGGCGGTGTCTGTGGCTCAGTGGGTGGGGCGCCAGTCCCATATACCAAGGGTGGCAGTTTTGAACCCAGCCCTGGCTAAACTGCAACAAAAAAACAGCCGGTGTTCTGGCGGGCGCCTGTAGTCCCAGCTACTCGGGAGGCTGAGACAAGAGAATTGCCTAATCCCAGGAGTTGGAGGTTGCTGTGAGCTGTGATGCCATGGCACTCTACCCAGGGCGACAGCTTGAGGCTCTGTCTCAAAAAAAAAAAAACAAAATAGACTAAAATGGAAACTGTTGATCATGGAGCCCAATAAAGACAATGTGATGAAAGACTGCAAACAATTTCATTCTTTTCATTGACAAGAAACACTTGCTAATAGTTTTTTATAATTGCATTAAAATGTTTTGGATCTGAGACCAATCGCCATTAAATAGTCTGTGGAACAGAGTTAAGGAGATGCTTTCTCATCCACTCATCCACATTATAACAGAAGAAGTTTACTCAATCTTTAGCACTAATTTTTCTTTTTTCTTTTTGCAGTTTTTGGCCGGGGCTGGGCTTGAACCTGCCACTTTTGGCTTATGGGGCCAGCACCCTACTCCTTTGAGCCACAGGCATCACCCAGCACTAATCTTTCTTTCCAAACATATCATCTCTTTAGAATCTTCTTGCTGCTACATATTTCTGCTTGTTAGGAATTCCTGCCCAGCCTTAAGGATTTAGTTCAAATGCAACTTCATAGTTTATTTCTTCTTGAATCATAACCATTTGTGTAAATATAGTATTGCTTATACTTGAATATAAAGAATGGTGCCTTATTGGTTGGGTACCCTGTAGGGTACCCTTCACTTGGTAATAGTCCCCAGACACAGGATGCTTGTTGAATTGAATGGCATGTACCACCCCCTGGTGGCTGAACAGGAAAACAACTTTAGACTTGGACCAAGGATGTCCTGAGCTTCTCCATACCTTGGTTCCTCAAACAAGGTTGATTTTGGAGGGACCGATTTGTGGAATTCAGTTCAAAGGAATTTCACATTCTAAAACTGGATTGTGTTGATGATTGCACACCAAAATTAAGAATGACTCAGGCCCTCAAAATTAATTTTTTCATTCTTTTTTCCATTGTTCTGCTCCCTTCTCTTCCTCCTTTTCCTCTTTTGCTCTTTGTTCACCTGTGGAGTCTTTCTTCCCTGTGCCTACCAATTTTCATTTTTTCACTTCTTGTTGTCATCTTTTCACTACTCTGTTATTTGGTTTCCTTTTGATTTCTGCCTGTTTGTATTCAGTTATTTCCAATATACAAATACAAAATACAGGAAACACCCACTTTTTTGGGTGGGGGTGTTTTCATGGATAAGACTCTACATTCAGCCACAGATGTTCAGTTCCAGAGATGAAAAAGTTCTCCTCCATGACAATGTCTTGCATTTTTATAGAATTTTTGTTGTAATCTTTTTTCTGATGTGGTTTCCCATCCACCCTTTAACCTATTTTAATATCCGCAAAGGTCTTTTTAAGGCAAAAATACAGATAGTAGATCATCTCCATTCATTCAAAAAACAGACTGAATGAACACGTGTCTGAGATCACAGGTAGTCAATCTGATCTTTGTTCCCACTGGTCTTCAATTAGTGCACTAATCCTTGTACAAACTTCTTTACCATATAGTTTATTTTAATAATCACACTTGTCTTTTAGGAGCTTGTAATCATTTCATGATTTTTTTTTTTTTGAGACAGAGTTTTACTATGTCACCCTCGGTAGAGTGCCGTAATGTCACAGCTCACAGCAACCTCAAACTCCTGGACTTAAGTGATTCTCTTGCCCAAGCCTCCCAAGTAGCTGAGGTAACAGGTGCCCACCACAACACCTGGATCTTTTTTGTTGCAGTTGTCATTGTTGTTTAGCTGGCCCAGGCCAGCCTTGGTGTATGTGGCTAGTGCCATAACTACTGTGCTATAGGCACCAAGCCATCATTTCATAATTTTTTAATTTTATTTGTTTAGGTTTAGTGAGGTAATCAGTGTAATTGCTAAAAATTTACCTGGGATTACAGAAATTTAAAACCAAAACAAGTAGAAGTGATCTAATCCAAAAATCTTTTGGGGACAGGGTCCTCCTCTGTAGCCCAGGCTAGAGTACAATATTATCATAACTCACAGCAGCCTCAAACTCCTGGACTCAAGAGGTCCTCCTATCGCAGCCCTCCGAGTAGATGGAACCACAGGAGTGCAGCATCATGTCCAGCTAATTTTTAAGGTTTTGTAGAGATGGGGTCTCACTATGTTGCTCAGGCTGGTCTCAAACTCCTGGCCTCAACTGATCCTCTCACCTTGACCTCTGAAAGTGCTAGGATTACAGATGTGAGCAATGCCTGGCCATCAAATTCTCTATTTAGGCAAATGACCAAACTGAAGCTCAGAGGAGTCACTTACCTACTGTCACACATCTTGTTGGTAACACCGTAAGAATAAAACCCTGGTCTCTCAGGTTCCAGTTTAGCACACTTTCCAGGGCTCTGTGCAGTCTGCTAAGCACACATTGGTGGCAGGGAGGTAGAGTTGTTAAGAACTGGAACCTTGGACTCAAACAGACCTGAGTTTGGGTGTCAGCTGTGCTATTTGGTAACTCATATTAGGTATGCTATTTAAGCATCAGTTTCCTCACCTATAAAACAGTGACAAAGGGCGGTGTCTTTGGCTCAGTGAGTAGGGCGCCAGCCTCATATACTGAGGGTGGCGGGTTCAAACCCTGCCCCAAGCAAACTGCAACAAAAAAATAGATGGGCACTGTGGCGGGTGCCTGTTGTCCCAGCTACTCAGGAGGCTGAAGCAAGAGAATCGCCTAAGTCCAAGAGCTGGAGGTTGCTGTGAGCTATCATGCCACAGCACTCTACTGAGGGTGACAAAGTGAGACTCTGTCTCTAAAAAAAAAAAAAATTCTAAAATCAGTGACAAAATCTTGCACCAGCTGTATATGGTTGTTATGAAAAGTATTAAAAATATAAATATAATAAAAATGTGTGTCCTTATAAAAGACACTTAGATTTTGAGACCAGTATAGCTAAGAGAGTAGTCTTTGGAATCAGACGGTTGGTGTCTCTAGTTCGCGGACCTTTGGAAAACTGTTTAACTTCTTTGAGTGTTAGATTTTTAATCTGTAAAGTGAGAATAATAATGCTATTTGCAGAGAGTTTCTAGAGGTTTGAATGAAATAACTCACGGAAATTTCCTAGGTGCATGGCACACATTCAGCGCTCAATAAATGCATGCTGTGATCAACTTTCTTGCCAGGTTCTAATGGAAGTTCAGGTCTCTTACGAGGCAAAACTTTGAACTAAAGAATTTAGTCTAGAAAATATTTTATTATAAAATATAATTTTCTATCTAAAATAACAATGTTTTCAAGGAAATCAGGAGTATGATAACCTGTCATTATCAATGAGTGTAGTAGCAACCAACTGCATGTCATGTGGGTGCCACGTCATTACATATAGTCTTTTGTTTAGTTGAACTCTCTCAGTTATCCACGGGTTAGAAAACTCAGATGCAGATAGACGAAGTACCTAGTCCAGGATCATCTTGCTAGTGAAAAGTTTAAACTTGGTCCTTGTTACTCCAAGGTACTATTTTTACTCCAAGGGCCTCTCAAACTGAACTATTGAGGGAACCAAAAATTGAGGCTATCAAACATTGCACTAGAGTTTGACAACCCATTCTAATTACCAAAATTAGCAAGCGTGAATGTTGATATAAAGCTTTTAGGATGCCAGAAAATACTCTTTTAATGTTTATTCCATGAAATCTTTTGAACATTCTCAAATGAAGCTCCTACTACACTGGCTTTTTAATCCTGTATCAGCCTTCTGAGGTTGACATAACAAAATACCATACACTGGGTAGAGTGAATAACAGAAATTTATTTTCTCATACCCTGTTTCCCTGAAAATAAGACATCCTCCGAAAATAAGACCTACTTACAGGAACAATAAGACGTCCCCTGAAAATAAGACCTAGCGCATCTTTGGGAGCACACCTTAAAATAAGACACTGTCTTATTTTCGGGGAAACAGCGTAGTTCTGGAGCCTGCAAGTCCATGAACAAGGAGCTGGCAGTTTGGTTTATCCTGAGGCTGCTGTCCTTGACTTACAGATGACCACCTTCCTGTTGTGTGTTCACAAGTCTTTTCCTCTGCACCCAGGCATTCTGCTCTCTCCCTTCTTATAAGGCAGCGGTTCTCAACCTGTGGGTCGAGACCCACAGGAACTGTATTGAAGGGCATTGAAGGGCATTAGGAAGGTTGAGAACCACCGTTATAAGGACTTCAGTCCTAATAGATTAGGGCCCTATTCTTATAACCTTATTTCACTTTCAATACTTCTTTAAAGGCCTTGCCCTCAAATGCAGTCACACTGGGAATTAATGCTTTAATATATGAATCAAGGGCAGAGGGATGTGACATGATTCTGTCCATTGCAAATACGTTCAATCTTTTTGGTTTTTTTTGAGGCAGAGTTTCACTTTGTCGCCCTCGGTAGAGTGCCGTGGCGTCACACAGCTCACAACAACCTCCAGCTCCTGGGCTTAGGTGATTCTCTTGCCTCAGCCTCCCAAGTAGCCGGGACTACAGGCGCCCGCCACAACGCCCGGCTATTTTTTTTGTTGTTGTTGTTGCAGTTCAGCTGGGGCCAGGTTTGAACCCGCCACCCTCAGTATATGTGGCCGGTGCCCTACTCACTGAGCCACAGGCACTGCCCTACATTCAATCTTTTATCCTCAAAGTAATAGAGTGTTTTCTAGAAATACTTCAGAAATGTGTTGATTGGCAAGCACAGTCATAAATCTTGTGTCTCATTCCCCAGAATTATAGAATGTAAGAGACAGAAGTGACCTTAGAGGTCATAGTTCTGTGCCTTCACTTTTCATTTGATGGAACTTCCCCAGGATGGGGAAGGAGCTGGTGTGAGGGCCACATAGCTAGGACTAACTGGCGTCACTAGAACCCAGAACTCCTCAGGTGGTGCTGGACTCATTTGACTGCAATGCACCTGCTATTTCAAATCTGATGTTATATACAATATCATCTCTATTTTTTACTACCTTCAATTTCACCAATGCGTGCATTCTCATCCAGGAAGGTTTTGAATCAGCTCATGCTGGCACTTTGCTGGGACTTGCATTGTCTTATTTAGTCCTTACAGCAGCCTTGTGAGGGAGATCATAATAAAGACACCTGAGAGGTTAAGTGACTTGCTCAGGTTCTCCCAGTCTGTAAGAGACACAGCCTGATGTGGGCATAGATTTGAAGGTTCATGTGCTAATTAATTGAATAGCTCATGTGTTTACTCACTCTGGAAGTGGAGACATCAGTTTCTTTCCCCAGTTCGCCTCTGACTTACTGCAGGTTCAACAACAGGTGGTGAAGGAGGGCAAGTACAGACCTTCCTGGGGTGCTGGAAATGAGCCCTTTGTTGTTCTGTTTACCCCCGCAAAACATATTGCTGGAGAAAGCAAAGAGTCCCTGCTTAGCAAGACAGGGGTACTGTCAGCAGATGGGTTAGAGACTGTTTTATAACAAAAACACTTTATAGTGATTATAAAACAAAACAACCTTCCATGATTGAACAAAATAAACAATGTAGAAAAGTGTAAAGAAAGAGTTCCTGGCCCATGCCCAGGAAAATGTAGGATAATTGTTGCTACTATTGAATATCTATTCAGACATACATTAAAAATGTATGTAAGCAAATATATAATATGTGTAAATTAGAGTGTAGGGTAACACCATGCCTATTGTTCTGCAATGTACTTTTTTATCTCTTAACAGTATGTCTTTGACATGTTTTTATATAAATATGTGTAGTTCTATTACGTTCTTCTTTTGTTTTCAGATGGTTTCACTTGCCTGGGCTAGAGTGCAGTAGCTCTAGCTCACAGAACCCTCAAACTCCTGGCTTCAACGGATCCTTCTTCATTAGCCTCCCAAGTAACTGGGACTACAGGTGTCTGCCACAGTACCCAGCCAGTTTTTCCATTTTTTGGCCGGGGCTGGGTTTGAACCCGCCACCTCCAGCATATGGGGCCAGCACCCTACTCCTTTGAGCCACAGGAGCTGCCCCAGTTTTTCTATTTTTAGTAGAGATGGAGTCTTGCGCAGGCTGGTCTTGAACTCCTGAACTTAACCAATCCTCCCACCTGAATCTTTCAGAGTGCTAGGATTACAGGTGTCAGTCATGGCACCTGGTCTCATTCTTTTTTTTTTTTTTGAGACAGAGCCTCAAGCTGTCATCCTGGGTATAGTGCCATAGCATCTTAGCTCACAGAAACCTCCAACTCCTGGGCTTAAGCAATTCTCTTGCCTCAGCCTCCCAAGTAGCTGGGACTACAGGCGCCCGTCACAACGCCCAGCTATTTTTTGGTTGCAGCCGTCATTGTTGTTTGGTGGGCCCTGGGCTGGATTCGAACCCGCCAGCTCAGGTGTATGTGGCTGGCGCCTTAGCTGCTTGAGCCACAGGCGCCGAGCCTGGTCTCATTCTTAAAGTTAGCAAAGTATTTCACTGTAGGGCTCTATGATAATGTAATCATTCCTGTAGTAGGATGATGTTCCCCCAAATGTCTACCTCCTAATCCCTGGAACCTTTCCACGTCACGCTCTTTGGACAGAGGGTCTTTGCCTATGTGATTAAGGTGGGGATCTTGAGATGGGAAGATTATCCTGAGTGATCTGGGGATCATCCTAAATGCAATCACAAGATCCTTATTAGAGAGAGGCAGAGAGCTGAGGTTAAGGCAGAGGCAGAGATTAGAGTTCTACAGTGAAAAGCCAAGAAATGGGGCAGTCACGTTCCAGAAGCTGGTGAAGTCAAGGAATGGATTCTGCTCTTGAGCTTCCAGAGGAAGCACAGCCTGGCTGGACACTTTGATTTTGGAACAGTGATAATGATTTCAGACTTCTGGCTTCCAGAAATGTGAAAGAAAAAGTTCATTTTAAGATACCAAGTTTGTGGTAATTTGTTACAGAAGCCACAGGAAACTAACTAATTTCCTTATTAATGGACATTTAAAGTGCTTATAATGAATAGCCTATATAGCTTTGCCCACTTGTACAATTACATTTGTAAGACGAATTCCAAGAAACAGAATATATGAGGCAAAGTATGGGAACATAAAAACAAAGATTTCATCAAGCCTAAAGAGAATGTTTTACATCTTCCAAATGGATTCTGGGTACTGTATGTCAAAATGTGTGCCTTTGAATTTATAGTTTTGAATGTGTTTATCAGAAAATAATAAAACTAAAATAACCTAACTGTTCCGTTTTAGCTTAAAGGCTAGAGTAAACCTGAAAATAATAAAAGGAAATAATAAGTAGGAAGAGAAAATCAGTAAAATAGGGAATGAAACTAACAACCAAATGATAAAAAGGAGAATTTTAGCGTAATCAACATTTTTCCAAAACAAGTAATTAGATAGACCTCTAGGAAGACTAAGCAAGAGAAAGAGAGAGACCATGCACCTACTAATAAATGAATTGCAAAGTGAAAAGCAGGAAATCAGATGTAATAGAGATTTAAACACAAGAAGAATATAAAAATACGGTATATATTAACATATAAAAATATTAAAAGCAAAGATTGACTTGAGAAGAAATGGGAAACCTGAACAGACTTACTAACATAGTGAGAAGCAGCATCTCAAAGCCCTCCCCAATACACACTTCGAAAATTACAGGCTCAGGCAAACCACCTGAGGACCAGACAGGCCTTCCTTCATGCAGGTTGTTCCTGAGGAGAGAAAAAGAAGCAAAGCTACTTAACTCGTGCTCTGAGTCTCATATAATCTTGATTCCAAATCTGCATAAAGAAAGCAGAAGAGAAGAAATTTCTGGGTCTGGGCAGATCTAGTTCTGGTAATCCTGGTAATGATGTTTACCGGACATTTCTTTCTCTTCCAGCTGTCCGGGCACGTGGTAGGATTGCATTGATGCGCTCCCACGAGTTTGGGTGGAGACTCATGGCAAGTTGTAACCAATGATTACAGGCTCACACGGCACGTGCGACTTCTGGGCTGGCTCATTTCATGGCCTGAGACTCTCCAGCGCCTCCTTACCTTCAGCATGGCAGCCAGCAGTGTGTGAAACAGCACTGGCTTGATCAGCCCGGATGCCTGGATGGCTCCACTGAGCAGACTCCAACCCTGCTGACCTGTTCTCTCACCATGTGTGAGAACTAAACCTTTCCTGTTTTAAGCCACTACGACTAGGGGGTCAGTTGTCGTTGCAGCATAACCTAGTCCATCCTAGGCACTCATTATCTGCCCTGACATCGTTCTAATGCTACGCATGCTGCAAATCCTGGAAAACGAAACACAACATATTTCAGTCTTTCTTGAAGCTAGAGTTTTTAACATGAGACAGGATTAGTCGCACTAATTAGCTACATTTGAATGAAATTTAATTTAAATTTATTTTATTTTATTTATTTTTTTTTTTTGTAGAGGCAGAGTTTCACTTTGTCGCCTCGGTAGAGTGCCGTGGCGTCACACAGCTCACAGCAACCTCCAACTCCTGGGCTTAGGCGATTCTCCTGCCTCAGCCTCCCAAGTAGCTGGGACCACAGGCGCCCGCCACAACGCCCGGCTATTTATTTTTTTGTTGCAGTTTGGCGGGGCCGGGTTTGAACCCGCCACGCTCGGTATATGGGGCCGGCGCCCTGCTCACTGAGCCACAGGTGCCGCCCTAAATTATTATTATTATTATTTTTAAAGAGATGAAATCTCATTTGGTTGCTGGGGGTGGCCTGGAACTTCTGGGCTTGAGTGATTCTCTCACATCAGCCTCATGAGTAGCTGGGACTAGCGGTACTTACCACTTTACCTGGCTTTTGAATGAAATTTAAAGTGTAGCGAGTTGCCCATCTTCCTAATGCTCTAGGTGTTTCTTTGCTTAGCACAGCCATGGAGACAATACAGTTGTAGCTTTGTGAGGGTTGACAGGCAGTTTTGGAAGCTTCTGGGCCTAGCATTTGCATTCCAGTGTCCAGTCACTCATTCCATGGTGTCAAGAGGGTGTGGCAGCTTCCTGGCTCATGGCTCCAGCTAAGGTCTTGCAACCAGCTCCTTCAGTGGCAGCTCCTGAGTCGCCCCTCTCCAGCTGTGACAGTAGTAACAGCTTCCCTGTTCCGCTGACAGTCCTTTCTGGAGGTCCAGCCTACAGCTAGCACCACCCTCTCTTTTATTTATGTATTTATGTATTTATTTATTTTTTGTAGAGACAGAGTCTCACTCTGTCACCCTTGGTAGAGTGCTGAGGCATCACAGCTCACAGCAACTTCCAACTCCTGGGCTTAAGCAATTCTCTTGCTTCAGCCTCCTGAGTAGCTGGGACTACAGGCGCCTGCTACAACGCCTGGCTATTTTTTTGTTGCAGTTTGGCTGGGACTGGCGCCCTACCCACTGAGCCACAAGCGCCGCCCACCACCATCTCTTCTAATGATTTTATAAACACTCAATTTCCAGTGTTTAATCCCTTTCTGCTTAAGAGACTTTACATAACATCTGTTCCTACAATTAAACTCTGATGAATTTATGGCCTACTTCCTTTTATAGAAGGCAGTTTAAAAAATTCTAAATGACATAGTATGTCTGTACATACAATATAACACACTTGACCCTTGAACAACACAGCTTTGAGGCACACGAGTCCTTTTATATACAGATTTCTTCCTACCTCTGCCACACTTGAAACATCAAGGTCAACCCCTCCTCCTTCTCCTCCTCACTCTAATCAACATGAACACAACAAGGGTGAAGACCTTCACTTACACTGAATAACTAGTAAATACATTTTCTCTTCCTTATCACATTCTTTTTTGTTTTTGAGACAGACTATCACTCTGTCACCTTGGTAGAGTGCTGTGGCATCATCACAGCTCACAGTGAGCTTTATCTTTTGAGCTCAAGCAATCCTCTTGCCTCAGCCTCCCCAGTTGCTGGGACTATGGGTGTCTATCACAAGGCCCAGCTAATTTTTCTATTTTTAATAGAGATGGGGTCTCACTCTTGCTTAGGCTGGTCTTGAATTCCTGAGCTCAAGCAAACCACCAGCCTCACTATCCCAAAGTGTTGGGATTATAAGCGTGAGCCACTACCCCATCCCCTTATGACATCCTTTTATTTTATTTTATTTTTTTAGAGACAAAATCTCATTTTGTCACCCTTGGTAGAGTGCCATGGCGTCACAGTCACAGCAACCTCCAGCTCTTGGGTTTAAGCCAATTCTCTTGCCACAGCCTTCCGAGTAGCTGGGACTATAGGCACCTGCCACAATGCCCCGCTATTTTTTTGTTGCAGTTTGGCCTGGGCTGGGTATGAACCTGCCACCCTCAGTATATGGGACCGGCGCCCCACTCACTGAGCCACAGGCGCCTCCTCCTTATGACATTCTTCATTACATTTTCTTTTCTGTAGCTTATATTATTGTAAGAATATATACTATATGTATAACACATATTACATACAAACTATGTGTTAATCAACTGTCTTGTCAGTAAGGGTTCTGGTCATAGTAGGCTTTAAGCAGTTAGATTTATTGGAGAGTCAAAAGTTGTATGTAGGTTTTCAACTGTGCAGAGAGTTGGTGTCCTTATCCCCCATGTTGTTCAAGGATCAACTGTATCTGTACACACACACACACACACACACACACTAGTGTATATATTTCTATATATGATCAGGTAGGGCTGATCACAAGGACATCCTAAAAGACATCACAGAGACATCTTGAAGAATATAGAGCCAGTGTTTTTAGTTTCAGATCCAGACTGGCTCTATTGTTTAATGTTCCTGGCACATGGTCTCAGCAAACTTCAAGCAAGTCTGGGAAGTGTGCCACGCTGTAACTGTGTTGCCATATGAACACAACCCTGTTGATGTAGCACCCCTTATCCGCCTGGCCATTCCTACCTTAGCTACTTGCATGGGTGATCATTGTAGTAGCTCACGCCATTCCAGGGGCCATTAAGACCAAGAGTGAGGAAAGAAGGGCTGAGTGAGTCACGGCGAGTCATCTCTGGTGCTTCTCGAGTGCATGGTTGATGAGGATGTACAGTACACCTGCCGGGAGCAGTGCTGCTCCCATAGTCAAGGACCCCTGACACGTGCACTGGCCAGGCTGAGCCTACGGAGGCGCTCAGCTTCCTAGAAACTAGTAAGGGGCCGAGGGAGGAACCCAAACATGCAGGAAGGTGAGGCCTCCTGGGGATGACCTCTACCACTGAGAGATTAAACACGGGAAGAGACCAGCAGAAGCAATGCTCCCTTTTAAGCCTGCCAGAGTATTCTAGGACTCAGCCGTTTCAAGCAGCCACTATGGTGGAGCTGTGACCGGCTTGGGGACCCGTTCCTTCCATTTGCTTTCCTCCTTTCTTGTCTCACTCTTGTGGCTTTTTCTTCCTTAGGATTTCTCCTTCCTCCAGTAGAGGGTTAACATGTGGGCGGCGCCTGTGGCTCAGTGAGTAGGGCGCTGGCCCCATATGCCGACGGTGGCGGGTTCGGGCCCAGCCCCGGCCAAACTGCAACCAAAAAATAGCCGGGCGTTGTGGCGGGCGCCTGTAGTCCCAGCTGCTCGGGAGGCTGAGGCAAGAGAATCGCGTAAGCCCAAGAGTTAGAGGTTGCTGTGAGCCGTGTGACGCCACAGCACTCTACCCGAGGGCGGTACAGTGAGACTGTCTCTACCAAAAAAAAAAAAAAAAAAAAAAAAAAAAACATGTGAACTCTGCTTCTGTTGTTTCCTGTGGAAACAGAACTGAGACACCACGGAAGACGGGAAAATCAGTTTATAGTGAACAGCTACCCTGTTTCCCCGAAAATAAGACATCCTCCGAAAATAAGACCTACTTACAGGAAAGATAAGACGTCCCCTGAAAATAAGACCTAGCGCATCTTTGGGAGCACACCTTAAAATAAGACACTGTCTTATTTTCAGGGAAACAGGGTAGAAGTGTTTACATCCAAGGCCCGGGAGCATCTTACTCTAAGGAAAAACTTTATTTTTTTCTTTTGTATTTCAGATTAATATGAGGGTGTGAATGATTAGGTTACAATATTTGCATACGTTAGGTAAAGTCCCTGTTGTAGTTGTGTTCCCCGCCCAGCAGGTGTACCATACACCCTTGCACTGTGCCCATCAGGTGAGAGCTCACCAATCCCCCCACCTTGAATTGAATTGAGTATTTCTCTGGTGTGGGTACGTGTCAGATCATCTACTGACTTCATATTAGTATTAAGTACATTGGCTACTTGCTTTTCCATTCTTGAGATACTCTACTAAGAAGAATGTGCTTCAACTCCATCTCAAAGGAAAAACTTTAGATGCATTCCTACAACATTAGAAATAAGGCAAAGATGCCTGGTCTCTCCACCACTGTTCAACATAATATTGATGGTTCTAACCAATGTAAAAAGACATAAAAGGAAATAAAACATAAAAGAATAAGAAGGGAAGAGGTAAACGTACCATTATCTGCAGATGATATATCCAACTGTACAGAAAATCCAACAGAATCAATAAACAAACTATTAGAATTTTTAAGAGTTTAGCAAGGTCACTGGAAGAAAGATCACCTTATAAAACTCAATAGGATTCATTTCTTACACCAGCAATAAAATAAAATAGAAAACACAATACCATTCACAAGTACAAACATTATAAAGCATCTAGGAAGTAAAGGATCAAAGATTTTCTCAAAACTTCTTTGGAGAAAAGTTATGAACTTTAAAAAAGTAAATAGAAGATGATCTGAATACACGGAGAGAGAGTCCACAATACGGGACAGGATGATTTCATGTTTAAAGATACTAATTTTCTTTCAATCAGCTTGTATACTCAATGCAACATTCGGGCTTTCTGTTTTTTCTTTCTTTTTGTAGAAACAGAAACTATGCCATCTTCCTCTAAAACGTCTATGGAAAAATAAATGCCCAAGAACCACTAGGTTTGTTTTGAAAAAGAAAAGCCAAGAAGGAAGACTCACGTGCCAGGTATTAAAAAATAGGGCAGCTCCTGTGGCTCAAAGGAGTAAGGCGCCGGCCCCATATGCCGGGCCCACATGCCGGAGGTGGCAGGTTCAAACCCAGCCCCGGCCAAAACAAACAAACAAACAAAACTGCAAAAAAAAAAAAGAAAAAAAAAGAAAAAGAAAGTTAAAAAAAAAATAGTATGCAGCCACAGTAAACTCAGTAGGATACATACCTGTGGATGAACAGAACAGAGAGCTCAGAAACAAACTTTTATGTACACGAGACCTTGATATGTGACGAAGTTGGCATGATGAGTCAGTGGAGAAAGCCAGTAGTGCCTCACTATTGAAGAAAAACAAAATTGGTTAACTGGGCATGTGGCATGTGCCTGTAGTCCTAGTTCCTATGTAGGCTGAGGCAGGAAGCTCTCGTGAGCCAGGAGTTGGAGGTTGTAGTGAGTTGTGATGATGCCACAGCTACATCAGCCTTAGTGATAGAACAAGACCCTTTCTTTAAAAAAAAGGGAGGGGGTCCCTGACCTCATTCCATTTATGAAGATGAATTTCAGATGAACTTAGTACACGAGTTCATGGGAAGACAAAATTATAAAGTTAAAAAAAGAAAAAACAAAAGGAGAGTATCTTTTGGGGGTAGAGGGAGAGGTGGGTTGAAGGGTTTCTTAAACAAGACCCAGAAAACCCAAAACATAAGGCAAAAAATTTCAAGGACTGTATTACCTCAAAATTAAGAATTTATTTCAAATATGATACAATGGGCAAAGATCACAGTTGACTCATATAGGGAGATTTTTACATCCTCAAAAAGTGATACAGAATCAAAATCTAGATTATAAAGTAAATGTAATTAAAATGCATAAAACGTATTCATAGAACCTCACACACAGCCCGTGAGATGGACGTTCAGTTCGTGGATGAGCATCTCAGCGTTCACATGGGAGTGGGACAGCTGGAGGCACCTGGGCATTGGTCGCGCAGGGAATGGAGAGGTACCCGGGGGTTTCCAGCTGTCTGCATGTGCAGCAGGGGCAGATCTTAAAATTAGTGTTGAGTGAAAGAAATAAGAAGCAGATTAAGATCTTCCCATTCCATTCGAGGACTGGATTAAAAAACAAAATCTATGAAGTGGTCGTCTAGTTGACCCCACCCTGAGACAGTGGCCAGCAAGGGAGACAGGAAAGAATGAAACTTACGCCAAACTTAGTGCACAAAACCGGAAGCCTGTAAGGGCGCACACTGTTCCACGGGCCTCGGGGGCAGCATGAGAACAATGCAGCACCTCTTTCTTGGGTGCATAACAGAGTGTACGTGCAAGAATGCACAGCCCTCAGTAGTCAGTAGTCAAGGTTAAGAATGAGACAGGGAAGAAGCTCCTGTGTTGTACACTCCTGGACCATTGCTGCGTAACATTTGTGAGATATATAGCACTTGTCATATATTTGCCATTATTATAGAATGTCTGCCTCCCCAACCGGGCTTAAACTTCATGAGAACAAGACCTGTGTTAATTTTGTTCATCTCTTGTGCTGACCACAGTGTATGGTCTATTGTTAATTCTTAAAAAATAATTTTGGAATGAATAAATAAATACCTATATGAAAAAAAAAAAAAAGAATGAGACAGGGAAGGTGACGGCCCCCAGGAAGGCTGGGTGAAGGGTAAGCAAGGACTCAGGGTAATGGAACATCTGAAGTGGCCAGATAACAGTGCAACCTGAAGAGAGAGGAGGGAGAACAAGTCTCATCTCTTCAGACAGACGCCATTTTTTTTTTTTTTGCAGGGTGGCCTGGGCTGGGTTTGATCCCGCCACCTCTGGCATATGGGGCCGGTGCCCTACTCCTTTGAGCCACAGGCACCACCCAGACAGACAACATCTTAGCTGCTTTAGCCTAAGCTACTAGTTGCTGGCCTCAGCTGGCCTGCACTGCTGATTTCCCCTGCAGGGATGGTCACACAGACATTCCCCTGACTGGGAACCTGAGTTGGAAGGTCCCTGGGGAATTCAGCCTGTTCCCCTCCCACATATTCCCTGTTGTATTGATTTAAATGGGCCATTCTTCAGGTTCGGGAAGGGTGTTAGGAAAAGGAGTTCAAAAGGAATAGACATATGACCATATTTGTCCATGTTACAAAGTCTTTGGGACGTTGATTGGCTTTTATCTCAAGGGAATTCATTTGTAAAGTCTTAATCAGCCCCATTTCGTGTTAACTTAGTGTAACAACTTAGTGCGACAGTTCAGGCCCTCTTGACTTAAGGCATTTTAAAAGTGCCAAAATTGCCTGGCTGTGTTTGCTACCTGCCCTGCTCATATCTAACTAACTGCCTAATGTAACATTTCGCCTGGGATTTGCAGACCCTGACTCTTTGGGAGCAGGGTTGCTGATGGCTCTGACTGCTTCCTTGCTGGAAAGAGGCGTCGTGGGTCACAGGGTTTACAATCAGCTGTTGGGGAGGAATGGGTGTCCATCCAGAGGGCCGCTATAAATGGGGCGCAGTTGTGTGTAAGTGTGGTCATTTTCATACAAGTGGATGTCTGGTTGTTATAAATGTTGATACCTGGTGGTGACCAGCATCTGTAAGCAGATAGCCTTTAAGGTGGAAGAAATAAATTTTGTTATGGAGTTGAAAATATAAAGTTTGAAAATTAGAATTGGTTAATATCTGACATTTTCCACACAATCACCTTTTTAGTTCTAAATAGAAGGGAAGAAATTGGGTTTTGGAATACAATATAAATAAAAAGAAGCCATTTGTTAAGAATATGCTCAGTTCCTGTAATAGCCAGACAGAGCAGTGCCAATTGAGAAAAAAAAGTGGCTGCTGTTTTAAAAAGTAAAGAGGAGCAGTGCCTGTGGCTCAAAGGGGTAGGATGCCGGCCCCACATGCCAGAGGTGGCAGGTTCAAACCCAGCCCCGGCCAAAAACTGCAAAAAAAAAAAAAAAAGTAAAGAGGACTCCCCCTTTTTTTTCTTCTTTGGTTTCAAATGAGTACCTGACCTTGGGTTTTCTGTTGAGTGCTGGTATTTTATCTCAAGGTCATGCTCATACCATAGTAACCATTGTTTTTATCAGGCAAAAAGATAGAAAACCAGTTCAACAAACTTTGCATTAACTCCGTCATGGTAGATTGATGCTTTGAGTTCTGACTTTTGATGCATTTTTTCATTACATTAAACATGTGTAGAAGAACAGAAATTCAAGAGGCTTCAAACATAAGTCTTAAGAACCAAGAACAGAAAACTTTGTTGTTTCAAGGACACAAAGGATTTCCTTTTCATAAAAGAAAAAAGAAGTTTGTATATAAAGTCTCAGTTAAGCTCTTCTAAGAGTCTGTGATGTTAAAGGAGGTAGGTGTTTAACTTAACCTTAAGATTTTGTTTAAGCAGTGGGGTAGGGCAATTAGACTTGATCTCCCAGAAGCAGAGAAGTTGTAGAATACAGAGGGGGTTGTATTTTACCTTCTACTTCAGACATGAAGATAGGAGAGGAAAATAGAGGTTCTAAAATTTAGGAAGAGCAGAGGAAGTGGCTCTGGTGGGGTTAAAATCAGTTTGCTTACCGGTAACAGAGAGAGTGTTACCTGAGGCTCAGTCATTCTGGGGTGATGAACTTGAGCTTATTCTGAGGCTGGGTCTGTCCGTCTGAAGTGGTCCTAGAAGGTGTTCCGTGGGCGTGGAGGATGTGGGCTCAGGCGTGACTTCACTCCCTGGTGCATTTCTCTCCAGAGATCCGGCTGGCTGCAGAGGAGGCAGGGCCCAGAGCACGGTGTATTCTTGCTGTCCTCTTGCCTGAGCCTCTGGGGTACCTCTGTCTCTGAAAAATTTCTATCCCAGTGTTAGCCACCATTTGAAAACTTTTTTTTCCACTCCCAGGATCTGCTGCTGGTCCTGTCTCCTCTCTTCTTTCTCTCTCCCTCTCTCCATCAAGTTTTTTTTTATTTGTTTATTTATTTATTTTGAGACAGAGTCTCACTATGTCCCCCTGGTAGAGTGCTGTGGCATCACAGCTCCTAGCAACCTCCAACTCTTGGGCTTAATTGATTCTCTTGCCTCAGCCTCCCTAGTAGCTGGGATTACAGTCGCCCACCACAACGATCGGCTATTTTTTGGTTGTAGTTGTCATTGTTGTTTGGCAGGCCCAGGCTGGGTTCGAACCCACCAGCTCTGGAGTGTATGTGGCTGGTGCCCTAACCTCTGAGCTACAGGGGCCGAGCCCTCCATCCAGTTATTAAAGACCACTGAAGGTCAGGTTTGGAATTCCACTATGTGATAATACTTTTGTTGTATATTCTTGTGAGGACCCAGCATATCCAAGGACTTATTAGTTTCATCAGAGTGGGTACCTATAAGGAGAATAAAAGCAGGGATTGAATTGGGAAAAATAAAATAAAACAGACTGATCATGACAGTAAATGCTGTGAACTCTGCACCTGTAGAAATTCTAGTTACCATTTCTTTTGGGCTACAACACGGCCAGCTTTGTTTAGGGGCTCAGTATACACTCTCCGGTGACCCTGCCTGTGTGCACTGCTGTGCACGGCGGCGAGGGCTGCCGGGAAAGCACCATGTTTTCTTCTCCATTGTTCTCTTGGTACCTAACACATAGCAGGTGCTCAATACATTTATTGTAGGAAAACCCAGAAGACTTTTGGAAGCCAATTTATACATTCCTCCTAAGCTGAGAAAAATGCAGAGAACTGAAGAATGAAGCACCTAAAAACAAGACTTTCTATTTCTTCTACTGCATATTTTCAAGGCTCAAAATTGAAAGGCAAGTGCTTTTTTCCCCCCCCATTTTCTGTCCCTTCTTACTGACTCTGTATCTTCTCTTGGTTCCCAGTGTTCTCCAGTTGTCTTCTTTACCTGAGCAAGAAAAGTGACAATAGAATTAATAGGCACTCCTTCCCAGTCTTATAAGTGAGAGGGCAGGGGATTGTCTACCATGGCAATAATCTAGCAAAAGCAGGACAGCGTGATGTGTTGTTCCACCCTCGAGGCCCTCTGTGGGGCCACAGTGCCCTCAGGACAAAGTCTCCACGTGATATTCAAGTCCCTCCCGCCCTGCGCAGGACTCCAGATGTGGCTCTTGCCACTTTAGATAATACGATCTGCTTTATCTGCTTTTCTACTGGGGGGTGCAACCATGGGCACTCCTTTTAGTTTTGTAGCACTGTTTTTTCGTCGTTGTTGTTTGTTTTCTTTTTTGCAGTTTTGGCCGGGGCTGGGTTTGAACCTGCCACCTCTGGTCTATGGGGCCGGCACCCTACTCCTTGAGCCATAGGCGCTGCCCCCTTTTAGTTTTCTAAAGTCAATAAAAAATGATTTTAAATAATATCATTACAATTAAAACTAAGCGAGTAAATAACTTAGTATACTTTCTAGTAACTGTCTCCAGAGGTGGCAGTTTGTTGAAGATACTAGGTCCTTAGAGCTAGTCCGCCGTTCCCTGCTGTGCTACACATGACAACTCAAAGGACAACTCAAAGTTTTATTTATTTATTTATTTTTTAGAGACAGAGTCTCACTTTATCACTCTTCGTAGAGTGCTATGGCATCACAGCTCACAGCAACCTCCAGCTCGGGCTTAGGCAATTCTCTTGCCTCACAACCTCCTGAGTAGCTGGGACTACAAGCGCCTGCCACAACGCCCGCCTATTTTTTTGTTGCAGTTTGGCCTGGGCAGGGTTCGAACCTGCCACCCTCGGTATATGGGGCCAGCGCCCTACTCACTGAGCCACAGGCACCATCCTATTTATTTATTTATTTTAATAGACAATAAATATTTATTGTCAGTAATGTTTACAAATGAGATGATAAAATCAATGAGCTCATCTTTCATATATAAAAACAACTTTCAATGATTATTAATATGCTCAAGAATTAAGAAAATGTTTTGTATAGGCCTATTGGGTAGCATGATTTTCTATTTATTTATTTATTTTAGGTTACACTGATTGCATTTGTTATGTGACAACTCCCTTGGCCTCACTTTCCCAGAGTGAACAGGTCAGAAAGAGATCTTAGCATTAACCATGTGCTAGGACTTTCCAGTTTGTCCCCCCAGATCCAGTATCCTCCCTTGTCCACCTTGCTTTGTGCCCTGGAGGCTGACCCCTTGGCCCGCTCCTCGTGATCAGGTTGGGGCAGTGAAGAGATTGAGTGTGAGGATTAGATTATCCTGTTGCACTGCACAGTCTGTTCCCTCCAGGACCTACATCCAGTTCTTCTCAGGAGAGCAACCTGTTTACATCCAGTTCGTCTCAGGAGAGCAACCTGTTTCTTTATGGCAATGTTATTTCTGGGGTCTTATTACCTTTTGGTGAAACTCAGCATTCTTTTTTTTGGTAGAGTGCTGTGGCATCACAGCTCACAGCAACCTCCAACTCTTGGGCTTAAGCAATTCTCTTGCCTCAGCCTCCCGAGTAGCTGGGACTACAGATGCCCGCCCACAATGCCTGGCTATTTTTTGTTGCAGTTGTTATTGTTGTTTTAGCTGGCCTGGGCCACACTTAAACCCCCCACCCTTGTTGTATGTGGCTGGTGCTGTAACCACTGTGCTGTAGTTGCTGAGCCGTAACTCAGCATTCACTGAAGGCCAGCCTGGTTCCCTGAATGGTCTCAGGATGAGATGATTCAGGGCAAGATCTAAAGATGGCTCCACTTTCCCTGCAGTGATAAGCTTTGCAAAACAGATCCCTTAGCAAACGGCAGCCTGAGTTGAACTCTACCTTGGTGTTCCTTCTGGACGCTACTTGCTTTTCATTTACACACACAAATGGAATAGGAAGACCACTCTACTGTTTCTTCTCTGAATGAACAACATATTCTCCAAAGTGACCTGTGCTTTCTAACCTGAGCCAGAGGTATAAATTTTAATTAACTGTGTTTTGTAGTTCTACCCAGCATTCTAGACGTTCTGTTGATTCACCTTCACTGATACTTGTGATTCTTCCAATTCACCACCCTCTCCCCACACTTACACCTTTGCTCATGTCTTCCCTGTGCTATAACCCTCCTTGTTCCCCACCTTCATTTGGCCAACTTCTGCTTTTCCCAGCTAGAAGCTCAGCCTCCTGCAGACAACGTTCCTTGATCTGAGTTAACTCTAAATTAAACTCTCATCACAGCTGCTTTTCACACTGTGTTATAACAACCTGAGTGTCTGTCACCTCTATTGAGACATGGAAACTAAAAATTAGCTTGGACTATTAAACTCTGCCTGCCCATTCATCAATCTGGAATAAAAGATAAAGTCAGCTACAAAGTTAGTAATAAATAATATTTTCCCAAGAGCATGCGGTCACTGTAAAGGGTCACAGAAATTCCCTTCTTGGAGCGAGTACTGCTTTCTTGCTTGTTTTTTTTTTTTTGAGACAGAGCCTCAAGCTGTCACCCTGGGTAGAGTGCTGTGGCATCACAGCTCACAGCAACCTTCAACTCCTGGAGGTAAACAATTCTCCTGCCTCTGCCTCTCAAGTAGCTGGGACTACAGGCACCAGCCACAACACCCGGCTATTTTTTGGTTGCAGCCGTCATTGTTGTTTGATGGGCCTGGGCTGGATTCGAACTCGCCAGCTCAGGTGTATGTGGCTGGCGCCTTAGCCGCTTGAGCCACAGGAGCAGAGCCTGCTTTCTTGCTTATTGAGAAAGTTTTCTTGAAACTACTAGACTAGCAGAGGCATTGCTGTTTAAAATTATGTTAGTAAAAGTGAAACATTCCACTCTTCCCTGAAGGATCTAAGTCACTGACATAGAGAAGCAGCTTCAATTTATATCCCTGGTGCAGAACTGTGGGAGAAGTGTTTCTGGGTATAGCTTTCCCCAGCCATTGATAGTAACCTTATTGTTTTTGAGAAAATGGGTCCCTGAGTCCACTTCGCAGTCCAGGACCTACAATGATACCTTTACACATAGCCCTTGTTTTTGCTATGAATCTGTCAAAATACTACCTTGTTTTACATTTCACCTAAACTCAATCTTCGCCCTCACCCAATCTCTAGTCTGTTTTCTTTTGTTGAGGGAGATACTTTATGGCTCTTCCAGTGTGCGGTCTCTCTCTGCAATGCGTCAGTGAACGTGACTTTGTTGTCAGAGCAGGCTCTGTACAGATTCATCACAGCACCTAGAACACGGGATAAAAGCAACATCTGCTAAGTGGGTGAAGGAGTGAATGAGGCTTTCTGGTAAATAGACCTGTGTGAGCCAGGAAGTGTACTCAGATGCTTTAGAATTAGATTAAGAGTCTGGAGTGCGCTGCACCTGCATCCTGATCTGTGATCTCCTAATCCTGTAAGCAACATGAGCATCTTACTTCTGTAAGCCTCAGTGTCCTCATCCCCAAAATGAAGATGATATTTTAGTGAGCACAGTTACCTCTATTCTGCAGGTTTGTTATAATTGTCAGAAAAAGTTATACAAGAGGTGGAATTGGAAAGAAGAGATTATTGTCAAGGGGACTCTCTGGGGCATCTGATTCCATACAGATATACACATTTAATTGACTTGCCATTGGCTAGATTTTTATTTGTTTATTTTTATAACCCTCTAATGGTAAAAATTAAGTTATAGAAAACCAATGATTATTCATCGGGGTCTTAAACACCCACTTACCTACGACTGCCAGTTCACACTGGGAGGGGTGTCAGGGTCCAGCTTGTAATCTGAACCTGGAAGGTTCTTTCTAAAACCCACACAAGCCAGTGAGCCTGAGAGTCTGGCCTCCGCACCTGCCACTAGCCCACGGTGTCTCTGGGAGTGGAGAGCAGCTCGGAGGTGGACAAGTTGCCAGGCACAGGCGCTTGCTTCTGATGCACTTGGGATTTGTCCACTACAACCTTAGCTTCCTCAATGAATTGGGTTTTTATAAAGACTACTTTTTTGATTGCAAAAGGAAAATGTCAGAAAAATGCAATGTTATAGACATAGTGTAGAGGCTGAGGGCCCCTCCTTAGAGACAGGGCATAGGGTGAAGTGAGTCCCACCCAGCTCCCAGGCATCGCACTGCCCTGGAGCCCCTGCTGGTTTGGGGTGTCAGGCATGACTCAAGGCCTGCTAATTCCCCACTTGAATGATCCCCCCGCCAAAGGCTAATTCCCCACTTGAGTGATCCCCCCGCCAAAGGCTAATTCCCCACTTGAGTGATCCCCCCGCCAAAGGCTAATTCCCCACTTGAGTGATCCCCCCGCCAAAGGCTAATTCCCCACTTGAGTGATCCCCCCGCCAAAGGCTAATTCCCCACTTGAGTGATCCCCCCGCCAAAGGCAGGGTGGGAAAAGGACGTGAGTGGCCAAAGGCGAGGCAGGCTCTTAGGTGCTGGGTGCTGGCTTCCAGAAAGTCATGCTCCGGGGAGGCTCAGTCCAGTATTGTCTCCTCATCTGAGGGCTTCTCAGGCTGATCCTGGAGTGACTTTGCTTTTCTGTGGTGCAAGTGACGAGTCAGCCTCTGCATTGCTGGTGGGAGTAAGAATTGACACTTCCACTTCTCCATTCCAAAGTAATAAAACCTTAGGAGAGAGGAAAAAAACAGAAGAAGAAAAGAAAGCCAATAGTTAGCAGTTCCTCTCCCTAGTGTTGCCCATTAATTTGTCTGCTAGAGAATATAAATATCTATAATTCAAATTCTTATTTGATCCAGTGTTAAAATCTTACTCATTTCCCTATTCATTAACGAGTTGAATAAAACTCTTGGCACTTGTTCATATTTGCATGCAAGTCATGATTTTACCTTTTGAAATTATAATTTAGCACCATAAAAAGCAATAATAGATGTAAAATGCTTACTCTGCCAGGGACCCTCAAGTAATAGCTTTGATTATTATTAATATTTTATTGGCAGATTGAGATGCTAGACAGAATGTGCCAAAAGATCAGCAAGGGCACAGGGGTCGGTACAGAGCCCAGCCTTACAGAGTAGGCCAGGGAAGGAGTGGAGGGGGGCAATTCTCTATGGACACACCCTAGCTGAATGAACAAGCTGCCCCTCACCTTAGGCATCACTAGGTTACAAGCACAGAACCCAAGCAGGAGCCACGGGAGAAGCTCACGCCACAAAGTGCTGCTGAATAGCCGGTATTCGGGAAGGGCAAACGTGCACCAGGACGTCTTTATTCTGTGACTGCAGCACCACCAGCTGCCATCACACATCTCTCAGCCCTCCCTTATTAAAAGCTTGATTCTCTATTCCTGCCCATCGACTTTGTCCACACGGCCGGCGACATGGCTGTCCACATCTCTAAGGCCCCATTCCCAAAGCTGTTACCACAAGAGGACAATCTCTTAGTTCCAGTTCCAAAGATTTCCAGGCATGACTCTAAATGTTCCGGTTTGAAGAGCAGCACTTTTTAGAGTGGTGGTTCTCAACCTTCCTAATGCTGCGATGTATTTTCATTGTTACGAAGGGGTTGCGACCCACCGGTTGAGAACCGCTGTCTTAGAGTGTTCAGTTGCAGTCATGTAAGAAAAAGGCATTTCCCATGGAAACCCATAGGGATAGTGTCAGACAAAGAGCAATTCCAGGAAGAAGGGGAGAACGCTGAGCAGAGAAGGCAAAATGTTCTCGCCACCCTCCTCCCCAGATTGGCTTGGAAAGTGGAGTGTAAGCAACATAGAACTGGCCAGACCACATTGCAGGGAGGGAGCTAACAGTGGGGAAGGAAGGAATAACTAAGGGTAAGGACTGACACGGTGTGCTGAGACCTACGCCCTGATTTCATGCAGAGGATGTTATACAAAGGCCTGCAGAGCATGTTAGACAAATGCAGGCTCCAGTGGATGTTTTGATGATCTTTTATCTGGGAGCCAGAATGCTAGCCTTGCAGTCTCATTACCTTTACAGAAGCCCACTGGTGAGGTATAGTGAGCTTTACTGATAGATAAGGAAACTGAGGCTCAGAGAGGTCACATAGCTATGAACAGCAGAACTAGCTGGAGGTGGTCTGATCCTAAATAATATTGGGAATGAACATTTGGCCTTTGTAAACACATTTAATTTTAATTTAATTGTACTTTTTCGCTAGTTATAAAATGTAATTGAAAGGATCAAGCAGTGGGTACTGGTCAAACCAATCCACATTGATATCTTTGAAGCATTCAGATGCTGTTTTTTTAAATAGAGGTAACAAATACCAATCAGATTCTCATAATATGGTGTAGAATCTGCATGAACTTGATTCTGGACATGGTTCAATACACAAGGGTAAGAGAATGACAGTGTAATCACCAATAATTACACCAAAGGCATAATTTTCCAAATTATTTTTAGTAAGATAGAATAAATTCTGAATTTTAAACATCTAAAACTACATAAAAGTCTAACAGTCTATTTTTTTTTTTTTTTAGTAGAGACAGAGTCTCATTGTACCACCCTCGGTAGAGTGCCGTGGCGTCACACGGCTCACAGCAACCTCCAGCTCTTGGGCTTACGTGATTCTCTTGCCTCAGCCTCCCAAGCAGCTGGGACTACAGGCGCCTGCCACAACGCCCGGCTATTTTTTTTTTGTTGCAGTTTGGCCGGGGCTGGGTTTGAACCCGCCACCCTCGGCATATGGGGCCGGCGCCCTACTCACTGAGCCACAGGCGCCGCCCTAACCAACAGTCTATTTTTTACCTGAGATCAAAATAAGTTTCCATTTTCCTATCTGAACATAATTCTTGGCACTGAGGTAAATCTGAATTTACTTGTCAAACTTTTCCAAAAATTTTAAGCTCTGCTTTATAGAGAATTTCTCATATTATAAATATATATTTACATATTGTTCTTCAAAGACTAATGATATATTTATGAGGTTTAATAGGCCTATAATGGGACCATGATACCAAAATAAAAAGTCATTCAGTTATCCAACGTGCTCCTGGCTGGGCGCAATGGCTTCTGCCTGTAATCCTAGCACTCTGGGAGGCAGACATGGGTGGATTGCCTGAGCTCACAGGTTCAAGACTAGCCTGAGCAAGAGTGAGACCCCTGTCTCTAAAAATAGCCGTGGGTTGTGGTGGGCACCTGTAGTCCCAGGTGCTCGGAAGGCTGAGACAAGAGAGGCTTGAGCCTAAGAGTTTGAGGTTGCTGTGAGCTGTGATGCTATAGCAGTCATCAAGGGTGACAAAGCGAGACTCTGTCTCAAAAAACCAAAAAAAAAAAAAAAAAAAAAACAAAGTGTTCCTGAATGGTGCAATAAGAAATGAGATTACCTAATTTATGTACATACATGGATCACTAATAGTTCAGAAATTAGGCTCCCTCTAAGAAAACTCATTCTATTCTATTTGGCGGAGAGGTTGCAGAATTGCATTGTATAACCAAAAAACTGTGTATAGGGCAGTGCCTGTAGCTCACTTGATCCCTGTTAATTGTGTTTAACTTTGATGCATTTGTTTTCAATGCTGTAGAACAGTCGTTGGTGTGGCTGTGCCCCCAATTTTTGTCCTGGTGATGGCATTTAGGTTGTTCACCATTTCACCCCGGTGTATGTGGCTGGCACCCTCGCTGCTGAGCTACCGGCGCTGAGCCTGTTCTATTTCTTGATTTTGATCTTCAATCTCAGTGCCCATGTCCAGGGCTGTATTTTTAGATTTCCCATGATGCTGCCCACTTGAGTAAAGTTCTCTTCTATTTCACCATCTCTGGCATCATGAGTTATATGTTTAAAGTATCCTCCACTGGCTGCTTCTGTTGTTGGTTGCTGAGGCTAAACATTTGTCACTTGGCCTGGCTGCTTAGATATGACATTGCTAGGTGAGTTGTCTCTGCCATCTCCCTACATCGTCTTACAGGCCTTGCTAGAAGATGCAGAGTTCTCAATTCCATTCCATGAAGAGACACCACGGCCACAGCACTTGTTGAGTTGTGCTGAAGTCTTCTCTGCCTCTCTCCTGTCTTTATTTATTAGGTCCACGCCTTCCTCTATGGGATTTGGATGTTTCTCTTGTTCAGTCACATAGTGATGGTCTTGATTTCTGCAACCTGAGACTCAATGGCTAAACCCAGGATTCTTTCTGTACTTTCCAGAGACTCATCGGTAACTTGGTAAGTCCTCAGCTGAATTTCTTCTGATGACAGATTATCCATGATGAATCAAAACTCTATCAGGCACAGAAATGGAAACATGGATATTCAAGCAATTCTGGTCACTCCTCTGTAAACATAATATAAGCTGGACTTGACTCTGATCTTAGTTTTTTCCTTTATCTTTTTTTTTTTTTTTTTGCAGTTTTTGGCCAGGGCTGGGCTTGAACCCACCACCTCTGGCATATGGGGCCAGTGCCCTACTCCTTTGAGCCACAGGCATTGCCCAGGTTTTTTCCTTTATCTTGAGTGCTGACACTGTCATGTAATTCTGTCTCATCAGCATGACCATGCCACAGAGAAATCATATGGAAAGAGAGCAGGAGGCTGGGTGAGGTGGCTCACACCTGTAATCCTAGCACTCTGGGAGGCTGCAGTAGGAGTATCTCTTGAGCTCAGGAGTTTGAGACCAGCCTGAGCAAGAGTGAAACCCTGTCTCTACTAAAAATAGAAAAATTAGCTGGGCATTGTGGTGGGCACCTATAGTCCCAGCTACTCAGGAGGCTGAGGCAGGTGGATTGCTGAAACATAGGAGTTTGAGGTTGCTGTGAACTAGGCTGATGCCATGGCACTATAGAGGTGGAGTGAGACTCTGTCTTAAAAAAAAGAAAAGAAAAGAGAGCAGGGTTGATGCTTATATAAGACCCAGGAAAATGAATGCTAATTTACTTTATATGGTAGGAAATCTTAAGGTGGAATAAGCTGTTATGACTAAGGAAGGGGAATAGAAGGCTGGGTTTCTGAAAGAAAGATTATCTTTCCCACAAAGGTAACCATCAGACCATGAGCATACGTTGAGAAATAGCTGAGGCCACCCCTCTAGACGTTTAAAATGAAAGGGAATTAATCTTAGAAGAGGACTCTTATGACCATTTTAGCCCTGACCTAAGGTAAGGGAATCAAAAAACTGTTTTAATGCCCTGTCTTTAGGCCCAGTTCTGTGATAGCAATAAATTACCTGGAATCAGAGTTTGAAGAGATTAATTACAAGACCAAGTGCTCTCTAGGTCTCACTTCCCCAGGCCCGGGGCAGGCCTTGGAAGAGGCAATCATCTACCTGACAACTGGGCATAGTTGAGGCAGCTGTACATTCTGAACCCCAGAGCAAAATTTATGAATGGCAAATAAGTTTGTAAAAAATGATTTTTGAAATCTTCATCTAAAAAGTTTCCTGGAACATTCATAGTTAATCACATTTATGGAAGAAAAAAAAGAAAAAAGTCTGTGCCATGTTATTACCACTGACACAAGGGAATCAAGTGGGAAGAGGGGATATCAAGACAGGGATGATCTGGTGGGGGGGCGTGGCGGGGGAAGGAGGCACTGACTCACGCCTGCAATCCAAACCCTCTGCGAGGGCAAGGCAGGAGGAATGTTGAACTTGGGAGTTCAAGATCATCCTGAGCATGAACAAGACTTCTGTCTCTATTAAAAACAGAAAAATTAGCAAGGCATCTTGGTGGACACCTATAGTCTCAGCTTCTGGGGAGGCTGAGTCAAGAGGGTGACTTGAGCCCAAGAGTTCAAGGATGCTGGGAGCTATGACACCATAGCACTCAACCACAGGGCTACAGTGAAACTGTCTCAAAAAAAAAAAAAGGGCTCATACCTTTGCCAGGTGCTTCACCCAAGACTGTCAATGCAGCCTTGCTGCAACCTATCCTTGGACTTAGGACAAAAAATCATGTTATCCACAGAGCAGAGGGGAGACAGTGGATCAAGTCTGTAAGCCCTAGAGCAGTGCTGACAGCAGAGGGTGAAAAACTACAAGTTAGGCTCTGTGCTGGCTTGGGGAGCACGTGTACTGACCTCGGAAGGATACACAGTAGATCAGCACGGCCCCTTCATGCAAATCTGGGAAGTGGTCCATACTTAAAAAAAATACATTAGAAGTTAGGCTCTCTCCTGGAAATTATCACGGTCTGTGTGATATAAATTTGCAAATTACATCCCTCCTTTTTTCTCTTTTATGTATCTTCCTCAACATTGGAGGCTCTTATGAATGCAAATTAGCTAAATAGATTTTTTTGGAGGAATGTTTTATTTCATTTTAAAAATTTCAATAGATTAAAGGGTCACAATGTTTTTTTGTTACATGGGTGGATTGTAAACTGCTAAAATCAGGGCTTTTAGTGTATTCATCACCAGAATAGTGTACATTGTACCCAATAGGTACATTTTTATCCCTCACCCCTCGTTAATATCCACATCCATTAAATCACTTTTTGACCATGGATACCCCCTGGTAAGTGAGCAAATGTGGTATTTGCTTTTCCATTCCTGAAACACTTCATTTAGGATACTGGTTTCCAGTTCCAGCCAAGTTGCTGCAAAAGACATTATTTCATTCCTTTTTATGGCTGAGTGTATATACCACAGTTTCTCTATTCTCTCATCCAGTGAGAAGCGCTTAGGTTGATTTCATATCTTTGCTATTGTTAATTGTGTGGCAATAAACATTTGGGTGCAGATGCCTTTTTGATACAATAATTTCTCTAAGAAAATGCCATGAAGGCTATGTTAACCAATTTGATGAAAATATTTCAAATTGTATATAAAACCAGCACATTGTACCCCATGATTGCATTAATGTACACAGCTATGATTTAATAAAAGAAAAAGAGAGAGAGAAAAAAATTTCTTCTCCTTTGTATAGATACCCAATAGTGGGATTACTGGATGAAATGTTAGGTCTACTTTGAGTTCCTTGATGAATCACCATACTGTTTTCTGTTGAGGTTGTACTAATTTACAGTCTCACTAGCAGTCTATAAGCATTTCCTTTTCACTGCATCCACACCAACATCTACTGTTTTTTATTTTTTAGTAATGGCCTCTCTGGACTGTGTGTGGTGGCTTATGCCCTAGCACTCTGGGAGGCCGAGGCAGGTGAATTGCTTGAGCTCAAGAGTTCTAGACCAGCCTAAGCAAAAGTGACCCCCCCCATCTCTAAAAAGAAAATAGAAAAATTAGTTGGGGGTGGTGGTGCATGCCTATAGACCCAGCTACTCAGGAGGCTGAGGCAAGAGGAGCAATTGAACCCAGGTCTTTGAGGTTGCAGTGAGCTATGATGTCACCACTGCACTTTAGCCAGGGTGATAGAAACTCTATCTCCTTCCTCCTCCCCCGCAAAATCTTTTTCTTTCTTTCTTTCTTTTTTTTTTTTTTAGAGACAGTCTCATTTTGTCACCCTCCGTGGAGTACCGTAATGTCACAGCTCACAGCAACCTCCAACTCCTGGGCTTAGGTGATTCTCTTGCCTCAGTGTCCCAAGTAGCTGGAACTACAGGTGCCGGCCCCAAAGCCTGGCTATTTTTTTGTTGCAGTTTGGCCAGGGCCAAGTTTGAACCCACCACCCTCGGTATATGGGGCCAGTGCCCTACCCACTGAGCCACAGGCACCGCCCCTTCTTTTTTATTTTAATTAATTTTTTTTTTCCTTTTCAATGTTTATGTTTATCTGAGTCTCCAGCTCAGGAAAATGTTTCTCTAGTATAAAGAGCATGCGTATTTTTCACCTGATAGCAGGATTTTTATGATCAGAGATTTCTTCTTTTTTTTAATCCATATGCATTTTACGTATTTATTTTGGTTGTATTTCTTTTTTTTTTTTTTTAGTATTAGATCATAGCTGTGTACATTAATGCGATCATGGGGCACCATACACTGCTTTTTATAAACAGTTCAACACATTTTCATCACACTGGTTAACATAGCATTCCTGGCATTTTCTTAGTTACTGTGTTAAGACAATCATGTTCCCCCAGAAGACCAAAAATCACATCATAACAAACATATTTGTACCAGAATGTTTATTGCAGCCCAATTCACAATTGCTAAGTCATGGAAAAAGCCCAAGTGCCCCTCGATCCACGAATAAATTGTGGTATATGTACACCATGGAATATTATGCAGCCTTCAAGAAAGATGGAGACTTTACCTCTTTCACGTTTACATGGATGGAGCTGGAACATATTCTTCTTCGTAAAGTACCTCAAGAATGGAAGAAAAGGTATCCAATGTACTCAGCCCTACTATGAAACTAATTTATGGCTTTCATAGGAAAGCTATAACCCAGTTATAACCTAAGAATAGGGGGAAGGGGGAGAAGGAGGGGAGGCAGGGGGAGGTGGGCGGGGGGAGGGTGATTTGGTGGGATTACACCTGCGGTGCATCTTACAAGGGTACATGTGAAACTTAGTTAATTAATTTTTTTATTGTTTCAGGTTAATTCCAAAACATCTTCTGACAGAGGTGGCATCTAAGTGTAATTTTAACTTGCCTTTCACTGATGATAAGTGATGTCAAATGTTTTTTCATATGTTTATTGGCCATTTATATCTTGTTTTCTAGAAACTCTGTTCATGATTTTTGTCCCCCCCCACTTTTTTTTTTTTTGAGACAGAGTCTCACTTTGTTGCCCTCAGTAGAGTGTAGTGGCATCAGCCTCCCTAGTAGCTGGGACTGCAGGTGACTGCCACAACGACCAGCTATTATTATTATTTTTTAAGCAGCCATGCTGAGAATGAGCCCTATGTGGTTGGTGCGCTAAGACACGTACTGCCCGGGTAAGTAGTCAAGCTGATGGACACTGCCTCCAAAGCACCCCTCTTTGCGAGATTTGCTTCTTGGCAGGTTTTAACAGTGAGAAACGGAGGGATGTTTCTGCCGGAGGTCAGGGGACTTTCCCCTAGGCAGAAGAACAAGGAACCAGACCCCCATGTCTAACCTAGGAAACAGACCTTCAGCCCGACCTGCGCCCAGCTGTTTTTAGGGGCGAGGTCTCACTCTGGCTCTGGCTGGTCTCGAACCTGTGAACTCAGGCAATCCACCGGCCTTGGCCTCCTAGAGTGCAAGGAGTCTTTTGTCCACCTTTTGATGGGGTTCGTTATTTGTTTTTATCTTGCTTGAATGTTTTCTCCATTCTATAGGTTGTCTATTTACTCTGTTGACTATTTTCTTTGCTGTGCAGAAACGTTTTTTAAAAAAATTTATTACTGTTGTTGCTTTGGGGTCTTAGTCATAAACTCTTTGCCTAGGCCAATGTCCGGAAGAGTTTTTCTTACATATTCTTGAATTTTTAGGTTTCAGGTCTTGCATTTAAGTTTTCAGTTCATCTTGAGTTAAGTATTGTATGTGGTAAGAATGGGGGTCTTGTTTCATTCTGCTGCACGTGGCTATCTAGCTTTCCCATTTATTGAATAGGGTTTTCTTTCCCCAGTGTATGCTTTTGTTTGCTTTGTCAAAGATCAATTGGTTGTAGCTATATGGCTTTGTTTCTGGATTCCACTGGTCTATGTATCTACTTTTATACCAGTACCATGCTGTTTTGGTTATTATATCCTTGTAGTATAATTTAAAGTCAGGTAATGTGATGGTTCCAGATTTCTTCTTTTTGCTTACGATTGTTTTGACTATTTGAGCTCTTTTCTGATCTGATTCCATACTAAGATTAGGATTACATTGTCTGGATCTGTGAACAATGTCATTGGTATTTTGATAGGAATTGCATTGAATTTGTAAATCTCTTTCAGCAGTATTGACACTTTAGTGATGTTGATTTTCCCAATCCATGAGTATGGATGTTTTTCCATTTGTTTGTGTCATCTGTGATTTCTTTCATTGGTGTTTTATATTATAGTTTTCCTGGTAGAGATCCTTCACTTCCTTGGTTAAGTATATTCCTAGATATTTTATTTCTTTGCAATGATTGTAAATGATACTGAATTCTTGACTGTCATCTTGACTGTTATTAGTGTATAGAATATTTGTATTCATTAATTTCATAACCTAACACTTTACTGAATTTGTTTATCAATTCTAGAAGTCTTTTGAAGGAGTCTTTAATGTTTTCTAGATATAAAATTGTTTCATCAGCAAACAGGGATAGTTTGACTACTTCTTTCCTGATTTGGATGCCCTTTCTTTGTTTCTCTTGCCTGATTGCTTTGGCTAGGACTTAGTACTATGTTGTTTAAAAGTAGTGACACTGGGTATCCATGTCTTATCCCAGATCTTAGAGGAATGCTTTCAACTTTTTCCTATCCAGTATGATATTGCCTATGGATTTGTCATATATGGCTTTTATTATTTGGAGATAGGTTTCTTCTCTGCCTAGTTTGTTGAAGGTTTTTATCATAAAAGGGTGCTAGATTATGTAAAATTCTTTTTCTGCATCTATTGAGATGAGTTTTTTTTTTTTATTCTGTTCATGTGTTGGATCACATTTGTTGATTTGCTTATGTTGAACCATTCTTGCATCCGTGGAATGAAACTCACTTGATCATGATGGATTATCTTTTCAATGTGCTGTTAGATTCAGCTTGCTAGTATTTTTTTTTTTGAGACAGAGCCTCAAGCTGTCATCCTGGGTAGAGTGCTGTGGCATCACAGCTCCCAGCAACCTCCAACTCCTGGGCTCAAGCGATTCTCCTGCCTCCGCCTCCCAAGTAGCTGGGACTACAGGCACCTGCCACAATGCCCAGCTCTTTTCTGTTTTGCAGCCATCATTGTTGTTTGGCGGGCCTGGGCTGGATTTGAACCCGCCAGCTCAGGTATATGTGGCTGGCGCCCTAGCCACTTGAGCCACAGGCGCCGAGCCGCTTGCTAGTATTTTGTTGAGGATTTTCATTATCAATGCTCATAAGGAATATTGGTTTGTAATTTTCTATTTTTGCTGTGTGTCCTTTCCTCACTTTGGTATCAGGGTTATACTGGTTTTGTGGAGTGAGTTATGGAGGAGTCCCTCTTTCTCATTGTTATGAAATAGTTTCAGTAGGATAGGTGTCAGTTCTTGGTAGGTCTGATAGAATTCATCTGTGAATTCATCTGATCCTGGGCTTTTTTTTCTGTTGAGAGATTTTTAACTACTGTTTTAATCTTGCTACCAGTATATTATCGATCTGTTGATGATTTCTACTTCTTTTTTTTTTTTTCCCTTGAGACAGGGTCTTAAGCTGTCGCCCTAGGTAGAGTGCGGTGGTGTCACAGCTCACAGCAACCTCAAACTCTTGGGCTTAAGGGATTCTTTTGCCTCAGCCTCCCAAGTAGCTTGGACTACAGGCACCCGCCAAAACACCCAGCTATTTTTGTTGTTGCGGTTGTCATTGTTGTTTTAGCTGACCCGGGCCGGGTTTGAACCCACCAACCTTGATGTATGTGGTTGGCACCCTCACCCTGAGCTATGGGTGCTGCCCATCTCTACTTCTTAACTCAAGCTCAGAGACTGTGTGATTCCAAAAATTTATCCATGGCCTCTAGATTTTCTAGTTTGCATAGAAGTGGCATAGATTTTCTAGTGTGCATAGAGATTTTCATAGTAGTCTCAGATGATATTTTATATTTCTGTAGTATTAGCTGTAATAAATGTCTCATTTTTCATTGCTGATTGAGTTTATTTGAACCCTTTCTTTTCTATTCCTGGTTAAGTTATCTAGTCGGATATCAATTTTGTTTACGTTTTCAAAGAACCAACTTTTTGTTTTGTTGATCCTTTGTATATTTTTGTGTTTGTTTCGATTTTCATTTAGTTCTGCTCTGATCTTTGATATTTCTTTTCTTCTGCTGGGATTGGGTTTGGATTGTTCTCTGAGGTGTGACTGATAGGTTGGTTGGAGGAATTTCAAAAACAGAGCAAGCATAGGCCACTCCATTTTGAGCATAAGGCACTCTATCTTGGCTATTCAGTGACCTCTGCTAAAACCACCCCCTTCTGGGACCCTGCCAGGAGGAACGAGGAACTAGTGAACACAATGGCTCCAGAATGAACAGAACAGTCTCAGTGGAAAGCCAGCTGGAACTGTGCCTGGCAACAGTCACTAGTACACCAAAGACACTCTCTCCTCCTCCTCCCCTACTCCCCTACCTAAAACCTTGAAAAGATGCGACTGTGGTTCTTTTTTTTTTACTTTATTCAAATTAATATGAGGGTACAATATTTAGGCTACATGGTTCTCATTTCCAGGATAAAGTTCCATTTGTAGAAGAGCCCCTCAGCCGGGGGGCATGTTATACATCCTCACAATGTGCACATTAGCTGAAATCCTACCTCACGCCCTCCCTTCTTCTGCCATACGTTCCCTCCTGCTTCCCTCTACCCCTGCACTGAACTATAATAGTGTTTCATTGTTCTTATGAACATGTAATTGTTATAGACTGATTTCATGTCAGTATGGATTACATTGGATATTTATTTTTCCATTTTTGAGATACTTTACTAAGAAGAATGTATTTCAACTCCATCCAGGTAAATGTAAAAGATATAAAGTCTCCATCTTTTTAATGGGTGAATAATATTCCATTGTATACATATACCACAGTTCATTGATCCATTCATGAGTTGATGGGCACTTAAGTTGTTTCCATGACTTGGCAATTATGAATTGAGCCACAATAAACATTCTAGTGCAAAACACTCTGGCTCTTCAGGGCTGATGCCTATTGAGCCTCAGCCTGCCTTGACTGAAGTGCCAAATAAACTTTAGCTATTGCTCTATGTCTGGCTTTGTGACTTGATTAAGTCGACTGCTACCTTACAGTGACATTTGGTTGTTAATTTGTGATCTTTCTGTCTTTCTGATGTAGACACTTACTGAACTTCCCTCTTAGTACAGCTTTTTCTGTATCCCAAAGATTTTGGTAGCATGTGTCACTTTTGTCATTCAATTTAAAAAATCTTTTTTGATTTTATTATTGATCCCAGGACATTCAGCAGCAGGTTGTTTCTTTTCCATGTAGTTTTGAGCGTTTCTCTTGGAGACCAGGGACTCACGCCTGTAATCCTAGCACTCTAGGAAGCCAAGACTGATGGATTTCTTGAGCTCAGAAGTTCAAGACTAGCCTGATCAAGAGTAAAAATAGAAACAACTAGCTGGATGTCCTAGTGGGCTGGCATCTGTAGTCCCACCTACTTGGAGGATGAAGCAAAAGGAGTTCTTGAGCCTAAGAGTTTGATCTATGATGATGCCATAGCACTCTACCCAGGGCAATGGAGACTCTGTCTCAATTTTAAAAAGAGAGAGAGAATCTCTTGGAATTGATTTCTAGTTCTGGTTTTATTCCACTGTGATCTAAGAAGATAGATGGTATCATTTTAATTTTTAAAAAATTTGCTGAGATTTTTTTTTGTGGCCTAACATATGATCTATCTTAGAAAATGTCCCGGGTGGTGCCTATGGCTCAGTGAGTAGGGCGCCAGCCCCATATACCGAGGGTGGCGGGTTCAAACCCAGCCCTGGCTGAACTGCAACCAAAAAATAGCCGGGCGTCGTGGAGGGTGCCTGTAGTCCCAGCTGCTCGGGAGGCTGAGGCAAGAGAATCGCTTAAGCCCAGGAGTTGGAGGTTGCTTTGAGTCCTGTGACATCATGGCATTCTACTGAAGGCGGAAAAGTGAGACTCTGTCTCTACAAAAAAAAAAAAAGGAAAATGTCCCATGTATTGATAAAAATATATATTCTGCAGTTTGGGGGTACAATATTCTATAAATGTGTTAGATCCATTTTTTTTTCCAGAATCTTGTTTACATCCAGGTTTCTTTGTTGATTTTTTGCCTTGACAATTTGTGTAGTTCTGTTAATGAAGTTTTGAAGTCCTGAGCTATTATGATGTTGCTGTTTATTTCTTTCTTTAAGTCTAGTAGTATTTGTTTTATGGATTTGGGAGCTCCTGTGCTGTGTACATATATCTTTAGAATTGTATCTTTTTGTTGAGTCAATTCTGTTATATAATGATCATCTTTGTGTTTTTTTACTACTGTTGTTTTAAAGTCTACTTTATCTGATACAAGAATTGCCACTCTTGCTTGCTTTTGGTTTCCATTTGCATGGAATATTTTTTCTCCATCCCTTTACCTGGCATCTATAACAGTTTCTATGAGTTAAATTGGGTTACTTGAAGACAGATTATATTTGGGTTTTTTTAAATCATTCTACACTTTTTAAGCGGGGAGTTTAGATCATTTACATTCAATGTTAATATTAATACATGAGATATTGTACCAGTTATCATGTTGAACACTATATAGTTGCCTTCTTTTTTCCCTTGGGTTACTGTTTTATAACAGCTGTGAGTTTTACTTTCAGATGTTTTACACTGGAGGGTATCAACTGTTCTGTTCAATGTATAGAGCACTTTTAAGGATTTCTTGTAGGGCAGGCAGGCCTAGCGGTGAAAAATTCCCTTAGTGTTTGCTTGTCTGGGAAAGACTTTATTTCTCTTTCATTTGTGAATCTTAGTTTTAAAGAATACAAAATTCTTGGCTGACAGTTATTCTCTTGTATGGTTTACTGTGAGAAATCTGCTGTTAGTCTAATGGGTTTTCTTTTGTAAGTTACTTGATGATTTTGTCTCAGAGCTTGTAGTGTTATCTCCTTCACTTTGACTTTGGCCAGTCTGATGATTATGTGTCTTGGAGATGTTCTGCTTGGAATGAATCTTCTAGATTCACTGAATGCCCTTCTTGTATCTGACTATCCAGATCTCTAGCTAGACCAGGAAAGTTTCCCTCCATATTCGCTCATGTAGGCTTTCCACGCTTCTTGCTTTTTCTTCTCCCTCAGGGATACTGTTAAGTCTTATGTTTGGTCATTTTACATAGTCCCATAATTCTTATTTATTTATTTTTGTTGTTAAATCATAGCTGTGTACATTAGTGCAATCAAGGGGTACAATGTACGGGTTTCATATACAATCTGAAATATTCTCATCAAACTGTTCAACGTAGCCTTCATGGCATTTTCTTAGTTACTGTATGCAGGCATTTGTACAGTCCCATAATTCTTGAAGATTTTGTTCATTCTTCTTACTTCTTTTTTCTTCATTTTTGACTAACTCAATTAACTCAACAGTCTTGTCTGCAAGCTCTGAAATTCTTTCTTCTGCCTGGTCTAGTCTGTTGTTGAAACTTTCCACTATATTTTGAAGTTCCCTAAATGACTTTCATTTCCAGAAGTGCTGTTATTTTTTTTTCAAATATCTCTTTGCAAATTCTTCTTTCATGTCCTGAATTATATTTGGTTTCTTTGTATTTGTTTTCAACTTTCTCACCAGTCCCATTGAGTGTGCTTGCAATCTATCCTCTGAATTCCATGCTTGACATTTCAGAAGTTTCCTTTGCATTGGAGTCCATTGCTGGGGAGCTAGTGTGATCCTTTTGGGGTTTTGAAGGAGCTTGTTTTTTCATATTGCAAGCTTCTTATGTTGGTTTCTTCTCATCTGGAATCTCTTCTCTTGGCTCAAAACAAATAACTTTTCATATACCTGTTCTCTTCTGCTGGGAACTCTGTTGCTCACTGAGGAGTAGAAGAGGTCCTTGGAGGCTGTGCTTGAGTTCTGCTCTGGAAACTGACCAAGTGGGAGAAGGGTTGACGCACTAAGAGCTTGTAACACAGCTGTTTTCCTGTGTCATCCCCTTCTTCTGTGGTTGTCAAGGTCCAACTGATGCTGAGGGATATTTGTGTGGAGTGGTGGGTTGGTCCTCAAGCTACTACCGGAAGCTCAGGCAGGGGATGCAGCAGGGTATGTCTCTCTCTATAGATGTGGGTGGCATGGGAGTTTGCCTTGACTAGGTCCTGCTACAATAGTGGCTGGGCAAGGCTTTTTAGATGGTGGCCAGGGCCATGGGCATTTGTTCTGCCTGTACCACTGCAGTGATGGGTAGGGAAGGCTATTTAGCAGGTACCAGGGCTGTAGGCATTCTCTCTGCCTAGGTCAGGGGCAGTGGTGGCATGTAGTGGGGAGTAGCATGAAGTGGGTGGGGTTCTAAACAGATTTTGAAGATCCATTTATACTAAAGTCTACTCAAAACCAATGAATGGATAAATTTTATTTATCCAAGATAGTTGAAAAAGAAGTGAGATATTAATGATACAGATATACCATAACCACAAGAGGAAAAAGCTCCATAAGGACAGGAAAACTGATAGCCATGGTTTAATCAGAAACAATCAGGAAGAGGAGCTTAGAGCCAGATAGAGACAGGACAGAGTGCCCAATATAGATTGAATTGATGAACAGCTGATTAGAAAGAACAGGTCTAAGATGGGAAACTTAAATTATTATTACTAAAGGACTATATTTGGTATATATGAATCAAAACTCTTGAAGAAGTTTGTCCCCCCAAAAAGGACAAAGAGATTGAAATTTGCTTATGGGTTTTGCTAGTGACAGCATGAAGTATCTTGGTCATTGCAACCTCAAATTAATATACAGTTGTTGTGAAGTTCCCTTTCTAAGCTGTAAATAAGCCAAATACTAGGGGACAACCGTCCGCCCAAATTCTGACTAACAATTCTCCCTTACTAGCAAGAAATCAACTGACTCAGCACTTGGCATGGAGTATTTTGTGAGTAGCTTTCATTTGGCAGAGTGAGTGACTGTGGTGAGAGATGCTAATGGGGGATGTAATTCTCACCTCTTCTCTTTCATCTGGGGGCAAAAAAAATACTGAAAGAAAAAACCCTAACTACTTCCTCATACTTTGTAGTACTTTACCATTCACTAACTATAGCCAAAAATATCCCATTTGAGCCTTACAATGATACCATGGGGTAGGTCCTACCATCCACATTTTTCAGATGGAAACCCTGAAGCTCAGAGAGGTGGGCGCCCCCATGATAAGGAAGAGGCAAAGTCAAATGTCCACTCAAGTCCACTGGACCACAAAACCTACTATACCTCACTGTTCCCCCTCCCATCCCAAAATGTTTGTTGGAAGAGATCTGTTCTCACAGAAACATATTTGTTTTACTTTTATATGAGAAGTAAAAACAGAACAAAAAACCCTTTCTGACATCTGCCAATTCACTAACTCCATCTCTTTAAAAATGAATAATGTTCATAAATGCTCATAGGGAGACTATTAGGACTTAAACACTGTCTATTGACAATGTAATAGTCATACTTACAAGGCTCTGCTATGCACATAAATTGGGTATGCTTTTGTAGCCAGAAATAATTTACTGCATAATGTCTGCTAGTAAATTTGAGCATATGATGATTCTAAATGTGTCTTGTCAGAAAGCAAACCATTCAGCTATAAGAAACACATGGTGTCTATAAATAAAGGATCCCATCTTTGCATCAAGAGCAGTCTCCAAGATCATTTCCTTTCCCCTGACTTCTCCCTGTCATGAGTGGGGACCCTCTGAGGGGAAAGGGTGGAGGCCCTTTTCTTGGCTTTAGTTCTCCAGATTCATGGCCTCATTGCTGTTTGGAATGGAAGCAGCTTTCTACTCGCCTAAGGAGACTTGTCAAGTTTTTTGTTTAGTTTCTAAATTCTTTACTCTCTGGAATTGAGAGTGGGATCTTCTTACTGCTTTTTGGCCTTTGGTTTTGAGCCATCTTGCTTCCTTTCTTCAGTGATTTCAATTATAGAAATTGACTTGAATGTTTGGTTTAATTCAAAAAGAAGCATCAACACTTGGCAGTAGCTTCTTTTTGGAATTTCCCTCTTTCCCTAGACTGGAGAATACAAAGATGTATTACAAATTTTTCTCTTTTTAAACTTTGGGAAAGCCAGCCAGGCATGGCGACACATGCCTGTAGTCCCAGCTACTGAAGGGGCTGAGGTGGGACTATCTCTGGAGCCCAGGAGCTCAAAGATGTGGTAAGCTATGATTGCCCCACAGTGCTCCAGCCTGGGTGATGAAGCCAGACCTTGTCTTAAAAAGTAAACAAACATGCTGGGCTAGCTTACAGGGAGATGGGGTAGCGGGTGGATCACTTGAAGTTAGGTTCAAGACCAGCCTGAGCAAGAGCTAGCTCTACCAAAAACAGAAAAACTAGCTGTGTATTGTGGAGGGGTCTGGCTACTCAGTAAGCTGAGGCAGGAGGATCTCTTGAGCCCAAGAGTTTGAGGTTGCTGTGAGTAAGCTGATGCCGTAACACTCTACCCAGGGTGACACAGTAAGACTCTGTCTCAAAAAAAAAAAAAAACAGCAAACACACACACACAAAGCAGACAAATAAAAAACTTTGGGAAAGCCTGTTCTTATATTTGTGGATACTTCTTTCCTTGGCAATTTCATATTTAAAACCTTAAGATCACCCATAGGTTGGCTCATATTTAGATACAGAGAATGGTTCATATTTAGAGGTTGAGAAACACTCCAAGTAAAATACCTACAAAGATGTCATTGTTTTCTTGCCTGGCACAGAGTTGAGAGACCTCAAGTCCTCCCCAGCAGATTGTAGCAAAAAGAAAGTTACAATTCTCAGCTAAATATACAAGTTTTCTTTGAACAGAGGTCTTTCTTTAAAGGAACACTGCATTATCCCTCCCCCCCCCTTTATGTCTCTGGAATATATTTTGATTTTGGCAATTGGCCTGCTGGTTATTTGGGTTTACCAGCAGAGAAGTTGTAAGGTCAGTATTTTGTACACAACCTTAAGCTGCTATTGAAGGGGAATCCAGTCAAAAATATTCTACCATGAAACTGAGGGTCCCACCTCTACTCCCAACTCAGTGTGACCTTGAGAAAGTCGCCTCCTCTTATGGGTTTCATTTCCCTTGTCAACAGCATGCTGCGATTGGATCCACCCTCTTTTCCAACCCTTCACGGAGAGTTTTGTCGAGTGGCAAGCTGGGAAGGAGAGGAGCATGGGTGTCCTTTGCTCTGCACTCGTCACAGGTCATAGTGCCTGCACATCGCCTCAGCACTGGGGGCTATCAGTGTCTTTAAAAGAAAAACCTGGGGCACTTATTGCTGGCCTTCAGAAGACTCAACATTGTGACGAAACATACAAATACCTCTTCTTCATTAGTAACATGCCTGAATGGGTAATGAACTTTCAACTTGAAAAGAATTTTCACATTTGGTGTCTCATTAATGCTAACACTACTTTGACTTGATGGAGAAAAAGTACCTGGAGTCCTACCCCTAAAGATCTTAGAAATGTCATCTGGGGAACCAAAACATTTGAGCAGGGTGGCGCCTGTGGCTCAAAGGGGTAGGGCGCCAGTCCCATATGCTGGGGGTGGCAGGTTCAAGCCCAGCCCTGGCTGAAAACCACAAAAAACAAACAAACAAACAAAAAAACATTTGAGCTATATGCAGGTAGGCTGGCAGACACCAGTGCATCCACCAGTCCATCCATCATCTACCTCCCCACCCACCCATCTGTCCAACTGTCCAGCAACTGACAGAGCGAACCCATTCCCTAACTTGAAAATACAAAGGGCACTTGACTGTATATACCTTTGTCTTTTTAAAAAAAAAATTTTTGTTTTCAAAGTTTATATTTAGTAAAATTCATGAGTTTTGACAAGTGCATGAGGTCGTGTAACCACTGCCACAATCAAAATATGAGACAGTTCCATCACCCGCCTCCAAAAAAGTCTCTTCAGCTTCTTTGCAGTCAAACTCTCGCTCCACCCTTAACTCCTGGCACCACTGTTCTCTGTCCCCACAGTTTTTCCTTTTCCAGAATGCTATGCAAATGGAAACATATATATTTGAATCTGGCTTCTTTTACTTAGTGTAATGCATTTGAAATTCACCTGTGATAGTGTAGGTATCAATCATTGGCTCTCTCTCTCTCTTCTTTTTTTTTGAGACAGAGTCTCAATATGTCACCCTTGGTAGAGTACTATGGTGTCACAGCTCACAGCAACTTCAAACTCTTGGGCTTAAGAGATTCTCTTGCCTCAGCCTCCCAAGTAGCTGGGACTACAGGTGCCCGCCACAACGCCTGGCTAATTTTCTTGTTGCAGTTGTCATTGTTGATTTTACCTGGCCTGGGCTGTGTTCGAACCCGCCAGCTTTGGTATATGTGGCTGACGCCCTACTCACTGAGCTACGGGCCCCACCCATTTGCTCTCTCTCTCTCTCTTTTTTTTTTTTTTTGCCTGTCTTGTAACTTTATTATGATCCAAGACTGGAGTGGGGGGTTCTATGTCACTCAGGAAACACAGGTGGTTACACAGCTTCAAGTTGGAAGAACTGGGGGAAGAACAGAAAGATCTCTTCCTCCTTGGTAATGATGGCAACTTAGTGAGAAAAGTCTAGCCCAATGTCAGCCGGAGGTCAGGTGGCACAGTTTCCATCACGGGGTCAACTTTTGACCTATGTAGCTACTTCCAGTAGTAGAGGGATTACCTGGGAACTGAATTATGTCAGGGTTCTTCCTCTCCGCAGGACACACAGCTGTGCAACCTCAGCAGGGCAAGGCCAGCTGACAGCCAGTCAGTGTCCAGTCCCTTCGCCAGTCCCTGCAAGCCTCTGAGCGGAGGCAGTTCTGGTCAGTTCCTGCCAGTGGCTTGTGGTGGCATACTCTGGGAGGGGCAGCAGACAGTGACCACTTGAGCTTCACAGAGAAACGGATCTTAACATCACAGAGGACATTTGCTCTCTTTTTATTGTTGAGTCGTTGTTCACTGTATGAAGACACCATAGTTTGTTTTTAGTTCATTCTCCAGATGAGGGATATTTGGGTTGTGTCCGGGTTTTGGTGATTATGAATAAAGCAGTAATAAATATTCATATACAAGTTTCTTTTTGTACGAAATAGGTTTTCTTTATATTTGGATAAATAACAAGAAGTAAAATAAGTAGATTATATGGTAAGTGCATGTTTAATTTTAAAAGTATCTGCCAAACAATTTTCCAAAGTGGCTACACTATTTTGCCCTCTCCAACAACATATAAGAGTTCCAGTTACTCTGTATCCTCATAAACACTTGGCATCCTTAATGTTTTGTGTGTCTGTGTGTTTAGTCATGCTGATAGGCAGGTGGTATTTCATTGTAGTTTCATTTTTTTTTTTTTTTGTATTGCAAATGTATTAGATTTTTTTTTTTTTTTGGTAGAGACGTAGTCTCACTTTATGGCCCTCAGTAGAGTGCCGTGGCATCACACAGCTCACAGCAACCTTCAACTCCTGGGCTTAAGCAATTCTTTTGCCTCAGCCTCTGGAGTAACTGTGACTACAGGCGCCCGCCACAACGCCCAGCTATTTTTTTGTTGCAGTTCGGCCGGGGCTGGGTTTGAACCTGCCACCCTCGATATACGGAGCTGGCGCCCTACCCACTGAGCCACAGGCACCGCCCAATGTATTAGATTTTAATCTTTAATATCTAACATTATTGTTTTAGGGAAACCAAGAATATGAAGTTAGTTACATAAAAATATGTACACATGGGCAGCGCCTGTGCTCAGCGGGTAGGGCACCGGCCCCATATGCCGAGGGTGGCGGGATCAAACCCAGCCCCCGCCAAACTGCAACAAAAAAATAGCCGGGCGTTGTGGCTGGCGCCTGTAGTCCCAGCTACTTGGGAGGCTGAGTCAAGAGAATCACCTAAGCCCAAGGATTTGGAGGTTGCTGTGAGCTGTGTGATGCCATGGCACTCTACCTAGGGCGATCAGGTGAGACTCTGTCTCTACAAAAAAAAAAAAAAAAAAAAATATGTACACATAAAAAGTAGATCTCCAATTTCACAGGAAAAAAATTCAAGAATAACTTCTAGAACGGTCAAGTTTTTTGTTTTAATTATAATAAAAGTCTTGATCATCTCTTATTAGCTCTGTAACTTATATATTTAAATCAAATAAATATTATGAGACAACTGTTACAATTTATAAATTTAAGGAGCCATTATTGAGTCAGTAAATTCTTTTGTGAGTGGGTGTGTCTTTTCTCCTACCAACTAATGAAGCAGCAATATCCATTCGTTTACTTTTATTAGTAGATGATACGCTGCTGCAAACAATAATTCTCCCTCCTGCCCCACGCTCCCGTGTGTATACATGTGAGTTGGTTAGAAGGCATCAACAATCTCTTTAGTAATCAATAAATTGAGCTAGGCTTGGGCTTTCTGTGAAGCCTGGTGCCTGTATGAATCAAGTGATCTGACCAATCTTCAGTGGCAAGAACCCTCCAGATTGCTTCCTCAAAGGCTGCTGTGACAGTTGCGGCATCTTTGCACTTGTTTCAAAGTAAGGATAGTCACTATTGTCCCCGTACCAGGCCAGGCCCTCTTCTGTAGACCCCTGCCAGTCATTTATGTCAATCTTGTTACCCCAAATCACAAAAGGAAAGCTTTCAGGCTCTTTCGCATCTACAGAATATATGAATTCTTTCTTCTGGTTACTCACGTTCTGGAAGCTTTGTGTATTATCGACGCTAAAAGTAAGCAGGCAACAGTCAGAACCTCTGTAAAATGGCATCTGCAGGCTTTGACCACTGTGTCCCAAATGTGCTTAGTAACCAAATGTCCACCCACCTCCAAATCTTTATTTAAAAATTCCATGCCTATTGTACGGAACAGGTGGGTATCAAATGTATTAGTTACGTATCTGTTCATAAGAGAAATCTTCCCAACTCCACCATCTCCAAGGAGAATTACTTTAAAGAGTGATGATTTTCTGGCTATTGTTAATCTCAAGAGCTTTCACTTCAGAACCCTTAATTGTCCAGTTTAAGTGTCATTGTCTCCTACGGTTATTGAGAAGATTCACTCAGACTAGGAGGGAAAGTGTTTCATCACAATGCCAGGCTCCTCACAGGAGTACAAGAAGTTTCTTGTAGCCACACAGAGGACACCCTGGGAACTACGTGACCGGCCTGTCTGGTGCAGTGAGGACGGAAAGAGGGCTGAGGACCTGGCGGGCAGGAGGCAGTCCTGCTCCCAGATGCAGCTGCTCCTGTCCCTTCACTGTAGTTTTAATTTGTAATTCCCTAATGACTGGTGATGTCAAACATCTCTTCATGTGCTTATTTGCCATGGGTATATGTATTTGGTGAAGTGAGTGTTTACATTTTCATGATTTTAAAAATAGGTTTTTAACCATTTTACCATAAGGACATTTGCACTAGATTATTTATCACAGCTCAATTCACAATCGCCAAGATGTGGAATCAACCAAAGTGCCCATCACCCCATGAATGAATTAATAAACTATTGTATATGTGTACCATGGAATACTATACAACCATAAAAAGATGGAGACTTTATATGTATTAACCTGCTGTTATGTAATGGACACAATGTAGGGGTACATGCCACACCTCTTGGGTAAAGGGCTCAGCTACAACTTGGGCTTTACCAACAAACGCAAAGAATGTAACCTAATCATTCACATCTTCATATTAATCTGAAATAAACAGAAATAAAAATAGGTTTTTAAGAACATTTTGGCATTTTATCAGTGTAACCTGGCTTATTGTATCCTCAATGAATCCCCAACAATAAAAAAAAAAAAAAAAAAGAACATTTCTGCATTTTGATAGTTCTTCGCATATTCTGGAGACAAATTCTTTGTTAGCTATGTGATTTCCTAGTATTTCCACCCAATCTTTGGCTTGTCCTTTTGTTCTCTTATCTGTATCTTTTGTAGAATAAAAATTTCTAATTTTTATCAAGTCTAATTTTTCAATTAAAATAACTTTTTGTTTTTTTGTTTTTTAGAGATGTAGTTTAACTCTGTTGCCCACCTTGGAGTCCAGTGGCATGATTACAGCTCACTACAGCCTCAAACTCCTGGGCTTAAGTGATCCTCCCACCTCAAACTCCCAAGTAGCTGGGACTACAGGTGCCAGCATCATCCATCCTGTTGGCTAATTTTTGGGGCAGAATGGGTAAAGACGAGGTCTTGCTATGTTGCCTAAGGTAGTCTCAAACTCCTGACCTGAAGTGATCCTACTACCTTGGCCTCCCAAAGTGATGGAATCTATAGACGTGAGCCACTGTGCCTTGCCCTGGATTCATTTTCCAATTCTAAAAAAGTAAATTGAGTCTGTAGTCTAAGCTACTTGGCAAGCTAAAGCAAGAGGATCACTTGAGCCAAGGAGTTGGAGGCCAGCCTGGGCATCATAGCAAAGCTCTGTCTCTAAAGAAATTATGTTTTTTAAAAAAAGGATTCTGCTTCTCATGTATTATCTAAGAAATACTTCCCTAAACCAAGTTCACACATATTCTCCTATGTTTCCTACTAAAAATTAAAAAATTTTTACCTTCTACTTTTTGATTTCTGATCCATTTTGAGTTAATTTTCGTATATAGTCTGAGGTCAAGGTTCTTTTCTGACACACAAATGTCTAGTTTTCCCAGCGTGATTTGTTGCAAAGATCATCCAAGCGGTCTCAGTGTAATCCCAAAGGCCTTTATAAGTGGAATGCAGGGAGGTCAGAGTCAGGGAAGGAGGGGCACTGACAGGAGCAGGGTTGGAGTGAAGCTGCTGCTGGAAGTACCAGGAACCAAGAATGCCGGTGCCTCTGAGTGCTGGAAAAGGCGGGGAGGAGTTCTCCCCCAGGGTCTTTGGAAACAACGCGGCCCTGCCCATACCTGGATATCTTAGCATAAAAGACCCATTTTCACGCTTCTGACGGCCAGACTATGAGATATTCAATTTGTGTTGTATTAAGCCACTACATCTATAGTAATATTTTACAGCAACAGTAGGAAACTAGTATCAAAAACTCCACTGAATTGTCTTTGCGCTTCTGTCAAAACTCAGTTGGTCCTATTCACGTGAAACTATTTATAGATTCTTTTTTTTTTGAAACAGAGTCTCATTATGTTGCCCTTGGTAGAGTGCTATGATATCACAGCTCACAGCAACTTCAAACTCTTGGGCTTAAGTGATTCTCTAGCTTCAGCCTCCTAAGTAGCTGGGACTACAGGTGCCCACCACAACACCCGGCTATTTTTTGTCATAGTTGTCACTGTTGTTTGGCGAAGTGACATTGTGCCAGTTTCCAGAGTAGGCTTTAAGAGGTATTTCATACATCCTCTCTCTGTAGCCTTCCCCATGAGTTAGGCTCGCATAGCCTGCTGGAGGATGAGAGACCCTGTGGAAGAGAGAGAGCCCAGCTGTCCCAGCCAAGACCAGCGCAGACCAGTCAACACTCAGGTATTTAGCCAGGATCAGCATAGGAAAAATGGATTCAGACTTGCCTCAGCCTCTCAAGTAGCTGGGACTACAGGCACCTGCCACAATGCCTAACTATTTTTTGATTGTAATTGTCATTGTTGTTTGGCAGGTCCGGGCTGGGTTCGAACCTGCCAGCCCCGGTGTATGTGGCTGGCGCCCTAGCTGCTGAGGTACAGGCACTGAGCCTGGGTAATCTTAATGGAGCTGTTATTTCATAGAACTGTGGACTGTTTACACCTTAATTCTGGTCTTTTTGTCTTCCCACTGGATGGTCACATTGCAAGTATACATCACAGCTGAAGTTTAGACAGCAGGTGGAGGATCTGGGTTTGGAATCAGAAAACTTCAGTTCAGTACTGGCTTCCTCAGTAAGACTGGGCTTCATTATCAAACAATAACCATTTCTTGAGTGTTGTGTGCAGGCCCTGTGGCTGGGTGCTAGAGGCCCAAGTACCTGCGATGCTTCCCTCAGAGTTGTGCTGGGACAATCAATTCCTAAATGAACAAAAATATATCAGGAAATGAAATTCCAGGCACTGAGATGTACTTTCAGTAGTTTAATTAAGTATAGGAAATGAAACTTGGTTTATTATGAAGCAAGTGGTATAATACAGTGGTTAAGAACTCAACCCAGTAGCTGAATTGCCTGAGCTGAAATCCCAGCTGAAATCCCAGCTCCATGAGGGGATGTTGCCTGGCTTCTTTCTGATTCAGTTTCTTCCATCTATAAAATGGGAATAAGAGGTGTGGTTCTCCTTATGTGGTTGTTGTGGGGAGTAACTGAGTTACTATGTGTGAAACATTTAGAACAATAGCACATAGTCAGTGCTCAGTAAATAGCAGCTCTTACATTTGGGATGGAGAGCACATCAGACCAGGTATTTCCAACATGGATATGACCAAGTATATATCAGAGGGTCGATCTAGCTCTGACAATTTTCTCTCTACTGTAACCACATCATCTGGGTAACCAGATCAATATCCACTTACTCTATTGCTGGAATGTCCTTTCAAGGCTTTATGTGCCACTGGCAAGAATGACACTCCTAGATAGAGGAGGGAGCTCTGGAAGCAACTGCTGGAAAATCCAGACCAGTTTTCCAGGTCCATGAGGAGAACATGGGTAGTTAGTTGGTAACTAGAGACTACTAATTCTGCCTATCATTTTAAGCAAAGTTGTGTATTTGTCTTATTGCTCCAATTATATATGGCTTCTATTCTCAAAGTCTTCACATGGTCCAAGATGGCAGATAGATTTTAAGTCATTCTATCTACATTTTAATTAAATTAATTTATTTACTTTAGAGATAGTCTTGCTCTGTCACCCAGGCTGGAGTGCAGTGGTGTAATCATAGGTCACTGTAATCTGCAAGCCTTCCCAGTAGCTAGGACTACAGGTACGTACCACCATGCCTAGCTACTATCTACATTTAAAATTTTTTCTTGGATGGCCATGGTGGCTCACACCTGCAATCCTAGCACTCTGGGAAGCCATGGGTGGGTTGATCCCTTGAACTCAGGAGTTTGAGACCAGCTTGAGCTAAGTGGAACCCTGTCTGTACTAAATATAGAAAAAATTAGCCTGGTATATTGGTGGGCCCCTGTAGTCCCAAGCTACTCAGGAGGCTGAGGCGGACAGGAGGATGACTTGAACCTAAGAGTTTGAGGTTGCTATGAGCTGGGCTGACCCCATGGCACGCTAGCCTGTGAAACAGAGGGATATTCTGTCTCACAAAAAAAAAAAAAAAAAAAAAATTGTTGTTTTCTTAGTAATTTTTGCAACCTGGGTAAATTAAGGAATTTTTTGCAGTTGCCATTGTTGTTTAGCAGGCTGTGGGCTGGGTTCAAACCTGCCAGCCTCAGTGTTTGTGGCCAGCGCACTAACCACTGAAGTATGGATGCTGAGCCAGGAAATGGCTTTATTTTTAATAAAGCAAATATTTTTCATCATATGTATTCCAAATATCATTTGCCAGTTTATTATGTGTTTGTTCTCGATTCATTTTTCTAACATAAAGACATTTTCCTCTTCAAAGAGAATTCTGCAGGTACCTTTTCCCTACTTGCTATTATAGGTAGTTCAAGAACGTTTTCTGGAAGAAGTGACTTTTGATTCAAAACTCTGTTAAGTGAGAAGCACAAATCAGGTGGAAAGAGAGGAAAGAGTGTCGCCAGCAGCAGGAGCAGCGTGTGCCTCATCTCTTGTTCACAGTATCTTTAGGCACATCTCTACTCACCCTTAGTTGCTGACTGGCTTCCGTGGCCATTTTTCTTCTCCTTTGGCCATTTCGCTCCCACACCTCCGGCTTGCTCCTGCCCCATGCTGGCCTTGACTATTTCCTTCAGCTTAGCTCTCTCACCCTTTTGACAGGTCCATCTCAGTTTTTCAGTCCAAGGTGAGAATTTACTGTGCTAGCTCATTCAGTCCTAGGTTGGCTGAGTAGGGTGGAGGGATGGTGTTATAGAATAGATACTATGAAATAAAATGATGACACTTTTTTTTAAGTAAGAACTTAGGGTAGCAGGCGCCAATAAAAAGGGATGTTTTCTGACATTTATAGTTTAGTATGTACACACCTTCTCTGTCTTTATCTTTTTATTTTATTTATTTATTTATTTAATTAATTTATTTTTTGAGGCAGAGTTTTACTATGTCACCCTCGGTAGAGTGCCATGGCGTTACAGCTTACGGCAACCTCAAATTCTTGGGCATAAGTGATTCTCTTGCCTCAGCTTCCCAGGTAGCTGGAACTACAGGTGCCTATCGTTCTAATCTCTAACATTGATGAAGTTACCTCTTCTAGTTTTCTTACCTGCAAAATGGGACTAATTATACTGGCTGTGATGAACTATGGAAGAATGTTTGTTTGTTTAAAATATTTAACCCATCTTCCTATGAAAGGAGTGTCCTTTCTCCATGTTGAGCTCAGGATTGGCTATTTTTTGGTTGCAGTTGTCATTGTTGTTCAGGAGGCCCAGGCCGGGCTCGAACCCTCCGGCCTTGGTGTATGTGGCCGGTGCCCTACTCACTGAGCTATGGGTGCCGCCTTTTTTTTTTTTTTTTGAGTTAGGGTATCACCCGGTCACCCAGCCTGGAGTACAGTAGCACAATCATAGCTCACTGCAGCCTCGAACTCCTGGGCTCAAGTGATTCTCCCACCTCAGCCTCTTGTGTTGCTGGCACTGCAGGCTTGAGCCACAGAAATTGGTTATTCTCAGTGTTTATGTCAGTGAAGGACATGATGAACACTCACATACTGATCAATGTATCCTTCAGCTTAGGCAAAGTTATGCTGAGGTAAGAACTAATGCTAGAATCTCATTGGCTTAAAATATCTTTTTTAATGCATGTTATATAACCAATGCTAACTGGCATGGGCTCTGCTATCTTCAGCATGTCCTGGAAGGTTAACGAGAGCCCTTATGTGAGACATACTGCTTGCCTGGTAGAAGGAAAAGAGAAAAATGGGGCGGCGCCTGTGGCTCAAAGGAGTAGGGTGCCGGCCCCATATGCAGGAGGTGGCGGGTTCAAACCCAGTCCCGGCCAAAAAAAAAGAGAAAAATGGTGGAACCATCTCTTTCTGAAAGCTGTTTGGAAGGGGTGTGGTTTTCACAGTGGGAAAAGCAATCCCATGGCCAATCCTGAGCTCAATATGGAGAAAGGATACCCCTCTCAGAGGAAGATGGGTTAAATATTTTATTTTCATTTTATTATTTTTTTTATTAAATCATAGCTGTGTACATCAATATGATCATGGGGCATCATACACTTGTTTCATAGAATATTTGACACATTTTCATCTCATTAGTTGACATAGGCCTCCTGGCATCATGCTAGTTACTTTGTCAAGACATTTACATTCCACATTTGCGAAGGCTCACATGTACCTTTGTAAGATGCACCACATGTGTGATCCTTTCAATCCCCCTCCCTTTACCCACCTCCCGGGTTAAATATTTTAAACAAACACTCTCCCATAGTTCATCACAGCTAGTATCATTAGTCCCATTTTGCAGGTGAGAAAACTAAGACTAGAAGAGCTAACTTCATCAATGTTAGAGATTAGAACTCAGCTCTGTCTGGTTTCAAAGTTGGTTCGTGTGGTCTCTTTTTGAGAAGTTTTTAAACATGGTGTGCACATCCAGAATTATAGTTTATTCCAAGTCACAATGACTTCTCATCAGCCCCAGGAACTTCTTCATGAAAATTTCTAGAGCTAAATCAGTTTTGAAATCTTCCTGGAAGGATGTAAAGCTAGAAAGGGGTCAGGCTTGGGGCACTTCCCCCATGAGAGCTGATTGTATTCCATCCAGTAATTTTTTTAAATTGTTGAATTATTTATCTGCTTTATCGGTTTGTAGATCCTTTGGACCAGGATCACCTGTCATCTGTTACCTTCCGCCGGTTTTGTCTTCTTTTGTGTGTGTGTGTGTGTGTGTGTGTGTGTGTGTGTGTGTATGTGTCTGAGTTCCTTAGCTTTTTGTCAAAGAAATTTTTGAAATTTCTAGATTGCACTGGATATTTATATTCACAAACATTATTAGTGGGATAGAGAGTGTAATCCAGCTGCTTTTGCCACTTTTATATTGAGACAGTGAATAGAGAATCTTGGAGATGAGAGGGGCTGTGCAGTAGTTACAGAGAACCCTTCTCCGTGTTTGTAAGGATCTGTTCATTTCCCTCACCCTTGGTGTTTCAGGTCCTCTGGTTCCCAAGTGCACGGTGCTGTATGATAACAACGGGTAGGTTTTGACTGGCCAGGATTATGCGTGTCCATCATAGGGTGAGGCCAGTGATTCGTCCAGGACAGTCGACTGAGAGTTCACTCGCCTCACTCCAGTCCAGGCCCGGTGCCCATTACGCATTTATCCTAACTCCACTGCTTGAAAATGTCCCAGACAAGCTCACCTGGGAGAATCACCTGCCTCCCCCTCCCCCGCAGACGTGTGGAAGAACGCGGAGGGCCTCCCAGCCCTGAGACTTCGCTCCGCTGGGAGGCGAAGGTCCAGGTTACTGTGTGCGAGAGTCCGGCCCAGGCTTGTGTGCGGAAGACCGAGAGAGGGAGCGGAGTGTGCCTGTGTCAGGCGGGCGGGTCCATATCCGGGTGGACCGGGTGGGTGGGGCCGCCCCCTCCCTCCAGGGCCCGAGGTGTGTTGGGGGCGGGGAGTGAAGCGCAGAGATTCCCCGTCGCCCCTTCGGATCCAAGAAGGGCTGGGGCAGAAGGAACGCCAGAGTGACAGGGCGTGGATTCAGGGCGTGCCCACCTTGCGGCTCGGCACCGGGCAGTGCCGCCGGCCAACGGGCCTGAGCGGCCGCGGGGATACGAAGAAGGAGCAGGAGGAACCCCAGGAGGGCTCGCCTAACCAGCCACCCGCTCCGAACTTGCCGGGGAAACTAGTGCGGAGGGAGGGGCCGGGCCCTGGCCGCAGCAAGAGGAGGGGCGGCCGCAGCTGCATTCAGCCCCGCTGGCTTCCTTCCCAGCTCTCCTTTGCCGCCTCCTCCTCTTCCTCCTGTATGAGTCAGGCATTTCCCGGGGATTTGAAGCAGCCACGCGCGGCCCGGGCGCCCGGAGCTGTAGCAGCAGAAGCACAGCCGCCGCGGCGGGGACCCGCGTCCCGGGCGCTCCCGGACCATGGAGAAGGCGGCCCAGGGCGCAGACGGCGGCGGGGGCAGCAACAGCAGCAGCCGCAGCAGCAGCCGCGCCACCTCGGCGGGCTCCTCGCCCTCCTGCTCCCTGGCGGGCCGGGGGGTCTCCAGCCGGTCGGTGGCGGCTGGGCTTGGAGGCGGGGGAAGCCGCAGCAGCCCCGGCTCGGTGGCCGCTAGCCCGTCCGGGGGAGGCGGCCGCCGGAGGGAGCTGGCGCTCGAGGGCGTGCTCAGCAAATACACTAACCTCCTCCAGGGATGGCAGAACAGGTAACGCGCCCGCCGCCTGCGCCACCGCGCGCCCCGCCGTGTGTTTCTGTGTATTTGTGCGTGTGTGCGCGCGCGCGCGATGCTGCCGCCGGCGACCCGGGTGCTGCCTCCGCTCGGTGCCCTTCCTGCGTCCCTGCTCCGGTCCAGGTGGGGTGCTCCGGGCGCGGCGCGCGGTGGCCCCATCCCGAGACCGCTCCGCAGGGGCGAGGAGCGAGGCGAGAGTCCTGCTTTTCTTCTGCGTTGGCACCTGCACAGCCTGGAGTGGCAGGAGGTCACGCTGGTCCCTGTGCTCTGTCTGCGCTGTTTCTCGCACCCCTGAAGAATGACTGAGAAAGGGGGGTACAGGCTGGGAAAGCGTTAGCGTGTCTGGGCCGGTGACAGCAGTTGTCTCTGGAACATAGTTCATTTTAAACTTTGGTGTTTAAAAACGTCAACACCACTAACAGAAAGCCTGCCACTTCTCAGCCTCAGTGCCCTCCTCCCCGGTTTGTGGTTTACAGTCTCCAATCTTTGTGAGGGAAGGGGCGGGAGGAGAGCGAGAGAGAGAGGCCTTTGCCTTCAAAATGGACAGATTGCTGTTTAAATTATTATTTCCTCTTCAGGTGCCTCTCGAAGGTCCCTGCTCACTTTCCCCTCAGCTGGGAAGACTAACTGTGGACACGTGGGAAGATGGGATGTCGAGGAGAGAAGTTCTCAGGCGCTCACTCGGGGGTGCGGCCTGCGTGGGGACTAGCGCGGGGAAGAAGACAGGAACAGATGTGGCACGGCTGTTTGCTTTTTGTTTTTTTCACTTTGTCAAAAACAAGCCAGAGGGAAATACAAATGCCTGTGCCAGGAGAACAATCCTGGGGTGGGATCCTTTGTCCTGTCTTTATTACCCCTTGGATCTTCATGGATACGGGGCTCCTGATGAAGTTTGAGATCTGGGTCTCTCCCTGGAACGCCCTGCTGGGTAGACTCTTCCTGCCGGTTGTTTGGAAGCGTTCAGATTGCTTCCAACTGAAGCGTAGCGGGCAGTTGGTTATGGGGAACCTAACTTGGAGGAAGGTGTCTTTCGAAGTAGGGAAACCCAGTTGTTTCTGTACTGATATTCTAGATACAGAACTTTCCCGGTCACCCGGGTTTCCCTGGAGGTCTGTTATTCTGTTAGTGGAAGTTGCGCTTCACTGTTGAAGCCTTTTATTTCTCAAAATAGCCCCAGTGCCTGCTGTTGCCTCTCCCTTTCCCTCAATTTGTGAAAGCTGAAAGAGAACCGGCAGAGTGTGTAGGACAAGGAAGCTGGAGATGACTAAACCTGATTTCAGCTCTTGGTAGTTGTTAATGACAACTCAAGGTGCCCGGTCAGTGACAGCGTTTTGTGGGTGTGTCAGCCACTTTTCATGCTTTTTCTTCAAGTAGCTTATGAGGCCAACAGAACTTTTAGTTATAGTTATTTTACTTGCTTGGGAATAGTATTTTACCTGAAATGTATATTAAAGGGTTTGTTCTTTGTGAGTGGAGTTAGGAGGAATTGGAGTAACATTCTCTTGCATCATTTTAAACCCACTGTGTAGTTTAGATTGGTGGCAAGTTTGAGAAGAGGCAGCGCTGAGTAGTAACAATGCGTACGTGGTTGCAGGGCACCTGGGTGAGAGGCAGTACGGTGTACGTTCCTGAGCGTGGCTAAGTGAGATCTCCTCTTTATTGAGTTTGTGTGCTGTGATTTATAGCTCTCTGCCTCTGCCAGTGTTTATTCTGACCACAGTAGACGCACTGTTTTCCAGGTTTACCACTGACTCCAAAAGCATTGTCTGTAATAGTTAATGTCTCAGTGTCAGGGTTTATATTTCCCACATTGTGTTCCCTGAACCATGTCCCAGCGTCCATTAGTGGTCTGGAGAGGATTTATGGTGACTCTGTGATTGCACATTTCTCCCTTCTCTAGGGTCTTATAAAGGGAAAGAGGCACAGAGAAAAGGAAGAGAGGAGAGGATGAAAATAGAAATTCGGAAAATGTATTTATTCGTTCATTTATTTATTCAGAGATAATTTATTGAGCACCTACTATGTGCCAGGCACTATTCTAGGAGCTAGAACTACTACAGTGAACAAAAAATATCCCATGAGTGATATTTCATGAAGTAGCAGAGAAACTTAGCATTAAAGAGGAGAATGAACCTACCCTGCTCCCAAGAAATGCTTTGGTGTAAATAGGTGGGCTAACTGGTTCATGTGGTCTTTCTTTTTGGGCCTCATATCATCTTCTTTTGGCATCTCCTTCCCCCACCTCAGTTGCCTGCAGTTAATGATAAATCTCCAGCTGTCAAGTTCTTAGAGCATCTTCCCAGGCTGCTGTGCTATTGGTAAGACTCTTCACAGCTCCCAGGACTTGACACCAATTACCCTCTAATGCTTTTTACTCTGCTGTTTTCTTGCATGTCCTCAAGTTGCTGTAAAGCTTATATTTGAACATTCAGCATCACATTCTGCCTTTATTTGTAGCACTCTCAGCCCCATCGCCACACTGTTAGCAAGGCAGTTTGGGCCACAATACAAAATAAATAACATAAAGAGAAGTCCCAGAGTAAGACCAGGCCTCTGATCCTATTCATTGGATGGGCTTGTGAAATAATCAGAGTATGAGGAAAACATGTATTAAGGGTTTTTTTTTAAAATTCAGATCTTGTTTATTTGGGATTTGTGAATTCTTATTGGGCTCCTATTTAAGATTACTTTTTTTTTTTAAATTAAGTCTTTTGTACATAGATCATATATACATTTATGCCAATTTCAGTGTGTTGATTATTTGTACAAATTGGAGTGCTTACATCATACTAATCAGCATAGCTTTCACCTCATTTACCCAATTATAGCATTAGGACATTTGTGTTCTACACATGATAGATCCAACTGGTACTTGCAATGTGCTCCATAGTTGTGGTCCCCCTACTATCCTCTACTGTTCCTCCCTCCCATTATTATAGACATTTAAAGACAATATTTTGGACATAATGCATTTTATAGATTTATAGGATGACATTGAAGAGTAAATGCATCAAACCAATGAACAAAAAAAAATTTCAGAAAGTGTCAAGCGCTATGAAGGTTAAAAAAAGGGTGATGAGATAAAGGCAAGTACTTATAGGAATAATTTTAAGTGTACATCTAATGACTTTATTGTTATGTACTTTTTATCTAGAGCACTGTTACCACTCATATTTTTGGTTTTTGTACAGAGTGGACCAGGGGGGATAGTGAACCCCAAGAATTTGGGGAAGCAGATCATGTAACACCTTGTGGGCTAGGATAAGAATTTCAGACTGTGTTCTGGTTCCCCAGAAGTGTGTTAGGTGGGGAGGTGACACAATCTGATCAGTTCACTCTGGCTACTGTGTAGAGATGAGATCTTCAAGAGACCAGAGCATGAAAAAGAAAGACCAGTTAGGAGGCCATTCCAGTTAGGGGATACTGAGGGCTTGACTTGGGAGGGAAGGGGAATTGAGAGAAGGAACAGATCTGGTGTGGAAAGGATGGATATTGCTAATGGAGTGCATATGGAGGTGAGGGAAAGGGAGGGGCCAAGGATAACTCTTGAGTTGTAGGCCTGAGAGGCTGGAAATTGATGATCACAGGACAGGAATATGTTTGTGGGCTGGCTGAGACAGAGCCCACAATTCTGTTTGGGCCATGTTCAGTTCAAAATGCCCATCCCTAGCAAGAAACTGGCTGTTTGAATTCTCATTTGGCTTAAGGCTAATCTTATTCTCAAACCAAAATGGAACTACTTTGGGGTTGCTCATAAAATTATGTGTTTGAGGAAATAATTTCTAAATTGGACCTAGAAATTATTATATTTAAATATTTGAAGGTCAGCATTGCCATTGTCTGTTTATTATCTGGAGAAAAGAGGACACTGGAAATACGGAACCAACCTCCAGTTCTTTTTTTTTTTTCTTTGTGGGGTTGTATAAATTCAGTAAAATATTGAAAGGAAATCTTGACTTAAGTGAGGAAGACAAGTGTTGGCAAAAGAAAAAACCTCAGGCCACTGGTGGATGTTTGTTTGGGGAGCAAGAATAGAGAGGACTTTGGGTTCACAACTTGACATCAACAATTAGCACACGTGTGACCTTGGGTCAGTTTCTGATTTGCTCTGGGCTTTAGTTTTCTATTTGGTTAAATGGGGGAAAACAACGTTACGCTTCTCATTAGTTCAATCTGCTCATTTGAGAGTACTGGTGTGTAAGGGACAGAGAATAGAGCCAGCAGGATACTGAGAAATACTGAAAAATGGTTGCTGTTATTGCTATTAACTTTTTCCTTCTTAAATGGACCCTTTCTCTCCCATAAAATTTTTGGTTTTCATTTTTGAGTGCTGTGGTTACCCTAGGACCATAGTAACATAATTATTTCAGAGTTCTTTGGGGAGAAGACACTGACTTCATTTTGAAGGGATCAATTTATTTTATTTTATTTTTATTTTTATTAGAGATGGGGGTCTGGCTATGGTGTCCAGGTTGGTCTTGAACTCCTGGGCTCGAATGATCCTCTGCATCAGTCTCCCAAGTGGCTGGGAATATAGGTATGTTCCTCCATACCTGACTTGGAGGGATCCATTTAAGTTTAAAACTTAAACTCTCCTCTCCAGCCTCTAGTCCCTCGCTTCCATCTCTGCTTTATTTCTCTCCACATTCCTTGCTACCTCTGACATCATCTAGATTTTACTGTTTTTTTTTTTTTTTTTTGTTTCTCTGCACTAGAATGTAAGCTTCAGGAGGACAGAGAATTCAGTCTGTCTTGGTCACTGCTGTATCCCCAATGTCAAGAGCAAAGTCTGGCATACAATAAGGGTGAAGTAAGTATTACTGAATGAATAAGAAAATAAATAAATGACAGAGAAGAAATCAAAGGCTCAGTTCTAGTTTGGTGAATGTTAATCATTATTAATATTATAATTCTTGGTTCTGTCCCTGGTCATTATGAGGTCCTTGTGTTAATGTTTATAATTTCCCCTGCTCTCTGCAGCTATCAGTCTTTGTCTGCAGGGTCTGGGAATCTGACTTTTCTTTTGTCATGCATATCCTGACTTAGGGTCTACCTCATCCCACCCAGGTGGGCTGTTAGCCACCCAAATCCAGGGCTTGCTTTTGACTCTATCTGGATTAATAACATATTTTGAGGATGCAGGTGTTTAGCCTCCAATATTTTGGGACCACTTGTCTCATTTAACAAAGTCACTTGGGCATATAAATTCTAAAGCCACACTGAATTAAAATGGATGTTTTTGAGCATTCCAATAATTTTAAAGGCTGATTGGTGATATTTGGGTTGAAAACCACTGTTCTCGGTTTTATATTCTTGCCTGCATGAGCTTAAGAAGCGTGTTTGCACATCTTGTATAGTCTACTAGAGACTGCGCACTAAAATCCTTTAGGGACATAAGATTGCTTCACTGACAGTAATAATAGAGGGATGGTTGTCTAGGTTACGAAACAGTGTATAATGTGATATATTCACTTATGGGTCAGACTATTTTTTGAGCACCTGCTTTGCATTAACCACTCTTGGCAGGGTCTAGCCTCTTTGTCCTTTTAAAGTATGAGGTCTGATAACTAAGTTCATGAACTTGCTACTGTGCGCTTACATCGGCAGCACTGTACAAACAGCTTGGAAAGGTTTCAAGGTTTCATAACCTTGGTATATCAGTTTGTCAAAGTTGTGTTTGTGTTGATGTATAATGGTGTCCTGCTGAGTGGTTTGTGTTCATTATTGTGTGGTTTTGTGTCCCGTTGCAAAATGTTGGTGCTTAATAGAGCAATGAACAAACATTAAATTTCTTATTAAACTTGGTAAGAGTGGAAGTGAAATCAGGAACATGTAAAGGAAAAAGCAGTTTACAAATGGATTAAATGTTTTTCCGAGGGGAGAGAGAACGTGTCACTGATGAAGAGATGACAGGGTGGCCAGTAATGAGCAGAACTGAGGAAAATATTGGAAAAATTCACTGAATTGTGCATCAAATTGTTGACTGACTATGGGAACTATAGCAGACCAAGTAAACACTGATAGAGAAATAGGAAATTTAACTGAAACTCTTGGCACGAGAAAGGTGCGGCTCTTGCATCACGACAATGCACAGCAAATAACCATATTCAAACACCCTCCCTACTCAAGCCATCTACCCCCCAATGACTTTTTTCTTTACTCGAAGAAAAAAGAAATATTGAAAGGAAGATATTTTGATGATATTCAATGACTTTTTATGATGATAAAGGATGATAAAGGATGATATTTTGATGATATTCAGGACGACAAAGGTAGTCAGTGATAGATGGCCATTCACTGAAAAGAGTTCCAAAATTGCTTTGTAGGGTGGATGAGGTTTTGGCATCAGTTCACAGCTTCCCAAGGGGAGCACTTTGAAGATGACCATACTGATATTCCGCAGTGAGGTATGTAGCACTTTTTCCAGGATGAGTTTGAGAACCTCATTGTCAGACCTTGTATATGTGTTTTTGAGATTTAGACCAAAATAGCCACCGTGGTTTTCTTTGGTGGTGGGATTATGGGTAATTTTTATTTTCTTCTCTTTCTTCTTTCCTAAGGGGTTGAATCTGTTTTGCAGTTTGAAAAAGTAGTTGAGAAAAAGGGAATCTGCTGGTACCTTTTCATGTAATCTCTGAATAACTGAGTTTCGGGTGGTAAATTTGAAGCCTATCATACATTGAAAAAAGCAAATCTTAAGTGTACAAAGTTCAATAAATTTTCACCAACAGAACATACCAAGGTTAAGAAGAGTAGCCACTACCCCACTTCCCCCATCCCCCTAATCACGTAGAATATCTGCGTTCTGACCTCAACACCGCAGAGTAGTTTGGTCTTCTTTGAACTTTGTATTGTACAGTATGTGATCCTTGGGCTCTTTCTTTGGGTGTGGGCTTCTTTCTCTTAACATTGTTTGTGAGGCTTGTTCCTATGTCTGTGCATAGTTGAGATCTGTTTGTTTTCACTACCGCTTGGTCTTCCATTGTGTCAATATACTAAATACACGTGTATCTGTTGTAGGTTGATATTTGAGTTCTTTTTCGTTTTTTTTTGAGACAGACTCTCATTTTGTCACCCTCAGTAGAGTGCTTTGAAGTCACAGCTCACAGCAACCTTAAACTCTTGGGCTTAACTCTCTTGCCTCAGCCTCCCAAGTAGCTGGGACTACAGGTGCCCACCACAACTCTCAGCTGTTTGTTGTTGTTGTTGTTGTAGTTATTGTTGTTTAGCAGGCCCAGGCCGGGTTTGAACCTGCCAGTCCTGGTATATGTGGCTGGTGCCCTAACCATTGAGCGATGGGCACCGAGCCAATATTTGAGTTCTTCAAGGTTTTTAACTCTGTCCAACAGAGCTGCTATGAACATTCTAGGACCCGTGTTTTGGAGATTGTATGTACACATTTCTGGATTTATGCACAGAAGGGGGAATATGGGGATATTTTGTTTGCAAATGTCCGGTTTATTAGATACTGGCAGAGAGTTTTCCATAGTGGTTGTATCTGTTAATACTCCCTTTGGAAATATATGAGGGCTGTGGGTGCTCCCCATTCTCATCCACACTTGGTAGAGTCGCCTGCTTTTATGTTAGCCACTCTGGTGATTTTAATTTGCTTTTTCCTGATGACTAATGAAGTTGAACCCCTTTTCAGGTATTTATTAGCCGTTTGGATGTCAGGTTTTGTGAGTTGCAAATCAAGTTCTTTGCCCATTTAACTGTTGAGTGTCTGCCTTTTTCTTGTTCACTTTTAAGCTATCTTTACCTATTTTCTGCGTGCAAGTCCTTTGATGAGTGCATGTATGTGTACACATATGCATGGGAACTGTATGTGTGGAAGGAGACACCTTCTTTCTCTCTGTGGTTTGCCATTTCATCTCTTGCTAGCGTCTTGATGAATCTGAACTGGTGATTTCAATGTGGTCACATGATGCAGTTTTTTGCCTTTTATGGTTTTTGACTTCTGTTTAGGAAATCTTTGCCTACTACTGGTAATGAAGATATTTTCTGATGTTTTCCTTGAGACAAAAAACGGCTTTTATTAATTTGAATGTTTATGATCAGTTTGAGTTGCTATCAGGGGAACAAGGATTGCTGGTGGAAGCAATACTAGATTTAAAACTTTCTGTCTGTATTAGTTTCCTATGGCCCTTATAACAAATCACTATAAACTTGATGGCTTAAAACAGTGCAAATTTATTCTCCCAAAGTTCTGGAGGCCAGAAGTTTTAAATTAGTTTCACTGGGCCAAAATCAAGGTGATGGCAGGACAAGGTGTTGACGTGCTATCTCTGGTGACTCTAAGGGAAAATCCATTTCTTACTTTTTTATTTTTTATTATTATTATTTTTTATTAGTATTAGATCATAGCTGTGTACATTAATGCGGTCATGGGGCACCATGCACTGGTTTTATAAACAGTTCGACACATTTTCATCACACTGGTTAACATAGCATTCCTGGCATTTTCTTAGTTATTGTGTTAAGACAGTTATATTCTGCATTCACTAAGCTTCACATGTACCCTTGTAAGATGCACCACAGGTGTAATCCCACCAATCACCCTCCGTCTGCCCAACTTCCCCCCTCCCTCCCGTCCATCTCCCCCTTCCCTATATTCTTAGGTTATAACTTGGTTAGAACTTTCATGTGAAAGCCATAAATTAGTTTCATAGTAGGGCTGACTACATTGGATACCTCCATTTCTTACTTTTTGCAGCTTCTGGTGGCTGGCAGCATTCCTTGGCTTGTACCCGCATCACTTCAGTCTCTGTCTCTGTCTTTATATCACTGTCTTCTGTGTGTGTCAAATTTCCCTCTATCTCCCTCTTAGAACTCCTGTAATTGCCAGATAATCTAGGATAATTTTCCCATCTCAAGATCCTTAACTTAATCATACTTGCTACAAGTCAAAGTCTTTGACATGTAAGTCAACAGTCAGAAGTTCCAGGGATTAGTATGAGGGTGTCTTGGGTTAGGGAAGGGCCTTACTCAGACTCCCATACGTAGTTCTGAGATGGTTTTGAGATCTCTGACTCCCTTCTCCATCCACCTTTCCCACAACTTCAGTGGTTACTGTGGTGACAGGCATCCTTCTCATTCATGGAGGGCCCAGGTTTACCATTGTGATTGTAAGTGGGCTTGTTAGGAAGGGTTGGTGGATGCATTCATTTCTGCCTATTTGACAGACCTCTCTGGCAAATGTAAGGTAGGTAATATTGTGAGGGAAATTGTTTCTAATGCCCATAAGTAAACCTAATTTCCTTTAGCGAGTAAAGCAGAGTTTCTTTAGGGTATCTTTAACTACTTTTGAGCAATGCAAAGCATGCATGTAATAATCTGTGGTTCCCATTTATTATCATAATGACTCATTAGCCTGAAGACTTTTTTAAAAAGGTATAATTAACTTGAAATAAATGTACAGGTCTTAGGCATTCTGTTTGATGGGTTTTGACAATTGTTGATACTGTATAACCAGGGATCTAAAAGGTACAGAATGTTCTCCTCCCCTCCTCCAAAAGTTTCCGTGTGCTTCATTCCAGCCGATTACCCTTCTGCTGTAATTCCCCCCTCATTTCCATCTTTTACCATGAAATAGTTTTGTCTGTTCTTGGGTTTCATACAAGTGGAATCATACAAGATAGCCTTTTTGGAATCTGGTGTATTTAGCTCAGCTGAATGTTCTGAGATTCATACATGTGGCTGTGCCTATCAGTAATTTATAATTCATTTCTTTTTGTTGTCGCGTGGTATTCTGTCCTGTGAGTACGTCACAATTCATTTATCCATTCACATGGACATTGGGGCTTTTTCCAGGTTTTACGAGTGCAGATAAAGCTGCTCTTTGGGTGCAAGTCTTTGCATGGACATATGCTTTCATTTCTCTCGGGTAAATACCTAGGATTAGAATTGCTGGGTCATAGGGTAGGTGAATCCTACCGAGAAGGTCCTAAACTGTTCTCCAAAGTGGCTAAACCACTTCACATTCTTACCAACAGTGTAGAGGTGAACGGACTGCTCCCCATCCTGGCCAACTTTGTGTTGCTACCTGGAGAACTTTGGTAAGCAGGGACTGCCTTTTCCTCCAATGAGTGGCATTGCATCTGTGAGGGCAGTTTGTAGGACTACAGGCGGGTGACGTTAGGTGGCCTTCCTTACCTTTCCAACTTTGCCTCCTTTTTGCCAAGTGAACTTGAGCAAGTTAAACATTTTTTTTTTTTTTTTTTTTTTTTGTGGTTTTTGGCCGGGGCTGGGTTTGAACCCGCCACCTCTGGCATATAGGACGAGCGCCCTACTCCTTGAGCCATAGGCGCTGCCCCTTGAGCAAGTTATTTAACTCTTTGGGCCTCAGTTTTTTTGTCTGTGATGTGATACTAACCCTGTAGTGTTGCTGTGAGGCTACTACAGGCACTGGTCTCAGAACAGGGCACAGAGAGTCCTCTGCAGAAGTTTGTGGACTGGGAGTTTTGTATTTTATTTACACAGACCAATGAGTAGCTTCCCAGAATCTGGAGCGTACACTGGTGGCTGCTCAGCAGATCTGCAGGTGTGGCTTAGTCTTTCTTCCCTTTGCATCAGGACCTGGTTGACTTAAAGGATTTGATTCTCCCAGGGGATTGCAGTCTACACTGGCTGCCTATCTTGTGGTTCCTCACAGTCTGTTTGTGGACATTTGTGTGAGGACTGGGGGAAGGAAGAAGCAATGTGGGGCGTGGTGTCCTGAAAGAAAGGGTGAAATGATAGTGCCGGAAACGTGGGAGGCTTTTTGCAGTTCTGCCTGGCTCCTAGTGATGTGATTTGGGGTCTGGCCAAGGCAAAATTAAAAAGAAAGCCATCCAGAATTTGAATTTTGATAAGCCAGACTGGATTGAATATGGTCACAGCCCAGAAAAAAAGTGCTTTATTTGTGCCTTATGCAGTGATATCAATAATAATGATAAAAGTAAGAAACATTATCCACAGCCTTTTGATACAAGTCTATTCTGTGAAGGTCAAAGAAGGCAGCTGAGCCATGAATAACTCTTTCTTCCTGCGTTGTAGTTTTTAGGAGACTATTTATGTTTTTGTGTGGTTTGGTCGCTTTCTATAAATACATTGATGAAAATATGAAGAGTCGAAAGGCAATCAATATCAGTTTCTCGTAACTCTTTTCCAGGATGTTCTAAGCATTTATCTGCAAGGCCAGTTATGTGGTCAATGATGTGATCAGGCGTGTGTGCAGGGTTGGGGAGCCTCCTGGGCTGGGCTGGGGTTCAGGATCCCCCTGTGTGAGTACCATGGCTCTGCCTGGGCCCTGTGTTCAGGGGAGTTCAGTACGTTAGGTGACAGATACAAATGTCCCTCCACTTGCCTTGGCAGTTGTTGCTCCATCAGAGCCATGTGGGCTGCTGACAACACTATAACAGTTTACCTGGGCTTTCTGTTTGAGTCTGGGAAGAATCTGGAAACTTCTCAAAGCCTGAGTGAGCTGGCAGCATCATCCCACAGACATGCTCCTTTTTGCATGTAATTAGGCCTAGTGGAATGTTTATAGCCCAAGTATTTGTTGAGCATGTTTTGTGTATATGCCAAATACCACGGGAGAAGCAGGAAACAGCAGAGGAAATGCATAGGCCGTCGTAAAAGCTGCCAGTCTGTAACAGGGGTAGGCAGATGTCTTCTGTAAAGGACCAGATGGTGTGGACTATATAGTCTCCATGGCAACTAACCAGCTCTCCCATTGTAAACACCTGAGTGTGTCTATGTTCCAATAAAACTTTATTTACAAAATAAGCAATGGATGAGACATAGCTTTCAGGATGTAGTTTGACCGTCCCTAGCCTAAAATAACACCCAGATCCCTTATGCAAGTAGTCAAGGTAGCCTCGTGCTGAGAGTGTAGACTCTGAGGTCCAACAGCCTGTGTTTGAATGCTGGCGCTGCTCTTTACTACCTGTGTGACCTTGGACATGCTTTTTAACCTCTCTGTATCCGGTTTCTTTATCTTGAAAATGGGGATGATATAGTTAGCTGTGTCATAGAGTTTTGCGGATCAACTGAGAAGCTGTGTGTAGAGGGCTTAGGGCAATGGATGGTATTAGAAAGCACCATTAGATGCCGGCTGCTGTTGCCATCAGAGTGGTGGGTGCTGCTGTGGAGGAAGCACCAGCTCCCCCAGCATTATAGGACAAAAGTGCCAGTTGAAGGAAGGCCTTCTAGAATGTTAAAGAGAGTTTCTCATGCAGACAAGGGCTTGAGTAGGGCTTCCCTGGTCACAGCCTTTGTGAGTGTGAAGCTTTGGCAGCATGAAAGGAGTAGATTTGTTGTGGCTGGAACGCAGGCTGCATGTGGGGTATTGGCCAGAGATGAGACTGTGAAACATACACCACCAGGCTGTAAAGGCCCTTTCCTGAAGGACCTCCTAAGCCACTGACACCACAAGTCACAAAATGTCTGTGTTACCACAAGAGGAACACTGGCCCTGTGACTATTTGCAGGCCCAAGAAGCTTCAAACGCTGTATGTGTATTATTCAATTTAATCTTTAAAATGACATGGGGGTGTCACAGATTTATCCATTTTCTACTTCTTCTGTAGTCATAGAACTCTAGTTTTAACTAGATTCATGCCATTCAAATAAAACTATATTTGCATCCATTTGCAGTATGGATGGCCATGAGATTATAATCTAGACAAAAACAGTTGTCACAGGATAATTTCCTGGAACCTTCTTTGTACTCTTCCTACTTTTTACTTTTCTCTTGGAATATAGACACGATCTGAAACTGGAATATAGACATGATAGCTGAAATCCAGCAGCCTTCTTGAACCCTGAGGTGACTGGGATGAAGGCCATTAAGACAGAAGAAAACCAGCTCAGCGCCTGTAGCTCAGTGGTTAGGGTGCCAACCACATACACCAGAGTTGGCAGGTTCGAACCCAGCCCAGCCCGGGCCTGCCAAATAACAATGACAACTACAACCAAAAAATAGCTGGGCATTGTGGCAGGCGCCTGTAGTCCCAGCTACTTGGGAGGCTGAGGCAAAAGAATCGCTTAAGTCCGAGAGTTGGAGGTTGCTGTGAGTTGTGATGCTACTGCACTCTACCCAGGGAGACATAGTGAGACTCTGTCTCAAAAAAAAAAAAATAGAAGATAGAAGAAACCTGGCCTCAGAGGACTTTGTGGATCAGAGCCACCTCACACACATCCTGGGCTGAAACTTCTGGAATTTTCTGGGAGGAGGAATAAGCTTTTGTAACTCACTATTCACAGCCAGATCTAACCCCAATTGATACAGATAGAATCCCTATTTAACAAATGAAGAAACTGGGGCACAGAGTGACATAATTTGCATAGTTAATAAATTGTGGAGCCAGGATTTGTCTGACTCCAAGGCTATTTTCATTTTACTACCTTGGGAAGAACTTGGAGACTTTCTGCCCTTTCATTTTATAGACGAGATCACTGAGGGCTTTGCCTCAGGATAAAACAGGACCAGCTTATTCCACTGCAAGATAATCATTATTCATTTTTTTCTCCTCTTTCTCTCCAGCCATGGCCTTCTCAAAGAAGGAGCCCCCTTATTTTAATTAGCAATGCCATAGCGCTCCCTTGGGCAGAATCTTTTTCTGCGAGTAGGTTGCGTTTGGTGGTTTTTGTCTGGTTAGAAACTCTAACTGCTTCAGGGCTGTGTGTTGAGAGCGTTGTCCTTAGATGACCTTGCCAACTCTTGCCACCTCTGGGCTGGTCCTCAGTGATGCCTTTCCTCGCCTGTGTGTCCTTTCTGCACTTGGGAGGTTTGGGCAGGGTGAGGGGGCGCTTTGGCTCTGTGACTGTCCGTAAGTACTGACAGATGAATCTTGATTGACTCAGAAGCCGCCTAATTCATTAACCTCAGAGTGAGGACTTGGTCTGAAATAGGATCGTGTGTTTGCAGAATGCACTTTGCTTTTGGGATTCTTATGTGTCTGAGTTCCGCCCTATTACTAATACCATAAAAATGGGCTTTCCGACCCCCTTGGCTGACCACACAGCACAGAGAAGTTCTGTGCTGACTCACTTAGTATATTTATCCCTAAAAAGTTCAACAGAACAAAAGCCAGTCTGTGCTGGTAAGTGCTGTTGAGTGAACATTGTAGTACGTATACGGTATAACATTTCATATTGGGGTCTTTCTTTGCTGTAGCAAATTTCTTTGTGGTAATTTTCATTAGCTTGGCTAGTCTGAGCCTTTTTCTTTTTATGAGAAGTCTCCAGCTGATACCTTGGCTCAAAGTACATCGTAACACCATTACAGTCGCTTAGTTAATTTGGAATTTCCTGTAACTGAAATTTCTCTGTCAAACATCAGTTTTTGTGATTTCTTTGAAGTCAGCTGAAACTCAGGAAAATGAATTTAAAAGCCAAACTCCATGTTTTTTTCTCATGTTGAAATAACAGCGAAAGCTATTTTTCTGGATTAGACATAAAGATGTGCTTTCGAAAATCTCTGTATCAAAGAAAGGTTACTAAATTCAAGTTTAAATTTGGATGAAGTTTTTTTTTTAATAAAAGCAAAACATGACCTAACTTGGATGAAACTGAATTGTAGTTATTCATGTCATGGAATTGTCTGAATTTCTGTTTATCTAAATGCTTACTTCCTTTTCCTTTTAGGTATTGTAGTGTTATTGATATTTTTAGTATATTTTGTTTTGTTTGTTTCCGTCTTTATTTTTGCTTCGTTTCTTAGTTTAAAACTTTAAATTTAGGCCAGGCGAGGTGGCTCGTATCTGTAACCCTGCTCACTGCAGCCTTGAACTCCTGGGCTCAGGCCATCTTCCTGCCCCAGTCTCTCAAGTAGCTGGGACTACAGGTGCGTACCACCATACCTGGGTGATATTTAAAAAATTTTTTTTGTAGAGATGGAGGGGTTTCACTATGTTGCCCATGGTAGCCGTGAACTCCAGGCCTCAAGGAATCCTCTTACCTTGACCTCCCAAACTGCTAGGATTATAAGCATGAGCCTATTAATTTGTTGTTAATTGGATTGTTTTCCTACTGTTGAGTTTTGAGAGTTTTCTTCTAAGAAGAAGGAATCAGTCCATTTCTTATGATTTTTTTTTTCTTTTTTTTTTTGAGACAGAGTCTTACTGTGTTACCCTCGGTAGAATGCTGTGGCATTACACCTCACAGCAATGTCAAACTCCTGGGCTTAAGCGATTCTCTTGCCTTAGCCTCCCTACTAGCTGGGACTACAGGTGCCTGCCACAATGCCCGGCTATTTTTTTGGTTGCAGTTGTCATTGTTGTTTAGCAGGCCTGGGCTGGGCTCAAACCACCACCTTCAGTGTAGGTGGCCATTGCCCAACTCACTGAGCTACAGGCACTGAGCCGTTTCTTATAAATTGTTGAATTTTTTCCATATTATTTTTTAAATATCTTTGAGGACTGTAGTGATATCCTCTTTTTTCTTTTCCTGATACAGGCAATTTGTTTCCCTTTGTTTATGCCAGTCATTTAGAGGCTTATCAATTTATTGATCTAAGAACAAGCTTTTTATTTCATTTATAGTCTTTGTGGTTTTTCTGTTTTTAATTTAATTTATTTCTATTCTAATTTTTTTATTGTCCTTCTGCTTTTTTTTTTTTTTTTTGTGTAGAGACTGAGTCTCACTTTATCGCCCTCATTAGAATGCTGTGGAATCACAGCTCACAGCAACCTCTACCTCCTGGGCTTAGGTGATTTTCTTGCCCCAGCCTCCCAAATAGCTGGGACTACAGGCACCTGCCACAACACCCAGCTATTTTTCGTTGCAATTTGGCTGGGGCCGGGATCAAACCTGCCACCTTTGGTATATGGGGCCGGCACCATATCCACTGAGCCACAGGCGCCACCTTCCTTCTGCTTTTTGATGTTTAGTTTCATTTCAGTTTCTTAAGGGGATGCTTAAATTATTAAAAGTAATTTAATAATTATTAAATATATAAGTAAATTTTCCACTTAGTGCTGCTTTAATTGTACTAACAAATTTTTATAAGTTGTATTTTCATTTTAGTTTAGGTTAAAATATTTTCTAATTTATTTTGGGGACTTTCTCTTTAATTGATGAATTATTTAGAAATGTATGATCCAAGCGTTGAAGATTTTCCTGTTATCTTTTTGTATTCATTTCTGGTTTAGTTGTAGTATGGTCAGAGATGATACTCTATTATTTTCGTTCCTTTAATTTTGTTAAAGGTTGTTTTATGCCCTTGCATATGTCCTACCTTGGTGACTATTCCATGTGTATTTGAAAAGGATATGTGTTTGGTTGTCACTCGGTGGCTTTTTTCTTTTTGTTGTTTTTTGACTTTTTTCTATAACCAGTGGGTTGATGGTATTTAGTTCTATATCTTGAGTGAACTTAACATTTTTATATTATAATTTTGGAGCTGTGATCTGAAAAGAAACTGAAATTCATTGGTCTTCAAATATTTGCCTGAATCTGTATGCTTTTACAGACTGCCTTATTTTCACATTTAATTTTCCTGAGTATCACTACATGAAGTCAGTCAAAGGATGGGTGAAGAGAACTTGATACTTGTTCTTTCTGTTTTTGAAAGCACACAAATATTTCAGGCTGGGGTGCTATTAATTTCATTTTATGAGGTACTCTGGCCCCTACCATTATTTTAGGTAAATACCCCCAAATCAGTGTCAAAGCCACCCAGAGATGCGTTTTGAGACAGATAACTCCAACTCAGACTTAATGTAAATGTGTTGTTTATCTTATCAAGTAAAGATTGATCCAGGGAAATATATGTTGGTTCTAATAATTGGATGGATGGTGATTGAAGAGTTTCTGAAACTATTGCTCACCCATTGAGAGTGCTAAAACAGAGTCATTGGCAAGACAGCTGCCAGATATGCTGAAGGAACCATTGCACAATCAAGACGCAGCCACCTGCTTCATAAGAGGAAGACTTACCCGTTATCTTCCAAGACGTCCACTCTTGCTTTGGAAATACTGTTTGAAACTCGGTCTGCTGAGAGAGGTGCTGTGCAGAAAGGCTACTGAGATTAGAACAATTTCTAACTGAGAGAGCGTGGAAGGTGCTGCTACTCAGTTTTATTATAGGAAAGTATTTTTAGCCACAGACTTTCAGTAATTATGAAACAAAAGTAAATGGGGCTAAGTTGTATTGTGGAGAAATCAATTTAAATGTGAGGCAGTTGAAAGTCTCTGTTAGAGACTTTCATTAAGGGATCAGGAAAGAGTTTTAAAATGAGGAGAATTTCCTTCTTCCTGGAGTCCTTTGGGAAAGGTTCTGTAGACAGTGAGTGAGTGAGCCACGTGTCTCTTCAGGTGCGTATATTTTAGGTCCATTTGGTGGTTGGGGAGTGAGCCTTTGGGTTAGTATTCTAAAATCCGTGCCCTGCTCCTCCTCTCATCTGGATAATTGGCAGCATTTGAGTACAGGACTGTGTGTTAGGTAATATTATTGAATCAATGTTAAACTGCCAGAAATTGGTCATTGTACTGTTGTTATGTCCTTATTCTTGGGAAATACATAATGAAATATTTCAGGGTAAAAGGAGATGATGTCTACAACTCGTTATCAAATGGTTCAGGATGAACTTTATATAAGGAGGGGGGAGGGGAATGGAGAGTGGAGGCAGAGAGAGGAGGGAGAGGAGAGGAGAGGAGAGGAATGGGTGCAAATGGAGAAGACAGGGTGGAAGGAAAGGGGGAGAGGGGAGGGGAGAGAAGCCGGGGCACATGACAAAGCACATGTGCCCAGTGGTCAGTAACTGGATATAGAGGAGTTCTTTGTAATACTCTTGCAACTTTTCTGTAAGTTTGAGTCATTTCAAAGTACAAGGAGAAAAAAGGAAACAAGAAAACACAGGGCTCCTTTGAGAAACAGGAGCCACGCCATGTCCTATAAAGTTATTTGATATTGCCAAAATAAATGAAGCATTTTCATTGAAAGCAAGTCATTAAATTGCAAGATTTAGGAGCATAGATGGGCATTAGACCTAAGTTATAGCACAGTGCTTGGCACATAGTAGACATTTAATACATATTTGTTTAGTGAGTGAAAGCAAGGAAATAGCGAGTTGGAAATTGGCCTTTCCCATTGTTCATGTGCCTTGCACCCACCCAGGAGATCTGGATTTGCTCCCCCAAACGTGCCCGTGGACTGTGTGAGTTTCGTCTGAGGCACTGGCGGTCCATGTGGTGTAATGGGAGTGACTGTCACCCCGACTGCAGGCTTCAGGCTCCCCGAGGAATCAGATGGAGCATTTATGACATTTCTCCTGTATTGGTTCTCAGTTAAGAAGGATGGAATTTCAAAATAAAAAAGTTCTGGTTACTTTTATTATGAGAAAATACGTATAAAACTTAGCCGTTTTAACCATTTTTAGGCGTACAGTTTAGTGGCGTTAGATATATTCACACTGGTGTAAAAACCATAACCACTATCCATCCCCAAAACGTTTTCATTATCCAGATTGAAACTCTGTATCCATAAACAATAACTTTGTTATTATTTGCTTAGCAAAATATTTATTCAAACTACTCAACAGAGTTACAATTGTAATCTGTGGTAATAGTAGGCTACAGATTTAAATTGAATTATTAGTAATTGTCTTGGAAGGGAACCCTTAGAATTAATAGGAATATCTATTGCTAGTGTATATGAATTAATTTCCATGAAGATTATAATTAAATGAAATATAAGAATCTTCAAGATTTTCTTACACCTTCCTAAAATTAACTTGATGGAGGCATAATTCACAGACAAATGTACCTGTTTTCAATGTATAGTTTGATGACTTTTATGTCTTTTTTTTCCTACCGTTGCCTCCTTTTTGGGGGGGTTACTTCCTGTTTTTATGACTTATATTTTTCTGGTTATGAAGGCATTATCATGTGCTTCCTATAGAATAAATAGAAAATTCAGAAAAGATTAAAGGGAAAACAAAACACATCAGTAATTACCCAGTTCTGCCCGCAAAACATTATTAGCATCCCCCCATCTTTCTTTTAATAGGATTTACATTTTAGAACAGTTTTAGGCTCATAGCAAAATTGTGGGGAAAGTACAGAGATTTCCCCCATCTTAATCCGTGCACAGCTGTCTATGTTTTATGTATATTTTATTATAAATATATTACAGTTAAATATATTTTAATTTTTAAAAATAATATCAGACTGGGTCCAGTGGCTCATGCCTATCTATAATCCTAGCATTTTGGGAGGCTGAGATGGGAGGATTGTTTGAGACCTGGAGTTTGAGACCAGCCTGAGCAACATAATGAGACTCCATCTTTATAAAATAATAGAAAAAATTATCTGGGTGCTCATCCCTAGGTCTGATCAGAGGAGCACATCTGGATCAGAAGATGGCAGGTGCGGAGGAGCTTCCGAAAGGCAACCACGAGATGCATTCACACAGGAGACGAACCATGTTCACTGAGAAGCAACTGGAAGCTTTGAAAGTCTTGTATGATAAGAACCCGTACCCAACCCCAGCCTTCAGAAAGAGACGGCCTCCGAAATAGACACACATCCAGCAGCACTGCAGGTTTGGTTCAAGAACCAAAGAGCAAAACTCAAGAAAGCAAAATGCAAGGACCTTCAGCAACAACCTCAAGCTCAACAGCAGCCATTTCCCGAGAGGGGAGTCAAGACCGGTCCCTCCCAAGAAGATACGGACACACAACCCAGAACTCCGAACCACAACTATCCGATAGCCTGTGTTTATTCAGGTTCCCAGGTACCCTCCATACCAACTGAGCCTGTACCCCAGTGTTAAGGACCCTGCAGATGTCTTCCTTGGTCACAGAATAGTCCATTTTGGCTGCTGTCAAGACCCCAACATTTACTGCCTATATTCCATTGTAGAATCCAGGTCAGTGCCCCCTGCTTCCCTTCTAATGTGCTTGGCTGTAAACTTCTGCAAAGTAGGGAGAGACCCTAGATGTAAAAGGCCACATGTAATGATTCCCACTCAATAATCCTAGCAGTAGCCAGACACCACACAGACAGGTGAAGTTCAGAAACATGTGGTACAAGAGAAAGGCTCATGAGGCTACATCCTGTGTAATTCCATCTGAGTGAGTTCTGAGAGAAAGCTGGGAAAACTCTGATTAGTGGCTGTTCGTGTGGGCAGAATGAAAATGCTTCATGTCTTAATTAGGATGGGAGAAACCTAGGTGAATACATTCATTAAAACCCTAAGAACTGTGCATTTTATTTTACATAATTTAAGCCTCAAAAAAAATATATAATAGTAAAAAAAAAAATTATCTGGGCCTGGTGGTGCACAGCTGTAGTGGCAACTACTCAGGAGATTGAGGCACCAAGGATTGTGTTGAGCTATGATGATGCTACTGTACTTTAGCCTGGGTGACACAGTGAGATCATGTCTAAAAAAAAAAGTATCTGTGTGCAAAAATAAAATTCAGAGATGCTAGTTCTCAGAGGTCACTTTCTCCTGAACCATTCTCTGGCTTCCTGGCTGTTGCAGATCCTTTGGACTTAGGTTCTCCCATCACCATCTTGTTTGGTGGCTTGTGACAGAGTCATACTATAAGGGCAGCCAAGGGGCTGGTGTTTGCTTAGGTGGCTCTCAGTGTTGGGAAGCCTAATGGGGCCCTACAGGAACCCTTCTCCCCCTCCTCCTGAAACAAACAACACAAAGGACCTAGTTGGCCCCACCCCTAAAGCAATTCTCACCAAACGACCCTAATCCACCACAATCCTCTGGGCAAGCTGTGGAATTTGCCCACCCCCATGACCCCACATAAAAGGGGCCTTTAACTGTCCCCTGGTGTAGATTCCATCTTTGCTCTGCCCAAGTGGGTCCAAGTTCCTTTTCAATAAACCTGAACTCCACGCCTCTGTCCTGGCACCACTACTTCCTCCTGTCACTCAGTGTTTGACTATTGAGTCAAGGAGCAGATATGCAGAGTGTTAGAGCTTGGATTATAACAGATGTGCTTGGAAGTATTCTTTATGGGGTGGGTTGGACATGAAGAATATTTGATGTACAATGGCCATGACAAAAAATAAACATAAAGCTGTGGCTTCTTGATTAAACAACAGAGGAAGGTCCCTCCGGCGTTTTTGAGCTGCTTGGTGCGTATACTGTTTTTAGGCAGATTTGATGTTCAGTTTGGTTGTGATCTCTTTGGAGGTGAATTTTTTAAACCTTGGCATCTACTTTCTCTTTCAAAGGAGGAATAAGGATTAAAAAGGATAATTTTTCTGTAAGAGAGCAGGTAATTCCTTCCCAGGTGGTAAGCCACCCTGGGGGACAGGGGAATAGATGGCATGTGACTGATGCTCTGGAGGGAGAAGTGGCTTTCACAGTCTCTTGTGACAGTTTCCTGGACTCAGGAGGGAAGATTTGCTCAATTGGTTTTGAGCTTGTGAAGGGTAAACAGAAGGAGGGGGCAGGGTTAACTTCCACTCTGACTTGGAAATGGGTAGTTTTAAGCCCGGGAGGGCCTGCATTATGTAAACTGGCCTGCAATCTTTTAGTGTTCATTTTAGCCTTGCTTTCTCATTTAGGTCAATTGGGTCTGAATAAGGAATTTGGCCAGACAACAGAATTTTTAAACTGGGTCCCCTACTGCATCTCATTTCCACAGTTTGTTTATAATCCTAATTGATGCAAATGTCTTGTTATTGTGAATGTGAATACCCTGAATGCAGGGTTCTAGTTTAATTTTGCATCATATTATTGACCTTGGTGAGGGTGGCTGAGGGTCTGGATGAAAAGCTGAGCATGGCTGGGGCCAACCTTATTTTGAGTGATTCCTCTGGCACCCAGGGGCACAGGGTGCTTTACTGGGGGGCTGTGAAAGTTTAGGAAGGGATCTCGGAGGCTCCATATTTGCTTGTAGGATCCTGGACTCTTGAGCTGCTTACTGCTTATAAAAGCTTTTCTGTATGTCACAACCCAGGAATAATACTGGCATTTTTTTCTATATGCTTTTTCTGGAAGTGTTTTTCAAAATAAACCAAAATAACAGTCCAAGGGAGGAGGAAACCAGAGTTTTCTTTCACAGGGCATTTTTCTGGGCCTCGAAGGCCCTTAGATGAACTTGCTCAACCTTTGGAGGAAACAGCCCCAAAGAGATGACATTTAATTCAAAGTTGTACCCAGAGTTTGTGGCAGAGTTAGTACAAGAAACTAGATCTCTGCCTCTCAGACAGTTTTGGAAAAGCTCCAGAAAGGGGATGCTAAAAATCATCTTTTTGATCTGTGGTTTTGTTATGTAGTAAAGAATACCCACTGGCTTCTCATTATCTAGCTGATGCCCAGGCTGATCTAATCTTCCGGTTTATATATTAACTGTTCTGAGTGATGGTGAAAACTTCAAAATGTGCGGAGAGCTTTTTCTGGAACCTTGTGATCCTGGGTATTAAAAGATTGTGTCTGGGATATCTTATCTCTGAGTCTGATGCTAATTTCCTCTAATATATAACAATGAGAACTGTGTTTAATAGTGGCTTTCAGTAGCCAAAGTTGCTTTTATTTTCCAGATTATGAACTAAGCACTAGCCTTCAGTACTGTTTCTAACCTATCAATAAGTAGATAGCACACTGGGGATTTTTTTTTTTTTAGTTTTTTTTTGAGACAGACTCTCAAGCTGTCACCCTGGGTAGAATGCCATGGCGTCATAGCTCACAGCAACCTCCAACCCTCCAACTCAGGCTCAAGTGATCCTCTTGCCTCAGTTTTTTTTTTTTAAACAGAATCTTAAGCTATTACTCTGGGTAGAGTGCTGTGGCATCACAGCTCACAGCAACCTCAAACTCTTGGGCTTAAGCAATTCTCTTGCCTCAGCCTCCCAAGTAGCTGGGACTACAGGTGCCCGCCACAATGCCCGGTGATTTTTTGGTTGTAGCTGTCATTGTTGTTTGGCAGGCCCGGGCTGGGTTCAAACCAAGCAGCCCTGGTGTATGTGGCCAGTGCTCTAGCCACTGAGCTGTAGGTGCAGAGCCATGCCTCAGTTTTTCTATTTTTAGTAGAGATGAGGTCTTGCTTTTGCTTAGGCTGGTCTTGAACTTGTAAGCTCAAGCAGTCCACCTGCCTTGGCCTCCCAGAGTGCTAGGATTACAAGCGTGAGCCACCATGCCCGGCCAGCACACTGTTTATAGTGCTGCCAAAGTAGAAGATGGACTTCTAAATTCAGGAAGGTATCTGCCTAAATTTAATCAGGTTACATTAAAAATTGGAGACTTTCTTTGAGAGCTGATTTTCATAACAGTTCTTTAGGATAGAGTATTATTTAACAGCTTGGGATCAAACCTTGCCTGAACCTTAGCTTGTTGACAAATGTAGCATGTTTGATTCCTTTGTGTACTCCTCCACCTCTGAGTTAGGGCTACTTTGGATCACAATTACTGAAAGTGTCTTCTCTGACCCTGACTCTTTAGAGATGGCATTTGACCTTTGGGGGGTCACTTCCAATGGGGTATTAATGAGCTTTCCATGTGCTGGAGTGCTTACCCTTTGGTTTAGTGTAGGGGTCTATAAACCTTGATTTGTCAGGGGCCAGATAACAAAAAAAAAAATCAACTCCATAGCATGAAAGCAATCACAGACAATATGTAAACACATAGGTATGTCTGTGTTCCAGTAAAATCCTTTTTTACAAAAATGAGAGGTGGGCTGGATTTAGTGGATGGGCCTTTGTTTGCTGACCTCTAATTTTTGGAAAACAAGGTTGAAAAACCCTTGATTCTTGTGGTAAGGAAGAGAAGAATTCAGTCCTTAAAACATAAACGTCTCAGTTGAGATTCAGCATCCATGGTAAGAAAGATCCTTTTGTCTTATTGAGAAGTTGATATAACAAAAATATAGACTTCTTTCGGGAAAAACAATGGGCTCTAATCCTACCACTTTTTTTTTCAGTATAACAAAGACAAATTTTATTTAAGAACAAAGAGGAAGCTTAGAGCACTTGCAAAGAGAATTGGTAGTGGGCCCGTCTCATGAATGAGAAGAGGTGAGAGAGACAACCCACCACTTTAAATGTAACTGTACATTCATTTTTGTACATTTCTTTTGATTCCTGACCTTCTGCGTATGTACTTTTGTGAAGTCCTGATGTGTGTATATATCAGTTAGTATTATTACAAAGCATAATGCACCCAATATATCTTAACAGTTATTAGCATATTGGATCTAGTGAGGCCTAAAAGATACAAAGTAGATTTGGCAGGGAAGATATTTTTAGGGATTAATTTGTGAGGTGCACTGTCATTTTGTATGTTTTTTGCTTTTTCAATAATAGAGTTATAATTCTCTCTCTCTCTCTCTCTTTTTTTTTTTTTGAGACAAGATCTTTTTCTCTTGCCCAGGCTAAAGTACAGTGGTGATGTCATAGCTCAGTGCAATCTCAAACTCTTGGGTTCAAGCAATCCTCTTGCCTCAGCCTCCCAAGTAGCTGGGACTACAGGTGCCTGCCACCATGGATGGCTAATTTTTAATTTTTTTTGTAGAGACGGGGTTTCACTATCTTGCTTGTCTCAAACTCCTGGCCTCAACTTCCTCCTCCTGCCTCAGCCTCCCCAAGTGCTAGGATTATAGGCAATTTACTATTTAAGAAATTTTAAAATTTATTTTCTTAAATTTTTTTATTTTTCTTTTTAGAGACAGGGTCTCTTGGTTACCCAGGCTGGAGTGCAATGGTGTCATCATTCCTCAGTGCAGCCTTGAACTCTTGGATCAAACAATCCTTCTACCTTAGCCTGCCAAGTAATTAGGACTATGGGCAAGTGCTACCAGGCCCGGCTATTTTTTCCTTATATTTTGTAGAAATGGGCCTTGCTATGTTGCCTGGGGTGGTCTTGAACTCCTGGCCTCAACTCATCTTCCCTCCTTGGCCTCTGAGAGTGCTGAGATTGCAGAGGTGAGCCAGTGTCCCCAGCATAATTCACTCTTCTCTTCAGTCTTACAAAATAGCAATACCCATAGGATTGGTATTGGCCAGGGCTAAAATAAATCAGGTAATTGACTGTTTAGAGGTGAAAGTCAGGTCAGTGCCAGGGTCACCCGTTAGCTCTAAGTTTGCCTTGTGGTCACCACGGTGTTGTGGTGGTTTGATGTCACTGCTTCCTTCCTTGCAGCAACTCTCAGTGGCCACAGAGACTAAACCATAGCAAATGTTTAATTTTTTTTCTTCCTTCTTAACTGGTGAGCACACAATAAACAAAGAAACAAATGGCCATACTTCAGTGTCACTCTACACAGCGTGACTCTAAAGATGAATTTTTTCCAAATAGGAATTTCCAAATATGTATATCCAAGAAGGCCAACTTTCGTTCTTCACAACAGTGCTGCTTGAAGCTCTTTTTTGTAGAATTGCCTTCAGAATAAGTTATAGCTTCATAATCTTTCCTCAGTTTTAACTAAAACTGGTGTTAGCCAGAGCGACTCCCTCACTTTGGCCACCACCGTGACTCTGCATGGGTTTCAGCTCTTCTCAGTCTCATAACCGTGCTTGGAGGAGATGGATTTATCAGAGCTGAGCTAAAGGTTGTGGGTAATGGCAATACATCAGGAGCCTCTGAGGGTATTTCTTTGGAAGGAACAAAACTATTTTATGTGGTTGTTGTGATAGTTAAAAAAAAAATGTTATGGGGCCGGGCGTGGTGGCCCATACCTGGAATCCCAGCAGTCTGGGAGGCCGAGCAGGGTGGATTGCCTGAGATCATAGGTTCGAGACCAGCCAGAGCAAGTGCGAGACTCCATCTCTAAAAAATAGCTGGGCGATGTGGTGGGCACCTGTAGTCCCAGCTACTTGGGAAGCTGAGACAAGAGAATCACCTGAGCCTAAGAGTTTGAGGTTGTTGTGATGCTCCGGCACTCTACTGAGAGTGACAAAGTTAGACTCTGTCTCAAAAAACAAACAAACAAAACAAAACAAAACAAAACCTCTGTACGTTAGTAGGCTGGTCCCAAAACATGATGGCAACATTTCTTTTATTTTTTGGAGAGAGAGAGTCTTACTCTGTCACCCAGGCTGGAGTGCAGTGACGTGATCATAGCTCACTGTAGGCTCAAACGCATGAGTTCAAGTGATCCTCCTACTTCAGCCTCCTAAAAAGTTGGGACTACAGGTGTAAGTCACCATGGTCAGCTAATGTTTTCTTTTTTTTTTTTTTGAAAATTTTTGTAGAGATGGGGATCTTGGTATATTGTCTAGGCTGTTCTCGAACTCCTGTCCTCAAGTGATCCTCCCACCTTGGCCCCCCAAAGCCAAGAGATTACAGACTCCAATATGACCTTTGAATGAGATCAATCCTGCCCTAAGAGTTCTCTAAGACTGGTGTGCTTTATTCCAAATCCCACTCCAGGGAGCAAGGCCGGGGTCCCTGAAAGGCCCTCATTTTTAGGTGCTCTGTTGCCCCTGTTATGTGTAACATTTGAAAGGCTGCTCCAGGTTTGCTTTTCTGGGACAGCCTGCCTGTGTTGATAGAATCAGATGGACAGTAAGATTTTCTTCCAACTCCCCTTGTTCTCCCTCATCCTCCCTCTAATGTGGAAAGTGGGAATGTCCTGTTCTAGGGAGTTTTACTTTCTTGCAGGCATTTAGGCTCAAAATGTGGGAGGTGGTGTCTGAGCAGTTAAAAGAAGTTCTGGTTAGGATCTCAGTTGCAGACAGTAGATGCCTTCTAAGTAGTTTAAGCAACCTAGATTTATTAGGGGGTTTTACAGTTTTTCTGGGAGAACCAAGCTTCAAGGTTCAAGAGCAACATAGCCTGTCTCCAACAATTCCCAGTAGCGTGGTCGTAACCTCCTTCTGCTTTAGTACTGGTGACACTAGAGGCAGAACATTGAAGCATCTGCTGTATGTAACCCAGGGAATCAAACGCACCTGTCACCGACCAGCTGTTTTGACCTTCCAGTTATGACTATACCTTCTGCTGTTCCACTCTGCCTTTCAACTCTTGCATGGGTATGTCTGTTTGGAAGAATCTAGCTTGAAGGGAGTCAGTGAAATGTAGTTTTTAGTTTTCTAGCCTCTATAGACCAGGAAGGTGAGCTAGAAATCTTCTGGATGGCACTGAACGAGCTGTTTTCCATTATTTGTTACTAAGTGTGTGCATGGAGATGGGAGCTTAACCTCTGGGGATAGATTCTTCTTGCAAAGAAAAGATGGATGAGGAATGAGTGTGGGAGATGCAACAGGTTTCTTGGGAGAATGAAGCAAGAAGGGTCAGTATAAGTGACAATACTTTTATCAGGAAAGTGGCATCTAGTGCATGGTGGGTGGCATTGCTGGGTAGGTCTGGCTGCTGTGCCAAGCCTGAGCCCTTGGCATGGTTCTGCTCTTTGCAAGAAGGAAGCAGTGTGGGGCTCATGGTTCTTTTCCTGTTGGGGCTGGCAGAACCAGTTTCAAATTCCAGCCTCTGTGACCTCAGATAAGTTACTATACCCTTCTGATTTTTAGTCTGCTTTGCTATAAAATAGTGATATTCCTACCTTGCAGGGACATTGTGATGGTAAAATCAGGTATCACATGACTGCTTAGCACACACCTCTGGTGTATAGTTGTTGTTCAATAAATTTTAACTGTTATCCCCAACTCTGCCATCTTTCTTTTCCTTTTCCTGGAGTCTGAGCAATTCACAGCTCCCTTAAACCCCAGTGGATGCCAGCAGCGTCTGTGATTTTTCTTAGCAATTAAGCTTACCTTTTCCACCCCATATGGCTAACTTTGAGTATGAAAAATTTCAAACATACCGAGAAGTTGAAAAAATTGTGCAGTGGGCACATGCGTATCTACCACCTGGATTCTGCAGCCAACATTTTATTGTATCTACTTTATCACATATCTGTCCGTCCCTGTATCCATCCACCAGCCCCTTTTTATTTCTTTATATACTTCAAAGTAAATTGTTGACGTTGGTATATTTCCTTCGAAATATTTCAGTATGCATGTCATTAACTGTTATTTCTTTGCATTTTTTCCCCTCGTGATGTAAAATTTCACCGTGAAATGCACAAATGGTAAGTGTACATTTGCTGAATTTTTTTTGCAGTTTGGCCGGGGCCGGGTTTGAACCTGCCACCCTCGGTATATGGGGCTGGTGCCCTACCCACTGAGCCACAGGCGCCACCCACATTTGCTGAATTTTGACGACTGCATGCACCTCTTATCCAAACCCCTATCAAGGTACAGAACATTTCCATCTCCCCAGAAGTCTCTCTTATGCCTCTCCCCCCATCCCCACCCCAGGCAACCATCATCCTAATTCCACACCCCCACCACTGTAGGTCGGAATCAATGGAATCACACAGGATGTACTCACTGTGTCTGCCTTCCTAGTCAGCACAGCGTGTTGAGATTTGTCGAGGTTGTCGTGGATTCCTTTTTATTGCTGGGACAGGCAGCTTTACAGTTTTGCCTGGTTGCTGCAAGAAGAAAGAACGGTAAGCTGTCTTCCTAGAACCGGGGGATGTATCTTCTTTCCAGCCGGGTGTTAGCAACACACAGAGGCTCTTTGTAGAGGATTAGCACTGAGCTTAGAGGCCATCTAATTCAGTCCTTCCTCCTGGCCTGTGACACGTCAGCCAGGGCAGCGGCCATCCTTCTGACCCCATTTTCCTCCCTCTTGGGATCAATGTTAGCAGGAATTCACGAGCAGGAGGAGTGAATGGGTCAAGGCATGGGCACCTCGGAATTTAATTGTTTTAGGGTTAAGCTAGGAATGAATCCAGCCTTCCCTTAATGATTTTTGTTGTTGGGATTTTGTTAAGCTTTGTACTGCCTAGGAATTGTAGGACTAGTGGGCCGCAACAGCTGCTGCTAGAAACAGGTTCCTACTTAGCTTTTCTGTTAAGGAATTCAGCAGGATACTGAAGCTGCTGACCTCTCTGATGGGGAAAGGAGACAAGGAGTCATTCTCTTGCCTCCTGTCTTTATTCCTTCCCTCCCCCTCCTTCATTTCTCTCTCTCTTTTGCAGACACAGAGGTTTTGAACATATCTATGTACAGTGACTTGTCTGAACATTTAGCTTGCTCTTTTTTGAAGGTAGTTGATATTTGAAGGGGAGAAGGAAGAGGGTTGACACAGAACAGTTCTGCTTAGTAATGGGGAGGTGACATTCACTCTAAGGGGGAGGTTATTACACAATCAGTGTGTGGCAGATGAGTGTTGGATAGAGTGAGGGCTGTAGGTGTTGCTTCCTTCCTGTTTCTGTCCTTTGAAAAGGCTCTGGAACCTACCTGTACGTTAACTAGCTAGGAAGATTGTACAAACTACACCATCAGGTCCCACCCTAGACTAGGTGAACCAGAGTGTGGGTCCCTGCCTATAGCAGTTCCAATGTGTAGCCACAGTTTAAAATTATGGATTTAATACCTTAGAATCCTATTTTGACAGCCTTATCACCACTATCCCAATAATCCTACAAGGTAGACAGGTTTTGGTAATATTTTGGTGGAGCAGACGGACGTTGGGGCAGCCATGCTGGTCTGATCACAAGTGCTACCTTCTTCCCATTATGGCTCATTCCCAGTGATCCCTTTACATGAGTGGACTTTACGTGGCAGGATGGTCATTCCTTCCTTCACTTGTTCATTCCTGCTTGCCACCTGCTGTGCTGTGCCTGTAAGTACAGTGGGGTGGCCCCAGGGAGCAGGTGGGCTAGGAGGGAGACACACACTGGGTGGCAGCTGAGCTGCAGCATGAAGGGAGCTCTCATGGAGGGCGATGAGGGTCCCAGCCCGGACTTAGGGTGGGGAGCTCCTTCTGGAAGAAGTGCTGCCTAGTGAAGACTTGGAGGTATAAGAGAAGAAGAATACATTGCCCTGGGGAAGTGAAAGAAGCCAAGAAGCTGAAAGCAGGAAAGAAAAGAACCTGGGGACAGATTACTTTATCACCTGAATAGATGTGCCTCACTCAATAAACTTATTTTTCAACCCACCCAATGTGCATCAGGGCATGGTTTTCCACTTAGCACCAGGATTCTTTGCATTTACTAAATAAAACAAAATGCTTTATCATAGCTTTTGTATAAATTGCAAATTTCATTGAACTTAAAAGTATCTTGGGTTTTTTTTTTTTTTTTGGTTAAATATGGCTGTGTATAAGTTACGATGCAAATAAATTTATGCCTTTAGAGCTAAGAAATCCTAAGTAATGTTCATTTCCCACCATTCATGGAGAGCGCAGATGACAGAAGGAGCTCTGTAAGAATGGACACACACCAAAGGGGTCTTAGGCAGGGATTCCTGAAGCTTGTGAATTATATATACAGAGGGTGCCAAAAAGATGTGTACACATTTTTTTCTTTTTATTTATTTTTTTAATTATTAAATCATAGCTGTGTATGTTAATGCGATCATGGGGCACCATACACTGGTTTTATAGACTGGTTGACACATTTTCATCACACTGGTTAACATAGCCTTCCTGGCATTTTCTTAGTTATTGTGTTAAGACATTTACATTCCACATTTACTAAGTTTCACATATACCCTTGTAAGATGCACTGCAGGTGTAATCCCACCAGTCGCCCTTCCTCTGCCCACCTCCCCCCTCCCTCCCCTCCCTTTCCTGTTTTCCCCTGTTCTTAGGTTATAACTGGGTTATAGCTTTCATGTGAAAGCCATAAATTAGTTTCATAGTAGGGCTGAGTACATTGGATACTTTTTCTTCCATTCTTGAGATACTTTACTAAGAAGAATATGTTCCAGCTCCATCCATGTAAACATGAAGGAGGTAAAGTCTTCATCTTTCTTTAAGGCTGCTTAATATTCCATGGTGTACATATACCACAATTTATTAATCCATTCGTGGATTGATGAGCACTTGGGCTTTTTCCATGACTTAGCAATTATGAATTGGGCTGCAATAAACATTCTGGTACAAATATGTTTGTTATGATGTGATTTTTGGTCCACTGGGTATATGCCTAGTAGAGGAATTATAGGATTGAATGGCAGGTCTATTTTTAGATCTCTAAGTGTTCTCCAAACATCTTTCCAAAAGGAATGTATTGATTTGCATTCCCACCAGCAGTGTAGAAGTGTTCCCTTTTCTCCACATCCACACCAACATCTCTGGTCCTGGGATTTTGTGATATAGGCTAATCTTACTGGAGTTAGATGGTATCTCAAAGTAGTTTTGATTTGCATTTCTCTAATGATTAAAGATGATGAGCATTTTTTCATATGTTGGTAGGCCGTGCGCCTGTCTTCTTCAGAGAAGTTTCTCTTCAAGTCCCTTGCCCAACCTGCAATGGGATCACTTGTTCTTTTCTTGCTTATACGTTTGAGTTCTCTGTGGATTCTGGTTATTAAACCTTTGTCAGAGACATAACCTGCAAATATCTTCTCCCATTCTTAGGGCTGTTTGCTTGCTTTATTTATTGTGTTGTTGGCTGTGCAGAAGCTTTTTAGTTTAATCAGGTCCTAGTAGTGTATTTTTGAAGCTGCTTCAATTGCCTGGGGTGTTCTCCTCATAAAATATTCACCTAGACCGATTTCTTCAAGGGTTTTCCTGCACTCTCTTCTAGTATTTTTACAGTTTCATGTCTTATGTTTAAATCTTTAATCCAGTGAGAGTCTATCTTAGTTAATGGTGAAAGGTGTGGGTCAAGTTTCAGTCTTCTACAAGTTGCCAGCCAGTTCACCCAGCACCATTTGTTAAATAGGGAATCTTTTCCCCACTGGATGTTTTTAATTGGCTTGTCAAAGATCAAATAATGGTAAGTAGAGGGGTTCATCTCTTGATTCTCTATTCTGTTCCAGACATCTACTTCTCTGTTTTTGTGCCAGTACCATGCTGTTTTGATCACTATCGATTTGTATTATAGTCTGAGGTCTGGTAGCGTGATTCCTCCTGTTTTGTTTTTATTTTTGAGTAATGTCTTGGTTATTCGAGGTTTTTTCTGATTCCATATAAAATGAAGTATTATTTTTTCAATATCTTTAAAGTATGACAGTGGAGCTTTAATAGGGATTGCATTAAAATTGTATATTGCATTGGGTAGTATGGACATTTTAACAATGTTGATACTTCCCAGCCATGAGCATGGTATGTTTTTTCATTTGTTAACATTTTCAGCTATTTCTTTTCTTAGAGTTTCATAGTTCTCTTTATAGAGATCTTTCACGTAACTTCGTTAGATAAACTCCCAAATATTTCATCTTCTTTGGCACTACTGTGAATGGAATAGAATCCTTAACTGTTTTTTCAGCTTGGTATATATAAAGGCTACCGATTTATGAATGTTGATTTTGTAACCTAAGATGCTGCTGTATTCCTTGATCACTTCTAAGAGTTTTATAGTAGAATCCCTGGTGTTTTCCAGACATACAATCATATCATCTGCGAAGAGCGAAAGTTTGATCTCTTCTGACCCTACATGGATACCCTTGATCACCTTTTCTTCCCTAATTGCGGTGGCTAAAACTTCCATTACAATGTTAAAGAGCAGTGGAGACCATGGGCAGCCTTGTCTGGTTCCTGATCTGAGTGGAAATGATTTCAATTTAACTCCATTGAATATGATATTGGCTGTGGGTTTGCTGTAGATGGCCTCTATCAGTTTAAGAAATGTCCCTTCTATACCAATTTTCTTAAGTGTTCTGATCATGAAGGGATGCTGGATATTATCGAAAGCTTTTTCTGCATCAATTGAGAGAATCATGTGGTCTTTGGTTTTTAATTTGTTTATGTGCTGAATTATACTTATAGATTAATGTATATTGAACCAGCCTTGAGACCCTGGGATAAAACTGAGTGGGTCATGATGTATAATTTGTTTGATGTGTTGCTGGATTCTGTTTGTTAGGATCTTGTTGACTATTTTTGCATCTATATTCATTAGTGATATTGGTCTACATTTTTCTTTTCTTGTTGGGTCTTTTCCTGATTTGGGGATCAGGATGATGTTTGCTTCATAGAACGTGTTGGGTAGTCTTCCTTCTTTTTCTCTATTTTTGAACAGGTTGAGGAATATAGGTACTAATTCCTCTTTAAAGGTTTAGTAGAATTCTGACATGAAGCCATCTGGTCCTGGGCTTTTCTTTTTAGGGTGGTTTTGTATGGTTGATGCTATTTCAGAACTTGATATGGGCCTGTTGAACATTTCCACTTAATTCTGGCTAAGTCTTGGAAGGTGATGTGCTTCCAAGTATTGGTCAATTTCCTTCGGATTTTCATATTTCTGAGAATAAAGTTTCTTGTAATATTCATTAAGGATTTTTTGAATTTCTGAGGAGTCTGTTGTTATTTCATCTTTGTTGTTTCTGATTGATGAGATTAGAGATTTTACTCTTTTTTTTTCCTGATTATGTTAGACAAAGGTTTATCTGTTATTGACCTTTGCAAAAAACCAATGTTTTGATTTATTGATCTGTTGTATAATTCTTTTGTTTTCAATTTCATTTAATTCTGCTCCAATTTTGGTTATTACTTTTCTTCTACTGGGTTTGGGGTTGGAAAGTTTTTCCTTTTCCTGTTGCTTGAGATGTTCCAATAAGTTGTTAACTTCCTCTCTTTCTGTTCTCTTGAGGAAGGCTTGTAGTGCTGTAAATTTCCCTCTTAGGACTGTCTTTGCGGTATCCCAGAGGTTCTGATAATTCGTGTCTTCATTGTCATTTTGTTCCAAAAATTTGGCAATTTCCTTTTTAGTCTCATCTCTGACCCAGCTATCATTCAGCATAAGGTTATTTAACTTCCATGTTTTTGTATGAGTATGCAGATTCCTGTTATTTCCGAGCTCAACTTTTATTCCATGGTGGTCCGAGAAGATGCAAGGAATAATTTGTATTCCTTTAAATTTACTGAGGTTAGACTTGTGACCTAAGATGTGATCGATTTTGGAGTATGTTCCATGGGCTGATGAGAAGTAATTGTATTCAGTTTTGTTGGGATGAAATGTTCTGTAGATGTCTGCTAAATCCAAATGTTGGATGGTTAGGTTTAAATCTAAAATTTCTTTGCTAAGCTTCTTATTGGAGGATCGATCCAACACTGCCAAAGGAGTGTTGAAATCTCCAACTATTATGGAGCTGGAGGAAATCAAGTTGCTCATGTCTGTTAGAGTTTCTCTTATAAATTGAGTTGCATTCTGGTTGGGTGCATAGATATTAATAATTGATATCTCATCATATTGAGTATTACCCTTAACAAATGTGAAGTGACCATTCTTATCCTTCCTTACTTCTGTTGGTTTAAAGCCTATTGTATCTGCAAATAGAATTGGAACGCCTGCTTTTTTCTGATTAACATTTGTCTGAAATATGGAGGACCATCCTTTCACCCTGAGTCTATATTTATCTTTTAAGGCAAGATGTGACTCTTGTATGCAGCAAATATCTGGCCTGAGTTTTTGTATCCAGTCAGCTAACCTGTGCCTCTTTAGAGGACAGTTTAAGCTGTTCACATTAAGGCAGAATATTGATAAGTCTGGTAAAATTGTGGATATCAAGTTTTTCAAAAATCCATTGGACATTTTTAATTCTTTCACCACTGTGGAAGTTGGAGTTTGATCAAAAGTTTCTGAGTGAGTTTACTTTTGTGGTAGAGGATTGGGCTGGTCATTATGGAGGACAGGTCTGAGGATATCCTGAAGAGCTGGTTTGGTTATGGCAAATTTCTTCAACATATAAATGTCATTAAAGTACTTAATTTCTCCATCATAAATGAAACTAAGTTTAGCTGGATACAGGAGCCGGGGTTGAAAGTTATTTTGCTTTAGGAGATTGAAAGTCGATGACCATCCTCTTCTGGGTTTGAAAGTTTCAGCAGAGAGATCTGCAGTCATTCTAATATTCTTCCCTTTGTAGGTAATGGATTTCTTACGTCTGTCTGCTTTGTGAATTTTCTCGTTCATATCAACTTTAGTGAAGTTAATTATGATATGCCTGGGGGGTGTCTTATTCCGATTGAGTCATGCTGGGGTTCTGAAGCTGTCTGCTATCTGAATTTCAGAATCTCTTGGCATGTCTGGAAAATTCTCTTTCATAATTTCATGGAGAAGGACCTCTGTGCCTTGCGAGGCCACTTCATCACTCTCAGGGATTCCAATGAGGCAGATATTAGCTTTCTTCGAATTATCCCAGAGCTCTCTGAGAGAATTATCCATTTTTGCTCTCCATTTCTCTTCCTCTTTGAGAGTTTGGGAGTGTTCAAAGGCTTTGTCTTCGATGTCCCAGAAATCCTTTCTTCTGCTTGCTCCACTCTGTTACTGAGGGCTTCTACTGTATTTTTCAGATCTTTGAGGGCTGCAAATTTTTGCTTCAGTGTGTCAAAATCTTTGGTGGTTTTGTCTTTAAATTCGTTAAATTCTTGAGACAACTTTTGAATTTCTCTTTGAATTTCTAATTCCAAATTTTTCTCCATTCTGTTAATCTTGTTTGCAATCCAAATTCTGAATTCCATTTCTGACATCTTGGCCAGCTGTTTATGAATGGGATCTTCAGTTACATCTGCCATATCTTTCCTTGGGGGGGTTGATGTATTCTGGTTATTCATTTTTTTTTCTTTTTTTTATTGTTGGGGATTCATTGAGGGTACAATAAGCCAGGTTGCACTGATTGCAATTGTTAGATAAAGTCCCTCCGGTTATTCATTTTGCCAGAGTTTTTCCACTGATTCTGCCCCATAATTGTTTTACACCTTTTGATTTTTCCCCTGGAGCTTTGTCGAGGACCTGTACAGTGTTATGGCCTGTGAAACTGGGGACCTGTTTGGTCTGGTTGGTCTAAGTGGTTCTGTCTTATTTTTAGCTGGTCTCTGTTCGACCCTAGTGAAAGAGTTAATCTGGGTTGAAGTCTCAGCTGTGGAGAAATACCAGCAATTTAGTCACCCTGCCCCCCACAGACAACAATTGGAAAAGGAAAATCAAACCTCCCTACAACCACACACCCAGGGCAGCACCTGAATTGTGGCTCAGTTCAAAAAGTCCAAATTAATTGTCTAGGTCAGCACCTATCTCAGGTGGGAGATTTTATTTTTTTTTTTTTTTTTTTTTTTTTTTTTTCCTTTTTTTCAATCTTTTTTTTTTTTTTTTTTTTTTTTTTTTTGTGGTTTTTGTCTGGGGCTGGGTTTGAACCCACCACCTCCGGCATATGGGACCGGCGCCCTACTCCTTGAGCCACAGGTGCCGCCCAGGTGGGAGATTTTAAAAAGTCTCTGGCAACTGGATCATAGGGGTCTGGTGACTATTCAGATATGGCTTGCTGTGGTGCTCCGTGGAGTCAGGAGGACCCACCCAGCAAATAGATTAGTCTGGGAAGGTTGATGCCTCCTTCCCCACCTTGGACCTCTGTTACATCCAGTCACTGATAGCCCAGCAGGGCTGTGACCCAGTTGCCTGTAGTGGAGAGATACTCCGGGGGTTTGCACCTGCCTGAATCACAAGGAAATCTATTTCTGCTCAGCCAGGCTGCTGTACTCTGCCTCTACCTAGCAGGGGGAGGTGAGGCCTGACAACCTCGGTTGCTTGATGGAGGCTGGGGGGTGTTCACTCAGTTCCCGCCCCACCCCTGATTGATGTTACCGACAGAACAGAACAGAACAACTTTGCAGGAATTTGTTTCTTTCCCTGCTAAATTCCCCTGCAGAAGAGAAGATGTTTTGGGTTCCCAGAGCCTGTGCCTCAGGCCCTGTGTTTGCTCCTGCAGGTTTGTATTTGGTTAGCTGTCAGTTCTAGCCTCCTGTCTTCCTTTATCTATAGGCTGATGATCCCCCGAGGGCCCGGTGCATCTTAGGCTCATTAAAGCGGTCCTCTGGGTCAGCTCCATCTTGGGAACTTCTCAGCTCTGCACATGTGTTTCTAGTTCCCGTGCTCCACCCTGGCTGGTACCGCCTCAGGCAAACCTGTTACTCACGGGGCCTGCGTTTCTGTTTCAGATCTGTTCCACTGTGGTTGCCCCCTGAGAAGATGCCCGGCCTCCTCTGGTTGCCCAAGGAGACAGGGGGTGTGGGTTAGGAATATCCAGTAGTGAGCCCTATTGTTGCCAAAAGATGGCTGGTGCTCTGCGCCTTGGGGCACCGCTGCTCTGGTGTGGTTCCCTCTCAGCTGACCATCCTCTCCTCACTCCCTTGCCACAGAGTCAGCCCTGACCAGCTGTAGTTTAGGCCCTGTCCACACCCTTCGAGAAATCACCCAAGCATCTGGACTCCTGGGGGACAGGCTTCCAGACCTCAGAGTGAGAGTGGAGGGGAGTACTGGGAGCTCAGAGTTGCAGGTAGAGAATATATACAGTTTTATACAGTTTTATGCCTGGCAGGAGAATACTGGGGTACCCTAGTAGGGGATGTAGATCCAGTTTTTAGAGGGTCTCTCCCGTGGAGGGTAGTGGGAGGACCTTTGAACTCTGCTTGTTTGTTTGTGGGGCACTCCGAGCCATAATCATGCGGAAGGGGACTCCCGTCTGCTTGGTGATGGATTTTGTACCTTTTGTTCGTATCCTTGTGGTTGTAGCTCACCTCTGCGGTGATTGATGTGCGTTCTTCAACCGTCTGTCTTGTTGCAGCTCTAATCCACCAGGTTACTAGGTAAATTTCTGTCCTTTAACTCTCCTTCTGGATGGGAGCCTCTGGAAAGCTGGCTTCAGTCAGCCATCTTGTCTCCACCCCCGTATACACATTTTAAGAAAGGAGGAAAACTATATTAAAATTATAAAACTCAATCTATACGATAACAAAAGATGAACACAAGTCACATTGAGCAGCTCTTGTAATTGCAGAAGTCAACTGTGACTTCAGTATTGCACACTTAAACTTTATTCACATTAATGAGGGTACAACATTTAGGTTACATTGTTCTCACTTCCAGGGCAAAGTTCCATTCGTAGAAGAGCCTCTCACCCAGGGAATGTAACATGTTTAACACAGTTTTTCCTTTTGTAAAATGTGCATACTTTTTTTGGCATCTTCTAATTTTTTTTCTTCTCTGTTGGAAATCTAGATAGTGTAGCATAATGCTAAAAGCATGGATTTTTAAAAGCCCCTTCTCTGTCACTTTTACTTAACTGGATATGTAAAATTACCCTACTTTTGTTTTTTTGAGACAAGAGTCTTGTTTTGTTGTCCAGGCTGTAGTGTAGTGGCGTCACCATAGCTCACTACAATCTCAAACTCCTGGGCTCAACCAATCCTCCTGCCTCAGCCTCCTAGGTAGTTGGGAGTATAGACACCCACCACCATGCCCAGATAATTTTTGTATTTTTTGTAGAGACAGGATCTTGCTCTTACTCAGGCTGTTTTTCACCTCCTGGCCTCAAGTGATTCTCCTGCCTTAGCCTCCCAGAGTGCTTGCTAGGATTATAGGCATGAGCCACCATGCCTTGCCTGTCCTACTTCACTAAACCTCAGTTTCCTCATCAGTAACATGGGATTAAGAATAAATACTCCATACAATTTAAATGACCATTTATCCATCTGTTTTCACTTTTGTAATTTTATACTGTCATAGAAAAATCGATGATCTAATACTTTTTTCTTATCGTTTGAAAAGAAAATATTTGGTTTCTATAAAACAATATATGCAATTCTATATGTTTAGTGCTAAATAAGAAAATGAACAGGCAGGAGCTCACCATTCAATCCAGGAAGGATAACGTAGCCGCTAGTAGCTCCTCTGCCCACGTGTTCTCGCCCCGATCCTTTCCTTCTTCCTCGTAGGTATCTACCAACCTGGTGTTTTCCAACCATTTTCATGTCATGGCACACTGGAGGCTATAGTTAAACTTCTGTGGCACACTTAAATTATGTTGATCTAAAAAAAGTAAAAGAAAGAATATACTTTGCGTTGAACTTCTTTTGAAAATAATTTAATTAATGATCTTTGAAAATTTTACAGTGTATCTAAAATCCTCTCATGGTATACCAGTGTGCCATGGCACACCAGTTGAAAATCATTACACTAACCTTTGAGTTCATCATTCCTTTGCCTTTTTGTACATAATACAAAGTATTTTTAAAATAAATATTTTAAAGAAATAATGCCTTATCTCATGATTTGGTTTTATTTTTCAGTTTTATGTTTTTTTTGAGACAGAGTCTCACTGTGTTGCCCTCGGTAGAGTGCTGTGGCATCACAGCTCACAGCAACCTTGGGCTTAAGCGATTTTCTTGCTTCAGCTAAGGCGCCCACCACAACACCCAGCTGTTTTTTTGTTGTAGTTATCATTGTTTGGTAGGCCCTGGATGAGTTTGAACCTGTGAGCTCTGGTGCATGTGGCTGGCACTCTATTGGCTGAACTACAGGCGCAGAACCAGTTTTATGTATTTTTTTAAAAAAGCATGTTGTAGTGTTACTCAAGCAATTTTTTTTTTGCTGTTATGTTTCCCAAATTGATCCCTGTTGATTGTGTTTAACTTTGGTGCATTTGTTTTCAATCCTGTAGAACAGTCCTTGGTGTGGCTGTGCCACCAATTTTTGTCTTGGTGATGGGCATTTAGGTTGTTCACCCTCTCTTCCTCTGTGGGCAGTACAGCTGCTGGACCCAAGTTTGTGGGTGTCTTCCAGTACATGCATGTGAGGATTTCCTCGTGATGTTTACACAGGAGTGGAAGTGGTGGGCTTTAGGGTATCTGGATGCTCAGTTTCATAAGATAATGCTAAATTGTTTTCTAGAAAGTGTGCACGAGTTTAATGTCTACCAGCAGAGTATAAGTGTTCCTATTGTTCCGTGGCTGTTCCAGTTTTCAGTATTGTAAAACTTATTTTTGCCAAGTTGATAGGTATAAATGGTGTCTCATTGGTGTCTTGATTTGTGTATCCCTGATTATTAGACAGAGAGCAACTCTTCCTGGGCTTAAGGGCCATTTTTTCTTCCTCTTTTGTGAAATTCTAGGTTGGGTCTTTTGCTCAGTTATTAGTTTATTTTTCTTCTTCACATTGATTTGTAGGAGGTCTTTAAATATTCTGCATACTTATCCTTTGTCAGATATATGAGGTTTGACAATTAAGTTCTCAAACTCATCCCAGAAAAAACGCTACATACCTAATTGGTAAAGAACACTGTGGTCACCTTGGAATTACTCCCCTTTGGAAGCTATGCACTGATGCCAGCTCCTAGTCACCCTCATAGCAACTTTGAAATTCTTTCTCTAGAATGGCCATCAGAGGTGTTGTCCCGTGGCATGCAAAAATAAAGAATACTAATAAATGCCACCAAGGTTACACATCAACATGAATGCAGCTGTGAGACACTTATACCCAGGTCATGAAACCTTACTAAGTTGTTTGCACATTGCTGGTAATGTAAATGCACAGTGACAAGTTTGCGAATTTAATTGGACAGCTCTGATAGTCATTACAGAAAAGAGTTTCAGAATTGTTTTGAAAGGTGGGCTAGGTGCTGACATCAGTGCATAGCTTCCCAAGGAGAGTACCTGGAAAGTGACCCTCGTGATACTCAGCAATGAGGTATGTAGTACTTTTTCTAGGATGAGTTTGTGAACTTAATTGTCCGACCTCTATGTGTTATGAATATCTTAGTTCACAGCTTGTCTTTTTACTTTGTGATGTTTTTAGAAAAACATAAATTCTTGCCTCCTTTTCATATTCTCTTAATTATGCTGCCCACTCCTCCGTTTACTTACAGAAGCAGCCATCCCTCCTGACACGCCCTTCTCAGAGACCTGGGAAGCTAACACCAGCATATATAAGTAGGTTTTCTGCAGACACCTACTTTAAACATTTTTGCTGACTCAGTTGGCTACTTCAGTGGATGGCAGAACTGACAACTCAAATTTTTCATGGAGAGCAGCTCCCAGCTCTGATCCCTACCACGTTAGTACACGGCTTCAGGTCAAGCTTTATTCTAACGTGGTCAAGATTGTCTTACTTTTAATGTGGTAGAATTTTAGTATCTTCTTTTATTGCTAACTAGCATGGTATTTTTCTATATATTCTACTAAGTTTCAGAAGTTTATCTTTCTCAATGAAGTGCTTAATCTGTGTGGACTTTTGTGTGAGGTAGGGACCCAGTATCCTTTCATATTTCTTGTACGCAATGTTTTCATGGGGCTCAGGAGTGATAATGTGTGCACCTAGCCCATGGGCAATAATCTGAAAGGTTAACTGTTGCTGTCTTAACTTTTTGTCTCTTGTTTTTTTCAGGTGATTTGTACGTTTCTTCTTGAAATAATTATGTGTGCATTTTAGGAAAGACAATTTAGGCGGATTTGCATTGGTTGAGAAACCAACCTGGTATCTGCTATTCCCCCAGCCTCCCTTAGTGCTGTCAGAAACTTGTTCTGTAAGTTTAATGAGAAGTAATTAATGAGTTCATTTGTTTGGGCATTTATTTCCTTTTGGACTTGGCTGGTGATTCAGGAAGTTCTCTGGCATCTTACCAAATACCTATTCCCTTCACTCTGAATAATCAGATAGGTTTTTACTACAAGGGGGATTTTGTTACTTTGGAGTTTATTTATTTGTCCCATATTACCATAGATGTAACCCATCAATACATCAAGGGTGGTGGGGACTCCAGCCACCATTCTGAAATTCTCATTAAGTCAATTTCTACTTGGCTGTTTCAGACCAGATTGTACACACTGCTCAGCAAACTTGCTTTGGGGGCCTTTCTCAGTTTCTTAGCTATTCTTTAGTGGAAAGGAGAGGCTGAGAAATACTTCTTGGAAAATTAAAACTGCTTAGAAACACTCCTGGGGCGCATAGAGTGCACATGATGAAATCTGGAAAGTAAAACATGAAAGTTTATAAAGTGAGCATAAAAGCACCATAAAAATTGGAGGAAAGTTGTTAGTTATATAGCTGAGGATGACTGCCCGTTTATTGCTCAAGTGTGGTCATAGAGATTCACTCTGAGGCTCAAGCGGTCTTAAGCAGAAGGTAGGAGGAACTTGAGGCTGCTGTTTGTAATAGGGAACAATAAACTCATTACCTGGGAGGTAAGCCTTTGGTCTGGCTTGTGAAATTACACTTTATACTCAAGGCTTTTCAGAGATACTTAGCCACCTTGTAGAGATGAGTTCCTTAACTGTTTACCCCTGAACAGTGTCTAGGAAAGTGGAAAGATGAGGGATTCATGCTGATGAGTGACCTTTCTCTTTCCATACATATATTGTTCTTCTTTTTATTCTTTTTTAGATAAAATCTCACTCTGTTGCCTAGGCTAGAGTGCCATGGTGTGGCATCACCTTAGCTCACCGGAACCTCAAACTCCTGGGTTCCAGAGATTCTCCTGCCTCCATATGTATTATTCTTATGGACTTCTGGAATGGACTCTGTAGTAGATATTGTTGGTGTAGTAGATATTGATTTCCTGGTACACTGGGTCGGTGCACCCAGCCCTTGATTACTTGTAGGAGTTAGTTGCAACCAACACCTCACATCTGTACCTTTCACTGGAAGATTCAGCCTTGCAGGATAGGAGCCTTCTAGTCTGGAGATGACTGGGAGAAAACACCCCATCTCCCACCCTGGGGTGGGTGCCCTTGTTCCCAGGGACTGACCTTATTGAGTGATGTCAATGTTGGGAAGTGTAAAAAGCCAACCCTTTGCCTCCAGGCATTTGTCAAGCACTCACTGGCCCACGAATCTGCACATCAGCCTCTGCCTCTGGGTGCCTGACCTAACACAGACTTTCTCTGTTTTTCTTCCCTGGCCTGGTACATCTTGCTCAGTATATTGAGTTTCTATACAGATCTTCCTTGCTCAGGGAGGGTCTTTTGAGGGTTGGTTCCATGTGCTCCTCATCTTTAGACTTGCGTCAACCCCTCTAACACCATGTCTGCTCCTAATACCTTCTTAGTGCTTGTCAAAGGAAAAAACGGAGCAAGGGAAGGTGGGCATGCACAGAGACGGAGGGGCTGGGGGGGATGCTGCTGAACCATCTGGCGTTGGTAATTCAGACAGCTCCGTGTAAGTGGCAGAGGACAAAGCATGCTTCTGCTACTGTGAGGAAGACAACATTGGATTTCTCTTACTGGTGCTGTGGGAGCTGCTGTTGGCAGCTGGGTTGGTGGCAGACTTGGCCACTTGGCCTCCAGCTTTGGCGCTGTGCCATGTACTCACAGACAGCCTGGCCCCACAGCTGGGGGTGGAAGAGTGGTCTCCGCCAGGCCGGATCCAGAGCCACTGTGCTCCTGCAGATAGAGCACTGGTCTCTGCATCTACCCCGCCCCCACCGCCCCATTCACTCGCCCTTTCCTCCTGTGTTTCTTACCTTGGCTACATAGGTCTGACGTCCACGGAGTTGCCAGAGCTAGAAACTTTGTAATAATTCTGATTCCTGCTCTGTCTCATTCTCTCTCCAATATCTAACCAGCTACTGAACCATGACTGCCATTCTTGTCTGCCTTTCCCGCTCCTGGCCTCAACTCCCAGCAGTCTTCTCACTGCCCTCCCTGAGCCCAACTCCTCCCCTTCCAGGCACTTCTGCACCATCTCCATGGCAATCTTCCTAAAGCATATGACACTTTAGACCCACAGGCAATGTCCTGTGAGCTCCAAATCAAATCCAAGCTCTGGAAGAGTGGGACCAATGCCCTGTTCTGCCATCACCTGTGTTGTAACCTTGCTTCCTGTTCCCTCGCCGTAGCCTGGCAGATGCCTTGTCCTTCAATACTGGTTTCCTGTCACCCTGGGAGGACTCCTGTGCTGTGGAGCCCAGCTTCTGCTGCACCTCAGGCCATTGCTCCTTGCACACGCCACTCCCTGCGTCTGCCCGAGAGGGCTGAGGTGGGGTCTCTCACCATTACATCATGACTTCAATGCAAACCTAATATTTTATACACAGGAGTTAGGATGTTAAAAAAAAGGAAAAGAAAAGAACTGAAAAAAATTCTTAGCTACGTAGTTTTTTGATATCACAAAAGTAAAGATTTTGAGTTCCTCCTTTCTACTTCATAAAATGAGCTAGTGTCTGTTGTTTCAGACAACACCTAATAGCGGAAGGTGCTCTGCAGTCAGTTATTCTGTACGTAATTTGGGTCTCCTTAGTCGTAACAGGACTTGCAGATGCTTGACCAGTAGCCCTGTTTGTGTGTATAACATGTTATTCACTTCACACCAAGGGTCGCAAGCTCTGATACTCTGCAGGGCTCGGGCCGAGTCACAATAACAAAGATGTCAGGAGGACAGTACAAGCCTTTTGGTCACAGGCTGCTGACCTATCTCAGGTCCTGGGCACCGGGGGAACGTGATGTGGTGGAGACCTGTGAGCACATGGCGTCGGGCAGGGCCACCTGCTTCTCAGCTCTGACCTGTGGTTGCCAAGTGGCGAATGGGCCCAATGTTGAAATCCTCAGGTAACTCAAGAGCAAGCAGAGATGGGGATTTTTAGGAGAAGCTATCTTAAGTGTTAAGGATTGGTATCTGATTAAAAGAAATTTTTTTTTAAGCCAAAAGTCAAAATTAGAACAAACCAAAACCCTGTTCTGGTCAAACCAGGTGGACTTGAGGGCTGGTTTCTGTGTCACCACTGACTGTCATGTTGAGGCTTCTGGTCTGGAGGGTGTCCTTGATCACGTCTGTGGTGACACTGGGGACCTGTGGTTGCTGGTGCTGAGAGTGGGGACTGTAACATTGGGCCAGAAGTCCTGGTGGTGGAGATTTGATACTTCGTTGTCTAAGGCAGGAGGGAATTACCTAAATTCCCTCCTCCCAACATGAGCTTGGTCCTCTTTGTTAATGTGGCTTGTTCCTCTTCACGAGAAGCAACCAAATTGGCTGCCTGGTGTGCTGAAATCAGGGTGACTCTGAGGGGGACAAGTCAGGGTCACAGTGGAATTTTTGTCTTTAATCACCATTTTTTTTTTTTTTTTAACGTGTTCACTAGTGAAGTTGTAGAGGGAAAACCTGCTGTTCCTAATAAAACCCAAGTACTGGATCTCTCCTGAGTAAATGTGTTCTGGGCATTAAAGTTGCTGTTTAGAACATGGTTGGGAAGGATGCATTAATTAGCTCTCATTCAAGAAACTTCAATTTTCCCTGGTAGTCTAGTGGTTAGGATTCGGCGCTCTCAAGAAACTTCAATTAGATATATTTAAAAATGTACGTTATTTTGTAAAAATCTAACTACTAGGTACATAATAATTTCAAAAAATGAAAACTATTTGTACATTTTAAAGTTAGCTAACTTCTAATGAGTTTGTTGTGTCTGCTTTTTGTTATAAAGCATTTGAATATTTGGTTGCAGCATGGAGGTCCGAAGTTTCAGTCAGTCCTCTAAATGGATGTCAGTCATTTGTGTCCTGAAGGGCATCTTAATTTGGGTTAGATAGCACACTGTAAATTCATAGCAATAAGTGGTTCAAAAGCAAGAGAGCATTTAGGGGGCATGTTGCTGAAGGTGTGGGTATTCTGCTGCCTTTCGCCATATTTCAGATCCTTTTTAGCATCAAACAATGACTCTAAAATGCCATCTGCTGAGTGCTCAATTCCATAAGTAGTTCTTTAGGTACCTGGAGTGTGAAGTCATGGTTCTCAAAGTCAATGAACCTTTCAAGCTATCCTCCAATTAATAGGCCTATAACATCTGCACATTCCTCAAATGATTCACATATACCATCCTGCTCATAAGTGACCTTTGCGAACTGGGAAAATGCTCATCTGACATTTTCTTTTGAAGAAGAAAGCTTTTGAAACAAGGTTTTTTTGGATTTTTTTTTTTTGCCACGTATCATATATAGACTTAGTTTTACCTTGCAAAAAAAATTCAAGTTGTTTAGATTTGATATATCACAAAGGGCATGTTGCTGAAGGTATGGGTACTTTGCCCTCAAAGTACAAATGCTACGTTCCTATAGAAATCTTCTTTCGATAATTCACATTGCTGATTCTGTTCTTCATAAAATTTAACTATCTCTTCTCGCAGAGATAAAATTTTGGCTAACACCTGTCCCTGTGACAGCCAACACACTTTAGAATGATATGGCAAATCCACGCTGAACACCTGTCTCATTGTTCAACTTAAGCATGTCATGAAACTGACTGTCATGTTGCATTTGAACAAATATAGTTAACAATGCTGCAGAGTGTCACTTGCTGCAGAGTGTCACTTAAAATACTAACTTAACTTGCTGCAGAGTGTCACTTAAAATACTAACTTTTTCACAGAGATTTTGCTGATGCAAGATTGATTTAAGAAATGAGAGCATCTTGATCTGTTAATACTTTTTTTTTTATCTGTGCAATAAACCCTTCATGTTTTCCTGTCATGGAAGGTGCACTGTACATAAACTCACTAAATTTATCAAATTCAGTACAACTTCATGACAGTTGTCTTGAAAGTTGTTGAAGATATATCTGCTCTGTGTTCTGTGTCCTCAAAGTAAGTAACTCTTTGTAAAAAGAAAAGTTTGTTATGACCTGAATGAAGCATAAAACCTGTGCCCAGTCAGCAGTATCAGTTGATTCATCCAAAGTGATAGAATAATGTATGTTTCCTTTTGAAGTATTGCATGAAGTTGTTCTGTTAAGTCAAAGGCGAATTCATGATGCCTGTCAGGTATGGTTCTCCTTGAAAGGGGGCAATTGTTTAGTCTTTGAAATGTTACCAGAGTCTAAGCTTCTTAGAACTTGAACAACACGTCCTTTTACAATTTCTACATCACTAAATGCCTCTACCCCCTTATATAAGCTTCTTTATAAGTTGCTTCAGTGGCATTATTTCCTGGTCTTATTGCTGCTTGAAAGAATTGTCTTTGCTTTTGCTTTTCATCTTTTCATTTCTGCAAAATAACCTTTCACACCTCTCCCTCTAATTTAAATATTTTTCGTTCTCGATTTTGAACCTGTGAGCTCAGGCAATCCACCTGCCTCAGCCTCCCAGAGTGCTAGGATTACAGGTGTGAGGTACCGCACCTGTAATATATATATTTGTCATTCTCATGAGTGTTGTAATGTTGATAAGCATTGGATTTTTTAATGTTGATATTGCAGTATCATAAAGCAAACAATTCATCTTTAGCAGAAAGAAGCAAGATAATATTGCTATTCCCAGTCTTCATTCAAAAATGTTTTCTTCCTTCAGCATTCTCTTGGTCTTCTTTGACATGATGGGCTGTTAAGCAAACAGGATTGAAAAATACTATTGAGCTCTGCAACTTTTCAGAAATTCCACTTCAAACCGAGCAACAGTATACCATTGTCAAAAGCAGATATCAGACTGGCATACTCAAACCCTATAAACTCTTGCCAACCAGCCTTGTGTGATAGTGGTGGGGGAAATTAGAATGAAATTATGAGCAGAGCAGCCGTGTTTACTCATGTTCTAATTGTGCTGGTCAGTCTGGGAGAATTATATCATTGAAGCTTATTTTATAGCATTCTTTGGTATTTTAAATACATTCATTTAAAAAATAAAAATGTAAAAGGTAAACAAAGATGTACTAGTAAAAATAAAAGGATTTGTTCTGTGAAAAATGGATTTAGTCAGGTGGTTGCATAAGGACCCAGAAGGCCATATGTGGCCATAAGCTGTAGGCTCTACCTCTGGTTTAGTCTGTTCAGGCTTGAATGAGGACAATGGGGAAATTTGGGGGTGGAGGTAGCCATCAGGAAAGTGGTGGTTTTATATTAATATAAATCTTTCTCGTCACATGTCTATATGAAAATATATTAATGCTTTAGCAGTTGTCAGTTTATAATGTGAATTGCCATTTGAATACTTGACATTATTTTAAATGTCTAAAACATCAGATCATCTAATAGAAAGGAAAATTCTACCACATTGTTTGCAAGTTTGGAAGCAGTTCTTTTATATTACTTTACTTTATAATTATATAATTGATTTATTGTACATTCAAAAAAGCTGCTTAGAGCCCAGCTCTATGGCTGATGCCTGCAATCCCAGTACTTTGAGAGGCCTGGAGGGGAGGATCTCTTCGGGCCAGAAGTTTAAGACCAGCCTGGACAGCACAGTGAAATCCTATCTCTATAAAAACTAGTGGTGGCACATGCCTGTAGTCCTGGCTAACTGGGGAGGCTGAGGCAGGAGGATTGCTTGAGCCTGGGAGTTTGAGACTATAGTGAGTTATGGTGATACCACTGCACTCTAGCCTGAGCAACAGAGCAAGACCCTGTCTCAAAAGAAAAAAAAAAAAGCTGTATAACTTTGCTGGTAGGAATATAGATTGACATGACTTTATGAAAGATACATGTGTAATATTTATCAAGAGCCTAAGTATGTTCATGTTTTTGACCCAGTGATTATACTTGTAGTAAGACATCTTGAGATTGTAATCAGAGAAATGCTTAAGAAATAAAGTACATTGCTGTGTTATGTATGACCAGGAAAAATATGTAACAGCCTAAAGGTTAATAAAGTTATGCTATCTCTGCTTCGTTAAATATCATTCAGATATTAAGTGATGCTTCTGAAGAACATTTTATGAAAGTGCAGTTAATACTCTTGATACAATGCTAAGTGAAAAAAGCTGGTTGTAGTGAAAATATTCACGGGTGTCTCTCTCTGAATGTTTGTAACTGGACAGTAAGATTTTAAGGGTATATTCCAAAAATATCAACAGTGGTTTTCTTGGGGTGATGTCATTATTTTTATTTTTCAGATTTCCCCCACACACTTACATGGCTTTTTCATAAGAAAAATATTCTTTTTTTTTGTTTGTTTAAATTATTGAATGCGCTTGATTAAAAAAAAATAACAAAAAACCGTGGGTAGTATATGGCACAGCAATTCCATTCCTAGGTATATGTGTAAAAAAACTGAAGACAGGGATTTGAATACATGCTTGCATGCCAGCGTTCATTGTGGCATTATTCACAAGTTCCACAAAGTGGAAACAACCCAAGTGTCCATCCACAGCTGAATGGATAAGTAAAATTTGGCATATAAACACAAGGGAATATTATTTAGCCATTAAAAAGAGTGAAGGCCTATTACATGGTGCAACATGGAGGCATCTTGAAAACTAGTAAATCAAATAAGCCTGTCACCAAAGGTCAGGCTTTTATGATTCTACTTCTATGAAATATATAGAATAGGCAAATTCATAGAGACAGAACATAGATTAGAGGATGTTAAAAGGTAAGGAGAGAGAGGAATGGGGAGTTATTGCTGAGCAGTTGCGGAATATCTATTTGGGGTGATGAGAAGGCTTGGAAATATTAGTGATGGTTGTGCAAGAATTATAAATATAACTAATGCCACTGAATTATGCTTCTAAAAATGATTAGGTGGTAAATTTTGTTACATATATGTTGCCATAAGGAGATTCAAAACAAATAACAACTGTGTTAGCCAATTGTACTGTGCTTGCTTTGAATGACAGCAGCTGTCACTCTTGAAGTTCATTTATTGCCATTTTTGTTTTTCCTTTTTACCCATACCCAGACACGCCTGTGCTTTAAATGCGTTTGTTATTTTGAAGCCTTCAGATGCCAGACTCAGATACTGACAGTGGAGCAGGGGGCTAATGAGACATCTGGGGGGGTTAAAAAATTAATAAGGGGAAATGTGTCTTTTTTAATATTAAGTCATACATAGACTTCTTGACTGGTAGGAGAGGGAAGAAATGGAAGGCCTGGTGGTAACCAGCAGCTTGTAATAGCTCTGGAATGTTTAGAAGTATTCTGGCAAATCAGATAGCACCTGAAGAAATACAGCCAGCACTTTTTTGCTCTGAAGATTCATTTGGCAGCAAGAAGTGCTAAAGGAAGATCTTCACTTACATTCTCTGCTTCCTGATATTTAAGGAATTTATTTCACTTGCAATTTAACACTAGTCTATTTTCTTTCCCTTACAAAGGAGAGACGGCGTTTCTCTGAGATGTGAAAGATGGCAGGTGGCTGAGACTGCTTCTCTCAAAGTTACTTCTTAGCCATCCATCTAAAAATGATTATGGAACGCAAGAAATTGGGGTCAGCAGGGTTCTTGGCAATAGGCAAGCTGCCAGAGCTCTCCTGGAGGAGTTTGAGGTGTTTAGACTTGATGTTTCTGAGCTCTTGGTACATTTCCAGGTGATTGTTTGGCTCCTAGCTGCTTCTGTTGGAATTTACACAGTTCAGAGAGGTTTGTTGGATTAACTCTCAGCTCTGCTTAAATCAACTGAAAAAGTGACCACTTTTATATCCGTCAAAGAGTCTTTTCTTTGCTCAGTATGCCTGTCTCAGGATTTATTTATTTACTCAAGATGACTTCCATTTTCCTCTTAGAGTCTGTTTGTCTTACTTTCTCTTTTTGTTTGCACCGGATCTTGATACTATACGGTTGCCTGTGTCTACAGGGTTACTGAAATGTTAAATATAAAATATTTACGTTTTTGTCTTTTGAAGTTATTTCCTTAAATATTGATATTGCAAGTTTTCTCTCTCTCTGTGTTTAGCTTGAGGAGAAAGTATTTTTTGAATGTTTCATTTACCCAGTGAACGAACATTAATTGAATACATTTACCACCTGGCATGTTTAGCGGTGAATATCTTGCAGACCTTTTCCTCGGTGTGCTTTTTATTCAGGGGAGGGAGGCAGATGGCGCAAATGGACAAATACATTTCAGAGTTAAAACAAGCACAGGGAGTTGCAGGAGCCCAAGGGGAGCACCTAAACCAGCTTTGGGGAATTAGGAAGACTTCCTGGAGGAGGTGATACCTGTAGTGAGTCTTGAAAGATAGTAGGAGTTAGCCACTTTAAGGGCTGTGGGGTTGTCCTAGCAGAGGGGCCAGAGGTGAAGGTGAACATCATTTGAGGGAAATATAAGCATTTCAGAGTCATGGCAGTGTAGTGTGTGAGAGGAGGTGGGGGAAGGCGGGGGAAGAGTGGGCTTTGAAGAGGGAAGTAGGTACTCCATTCCAAAGCCCTGAGTCATGAGGTCGTGGTGCTCTCTGAAAAAAAATTTAAGTGGGGAAATGAGTTTACAAGTATGCATTCATTTATCACCACCCCAAACTAGATACAGGACATGGCTATCACCCCAGAGAATTCCCCCATACCCATTTCTAGTAAGTTACCTATTGTTTAACATTGAATTCTGGCTCTCATCTCTAGTTATGTCTTTCTTGGGTGTCATGACAATGGTGTCATATAGTGGGCGCTGTGTTTTTTTCAATTATCTTAATAACCGAAGTTCCTCCACACTGTTGCCTTTATTAGTGGGAGCTCCTTTTCATTGCTGAGTAGTTTTCCATCGTGTGGATTCACCCCAGGTGGTTTTTCCATTCTTCTCTTGATGGACATTTGGGTTTTTTCTAGTTCTTGGTTTTGATGAATAAAATGGTTATGAACCTTTCTTGTGCAAGTCTTTTTGGTGGACATATATGTTCATTTCTCTTGGGTAACTACTTAACAGTAGGATTTCTAGGTCTGGCTGTCTGTTACAGGATGGACTGAAGAGGGGCAGGGAAACCATGGTGCTCTATCCAAGGCATTCAGAGTAAGATGATTTAATATTGGTGGGGGGTAGGAGGTGAAAAAAGTTCCTTTTTCTTAGGAAGTTGAATCAGCAAGCCTAGGTAAAGGACAAGATGGAAATAAGGGAGAAAAAGAACCTGAGGGGGGTGAATGTCTCCCCCGCCATAATCTCCGGCAGGGAATTCAGGAGGTGCAAGCTCTGGGGAGAGATTCAGGGTTGGGTTTAGTTTGGGACGCATCCAGCTGGAGATGCCTGCAAGCAGAAGGGACGGCAGGAGGCAGTTGGCTCTGTGGATCCAGAGGCTACGAGAGAGAGCTGGCCTGCAGGTAGGGAGCAGGAGGCAGTCACCTTGGGGAAGGTATCAGAGGCTGTGGGAGGGGAGGAGATCCCCAAGAAGGGAGGGGAGAGAGATGCACAGATTGGGAGGAGATATTTATGATATGTCAGGACAGATTTGATTTCAGAGTATATTAAAGAGCTACTAAAAATCAACGACAAAGGTAATCAATCTAATAGAAAATGCTCTAATGATAAAACACAAGAATAGGAATCAAGATATTAGTCATCAGAGAATGCAGTTAAAGCCGTAATAGCAGACTGTTTGACACCCTTAGGTTGACAAAAACAAAAAGCTTTGACAACATGGGATGGCGGGGATGTGAAGCAATGGAGACTCTCATACAGTGCTGACAAGAGGCAAGTGGGTACCAGTGATACAGAAAACAATTTGTTGTATGCAATAATAATAATAAAAAAACATACTCCATAGGAGGGTAGTAATTCTAGTCCTGAGCATATAATTCAAGTAGATCTTTCACACATGTTTATTGCAGCATTGTTTATATGCACACAGATACAGAGACAACCCAAGTGCCTATCAACGGAAGAATGGATAATGAATAAATTGTGGTGCAGACATCCAGTGGAATACTAGACAGCAGTGAAAAATGTCCTGGACTAGCAGGTATCAACATGGATGAATCTCATAAACACAGTGTTAAGAAGATAGGAAAATTGTACAAGACTGCATAAGATAATATACTTTTAAAACATTTTAAGCCAAGCAAAATAGTATTATATATTGTTTAAAGACTCATCCAAACACAGTAGAAATAGGGAAAAAGTACAAAATTAGACTTGTGGTTTTCTCTGTGAGGGTTGGGGGGGCCTCTTTCATCTGGTCGATGATGCTTTGTTTTCCTGAGCACAGAGTGCTCACTGCGTTTCTTTTTATGCCTTTTTGCCTTGTTGAATTTTTTTTTAAAAGGGAGAGAGCTAAGGATGGGGACTTGGGAACACCAGCATGTAAAGCAGTGGGTTTTAAAATGTTTTGACCCTGACCCACAAAAGAAATATTTTAGATTACACATTTATACATGGATACCATTGAGACATGGAAACAGAGAGTTCATGGAAATTCTTTATCCTTTCTTAGGAGACATACTCTGGTAGCTATTATTTTATTTCATGTAATAAGTGTAGTGGTTGCAACCCTGTAAGTCAGTGGTCATCCACTTGGGGCGACCCCCCCCCCTCTCCAGGGAGGACCTTGGCAGTGTTGGAGGTATTATTGCTGGTCACAACTGGCACCTATTGATAGAGGTCAAGGAGGCTGCTAAACCCCTTACAAAGCACAGAACCACCCCCTGCAACAAAAAGAATTACCCAGACCAAAGTGTCTAGTGATACCAAGATTGAGAGACCCTACTCTGCGTTGATCTCCAGACGTGGGTTCAAGACCGATAATTTGAAAAGTAGTGATGTAAAAGGCAGGCCGGGGACAAAGCCTGGCTGTCGGGTGCCACCAAAGCCCAGGAGTGCATGCAGCAGGGGAACACAGTGAGAGGATGTTGTGGAGGAGCCGGGTGCAGTGTGGTCTGAACCGTGCATGGAGCTGCCTCTGGGAAGGTGCAGGTGTGCTGGGCACTGTAGCCAGTGGGGGCCCATAGGTTTGGGGTAGGAAGCCAGATTTAGGGGGCTGGAAGGGAAGGTGGGAAAGATGTCTCCAGAAGCTGGGCTGTGGAGAAGAGAAGAAGAATAGCTAGACTAGGTCTTAGGTTTGAGGGAGGGTATTTTTCTAAGACGGCACATTAGAAAGATGATGAAAGAAAGTATGTGAAGGCATAAGAGAGAGTTAACGTAGTGGAGCCGGGCCTTGGAAGCAGGTGTGGATGGCGTTCTGGGCAGGTATGAGCAGGATGCATGTTGGCTTGAAGTAGGAGTGGGAGGAAGGACATTTCTCTGCTGAAGGGGAGGGAAGGCAGTGATGAGGCTGTGAGGCGAAGGTGAGTTTGGGAGTGGGCGGGAAGGCCAAAGCATTCTTGCTTCGTTCCCTGTAAAGCAGGAGGTGAGGTCCTTTTCTGAGAGTGGAGTGGAAGAGGGGGAGAGGGTGGCTCCGAGGCTTGGGTAAAGTGGAGGTTTGAAATTGCCTCTGAGGGGAATGGGAGGAGGAATGCTCAATGAATTTGTTGGGCAGCACTGAGGGTCTCTGCAGAGTGGAGACCCTGAATCTGTTATGCCGCGGGCTTTAGTGGTTGTGTGGTTTTTCTCCTTGGTTTTGAGTATCCTGGAGAGACAGACAGAGGTGACAGGTAGATGGAAGCATCTGGGGTTGGGGTTGGTTGGGTGGGTGTGTTGGAGAAGGCAAGGGAGCCGAGATCACTGGCTAGGGGGCAGTTGGTGGAGGATGGAGGAGAAGGGAGGTCAAGACAGAAGGGAAATGTCAGGAAAGAAAATAGAAGGGTCGGCAAATTGGAGCATCAGATGAAATGAAAAAGTTGATGTTTTGGGAGAAGCTGCAAGAGAGATCAGAAGGGTGAGGAGTTCACAGAGGATACGAGGATGTAGAGGAAGATGTTTGGACGGACTCCTGGAGGTGGAGCAGTTCTGAATAGTGATGGGAAAGCCCAGGATGTGTCTTTGGGGGGAAGACAGTCACACAGAGAGGGAAATTCCAGAATGAGCTTAAGGAACTAACTAGGCAAAGTGCTTGGTGAATTCTTAAGGTCCTTGAGAATGACCACTGCTGGCCATGGTGGCTTGGGGAGGACTGGTCTTCAGTGAATGAGAGAGTATGTTTGGGAGAGGTAGAGGGAAGTTTTACCCAAGAATGGAGGAGTCTGATTTTGGAACCAGCTTTGGAGAATGAAAAGAAGCTACAGTATACGTCCATGAAAAATTCTTGATTTCAGCCAAGACAGGAAGAGACGTTGGGGCCAGGAGTGGTTCCCAGGGGTACAGAAAAGGTGTAGGAGGGTGGGGATGAGAGGGAGATTGGGGAGGATGAGTGTGAGCTTGTCAGAGACGATGGCTGAGGACAAGGAGATGCTTCAGCTGTGGACAGGGCTGAAGGCACGAAGGGAGTGAGGGGCTTTCTGGTTCTTTTAGCTTCCCTGGTATCGAGAGGACCTGGTCTTCTCTCTGCAAGCAATTTGGGAAATGTTCTGCTGGACCTAAATTGATGCTGTCCCGATTTATGCCTTGGGGGAAGTTGATTCTTTTGAGAGTGATTTCAGCCCCTAAAAAGTGTGGAGACTCCATGTAGCCAAGACCTGGTTATGGCATTTGAATGTTTCATGTTCCTTTAACTTTCTAGAGGCCTGTTTATTGGAGGAGTGAATAGTCTAAACTGCCTTTTTTTTTTTTCTGGTTTTTATTTATTTATTTTTTTTTGTAGAGACATAGAATCTCACTGTACCGCCCTCGGGTAGAGTGCCGTGGCGTCACACGGCTCACAGCAACCTCTAACTCTTGGGCTTATGCGATTCTCTTGCCTCAGCCTCCTGAGCAGCTGGGACTACAGGCGCCCGCCGCAACGCCCGGCTATTTTTGTTGTTGCAGTTTGGCCGGGCTGGGTTTGAACCCACCACCCTCGGCATATGGGGCCGGCGCCCTACTCACTGAGCCACAGGCGCCGCCCTTTTTTCTGGTTTTTAGAAAGCGGATATAGATAAGACTCCTTGGGGTTCAGTTCCATTCAGTGCCTTTATTAAATGGTGTGATAATCCACATCTGGTTCTTTAAAGTCAGCAGTGAATCAACCTTTCCCAGTGGAGAGCATGGAATTCCACTGGGGAATTTAAACACATTTTTCTTTAATAGATTAAATGCAGGGTTGCTTCTTTTTTCATGAAAATTTTATGTATTTGACCTATTTAACTTTTTTCTTCTGGAAATAAAAGGTAGCTTTTTCTTACTTCCCTTCCAAAACAGAGAACCATTGGGTTTTTTGGCAAGGAAATACCTTGCCATGGAAATGGATGGTGTTTGGAAATGTGACAAACAAAGATTACTTTTTCTTTTTAACCATTGAAGTGGGTTAAAAGAAGCAAATATTTTAATGGATTACGATGAATGGCTTTCTTTAGAAAGATTTAGTATTGGAATGAAAAATGATGTTTTGATTTCCCCCCTTTTTTCTTAAAAATATGAACACTTCTTGCAAGGGTTATGATGCTGGAATCTGTTTGTTAGAGTATTTAACTAATAGCAGCCTGCAAGAGATATTAAATGATGGTCATTTTATGCAGACTTAATACACAATGTGCAGAAAGGACTGACTCAGCAAATAAATGCTAAGCCTCAATGTGTTTAGTAGTACATATTATAAGAAATGGGAGAAGAAATAAAATATTATAAGTAAAGACTGAGAAGCTGAACTAAAGCGTTCGTGAAACCTTGGAGAAATCCGGAAATGTACAATTAAAGACCAGAATGCAGTGTTAGAATAGAGGGGAGTTTTGGACGGTTCTGGAATTGGAAAGGGATGATGAAGAGGAGATGAGGTGTGGCCCAACCTCAAGTGGCCGAAAGGGGAAAGAGAAAAGATTTATTTTAATTAGAAGTATGACTTCACATAAACAGTGAAAACACATCAGATCTTTGTTGTAGAATTTGATGGGCTCAGTAATTTTATTTACAGGACCCCATGCTTAAACGCAACATATTTCCTTTACCTTTCTAAATATGAAAAAAAATTCAGAGGAAGAATAGATATTTGTCTTCTTTTAATTCCCAAAGTAGCATTTCCTAAGATATATTGCACTGAAGTTTATCTCAGCAGGCTAGTCAAAGGAAATAATTTTGTGTTCAAATAAGTTTGAGAAGTACTTTTTTTTGAGACAGAGTCTCACTATGTCATCCTTGGTAGAGTGCTGTGGCATCACAGCTCACAGCAACCTCAAACTCTTGGGCTTAAGTGATTGTCTTGCCTCAGCCTCCCAAGTAGGTGAGACTACAGGCGCCCGCCACAACGCCCGGCTGTTTTTTGTTGCAGTTGTCATTGTTGTTTTAGCTGTCCTGGGCCGGGTTGGAACCCGCCAGCCTCGGTGTATGTGGCTGGCACCGTAACCACTGTGCTATGGGCACTGAGAAATACTGATTTTTAAAAAAGTTAAATAGGTTTATTTATTGTACAGTTTCCCAGAGCCCTTTACGTCAAATATGCATTTGGAATTTCTAAGACAAATAAGATGGACCTTTTTAATTACTGACCAAATCACTCTCTTTTCTTTTAATGGGATTCTAATTTTGCCCTAGGTGGGAATGCAGCTGAATTCTCACCTCCTGAGATGTCCTTGCTGCTAGAGGTGACCCAGTACCAGCCAATGAAATATAACTAAAAGTCCTTGGAGGGCGAGGGCTTCCAGGAAAGCTCCTGGTTTCTTGATAAACAGGATCTAGGAGGCTGGCACACATCTTTGCCCTTGCTCTTTCTACCTTCCTGAAGGGGCTGTAGCCATCCTGCACCCGGAAAACAGAAGCCACGTGTGCTAAGAGGTGCAAATCAGAAAGATGAAAGGCTTTCTTGACGGCTTCTCAAAATTACCAGCCTTGCAGTCTCCATCTTTGGACTGATTGTTCTTATAGAAAAATAAAACCCTGCTTGGTTAAACTGCTGTAGTTGAGTTTTCATTTCATGCAGCTGCATGCTATCCTAACCCATACCACGCACACCTGGTTTTGTTTTGTTTTGTCTTCAAACTGTACAGAAGAGCCTTTGGGAAATGTTGCCTTAAAGAACATGAGTAGAAAGTCATATATTAGCCTTTTTTTCTTATACATATGAATTTTCTGATGTTCTTTGACTATAGAATTTGGGTTTTGAATTTTGGTCTTTTTCTTCTATTCTTATCACCTCCCATAAGTTTTTTCTTCCCTTTTTTTCCAACTATAATTTTTTAATGCCTTTTACCAAAATAATTTATATATGCTAGATTTTAAAAAACTGAGATGGTTTTAGCCTGTTCATGCCTTCTTTAATACAGTAGATCATTCTAAAAATGTATAGGTGAATTGACTCAGAAGTACATATATTTCCATCATATTATCAGAATGTTTAAGTGCTTTTGAATGATTTTTTTTTTTTTTTTTGAGACAGAGTCTCATTCTGTTGCCCAGGTTAGAGTGCGTTGGCGTCATCATAGCTCTTGGCAACCTCATGCTTCTGGGCTCTAGTGAACTATCCTTCAGCCTCAGCCACCCAAGTAGCTGGGATTACAGGCACCAATCACAAAATATGGCTAATTTTCTTATTTTTAGTGGAGACAAGGTCTCACTCTTACTTGGTCTTAAACTCCCAAGCTCAAGCAATCCTCCCTCCTTGGCTGCCTTGAGTGCCTGCACTGGGCGCACAAATGCTTTTTTGGTAAACTTTTGCAATCTGATTGACTGCTGCGTGTAAATTGGATTGTCCTAGAGTTTTCTTTCAGCGTTTATCAATTCTTTGGTAAGATAATTTGTTCTTAGTTTTTTTCTTAAAGGGCATTTAAAGTATATTTCAAATTTTTAGAGCATAAGACCAGAATGTTAAAGTTGAAGTAGGTTTGAGCAAACAAGTCTCATCTCCTCATTCTGCAGCTATAGGGAACTTACCACCAGCTTCATAGTTGAGTCACATGGTGGCAGGATGGATGGAGTTCCTGCCTGAGAGTCTGCTCACTCTGGTCATAGTTCAGGAAATTAGACATGATCTTGGTTTTTCCATAGGTAAAACTGGAGTAACTTTTTATTTGCTCAACAGGTTAAATAATCTTTTCAGTTGCTTAGAATTAAGTACGTTTTCTAGTGTGCCCTATTTGTTAGGAAGGAATGATATTTGGCTTCGGAAAAGTTTATTTTAAAATATTTTAGTTTATTGCAGCATACAAGATTCAGTTTTTTCAAGTGTATAGTTTCATGAGTTTTGCTGTACACATATATGGTTTGTGAAACTATTGCCATAAATAAAAAGAATATTTCCATCATCCTAAAAAGTTTAATTTCCTTTAATTAATATATGATACTATTATTTTCTGTAAGAAGAATATTTTTGTTTATATAAGAACTATGTGTTATGACTAGTAAAACTTTCTTATATATCATTGTTTTTATGAAATCTATTAAAATTTGATTTTCTATTTTTTGATGACACCAAAGAGAGTAAGATGATGACAACAATGGTGAAAATGTCTTCAAAATGGTGTTAAAAAGCCTCTTTTTGATATTGAGAGCAATTTCTTTAATACAGGAAGGAAAAAGTGATCGATAGGAATACAGTAAGTAGATTGACTTATTTTTATTTTATGCAATATAAAACATTACAAATTTTTCTGTGAGTTTGGGGAGACCAGGTGTTTTTTAGGTTTAAATCATAGGGAAACTGAAGCCCAGATCAATGAAAAAATTGTATAACATCTTACATTATTTTTTTCCTTACATTATTATTGTTAAGTCATTTTCAGAACAAGCAGCATCAAGGTACTTAGACCATTTGTATCCCATTTCAAATGAAGGAAGTAAAATTACTTAGGACATTGAATTTGAAGCAGTATCATCTTGGAGGTGAGCAAAGTACCTAAACTAAGTGGGGAGACTTGGAAGTAGGGGTGGAGATGGGAGTGAGAACATGTTTGCAGCTGAAAACTTTAGAGCCTAAGTTTTATCTCTGGTAAATAACAACATTAGGGTTTCTTAAACTTCTTTTTCCTCATGTTCCTTGAGTGAGAGATCACACTTTCCAGTTTCCACTCATGTTTTTTAGTATAATACGATCAGATGTTTAAATTCTGTAGATTGTAAGATGATTTATTGTGTGTTGATTTATTTAGAGAACATTTCTTGAGCACCTCCCATGTGCAAGACACCATGCTGAGTGTTTCTGAGAATGAAAAAAGGGATTAGACAATGATTATGCTTTAAGATGCTTCTAGTATGGTTGGAAAGTTAAAAAAATCAGCACAGAACACCTTAGGGGAATAGAGCAGGAAAGATAGCTTAGATCTGAATGCCAAGATGAGGCATGTGGACTTCTGTAGGCAGTGAACCTCCACAGATGATGACGGAGCGACTGTCAGATCCAAGGCCAACAGTCTCCTTAAACAGAGATGCTCCCACAGGTCGGGAATAGCTACAATCTTAATGGGGAGGGAGAGGATGCAGAGACCCAGCTAGGAAACCCCTGATAATCACCCAAAGAGTTGAAGTTGAATTATGGCCACAGAGTTGGGAAGGAGATAGGTAAACAAGAGATGTTCTGGAGAGGGAATTGTCAGAATTTAATAAGTGGTTGGCAGTTGGGGATGGTGAGTGTTTTAAGTGCTACTAAGGTTTTTAAAAAGTTTAATTTGAATTCATTTTTTCGTAGGTATTATATTCGCATCATCGGTGTAACCCCCACAGATACTCACATGTGTATGAGTATTCTTTTTCCCATCCTTTTATTCTATCCAATAGCAATTTGTTTTTCACTCAGTATTTTTTAAGATCATTCCCTAGTAGTAGATAAAAGGCTTCCTCGTTCCTTTGTTACGGCTATGTAGTAGTAGCACATTGTATGGTTCCAGTCTTTGCTTTTACAAACAATATACACTGTAGTACCTGTACAAACGTCATTTCTTGCATGTGTACCCATTTCTGTGGGGTAAATGTTGAGAATGGAAATAGCTAAGCAGAGAGAATGTGCATTTTTCATTCTGATGTAGTTGCCTAATTGCCCCCTCATACAGGTTATATATTTCCATCAGCAAAATAGGAAGTGTATCAACAGGGCGTCTTGTGAAGCTTTTGGGAGTTATTAACAATCTGAGAGGTAAACATGGTTTCTCAGATCGGTTTTAATTTGCATTTAGCTTATTGTGAATGCAGTTGAACCAGTCTTCATACATAAAAGGGCCATTTATATTTTCTTATCTGTAAACTATCTTTATATTCCTTTACCGTGTTTCTGTTAGGTTGTTATTCTTACCTTAGCACAAGCTTTTTCTTTTCTTTTCTTTTCTTTTTTGAGACAGAGTCTCACTTTGTCGCCTTTGGTAGACTGTGGTGGTGTCACAGCTCACAGCTACCTCAGACTCTTGGGCTTGAGCAGTCCTCTTGCCTCAGCCTCCTGGAGTAGCTGGGACTACAGATGCCCACCACAAGGCTCGGCTTTTTTTTTTTTTTTTCTAGTAGAGACAGGGTTTCATTCTTGCTTAGGCTGCTGGTCTTGAGCTCCTGAGCTCTGGCCCTCCACCTGCCATGGCCTCCCAGAGTGCTAGGATTACAGGCTTGAGCCCTTGCGTCCGGCCTTAGCATGAGCTTTATATATGAGGAAAACTTATCCTGTATCTGTGATAGAAGTCCTGGATATATTTCATATTTTGTCATTTGTTTCTGACTTTGCTTTTGTGTTTTTTTTTCTAATCACACAGAACTTTTAATTTCCGTGTAATTGCATTTCTCAGAATCTTTCTCATAGTTAGAAAAGCCCTCTCCACTTTGATTTCATTAGAAGAAAGTATGAGACATCTTTGGTACTTTTATTTTTTTGATGTTTAAATTTTTGATTCACTTAGAATTTCTCATGATGTTATCCTGATGTTTAACCAGGTATTTACCAGATAAGGGAGAGGAACTCAGTTTTACTTTTTAATTTTTTTCAGAGAGCTCCCTGATTGACCCCATAGCAGTCATTTTTTAAATTTTAATTATTTTAATTTGAATTTCTTTCAGAGACAGATTCTTACTCTGTTGCCCAGGCTGGAGTGCAATGGTGCAATCATAGCTCACTGTAGCCTCAACTCCTGGGCACAAGTGATGCCTCTGCCTTAGTCTCCTAGGTAGCTGGGACTACAGGCACAGAGCACCATGCTGGCTTATTTTTAAAGTTTTTTTTTTTTTTTTTTTTTGTAAAGACGGGGGTCTTGCTATGTTGCCCAGGCACATCTTGAACTCCTGGCTTCAAGCAATTCTCCTGCCTCAGCGTCCTAAAGCTCTGGAATGACAGGCGAGAGCCACTGTGCCTGGCCTTCACAGCATTTGCTGAATAAACCACATTTCCCTCCCTGATATGAGATGCTACTTTCATGACATTCTAAATTTTCACATGCATTTGGGTCTATTTCTAGACTTTCTGTTCTCCACTGATCTGACTCACTGTTCATGTACTACTAATTCCTTTCTGTATTAATTGTTGTAGGTTTATAATATATTTGAATATTTGGTGGAGCTTTTTTCTTAGTACCTCCATTTTCAGAATTTTCTTGCCTGTTCTTTATTAGTTTTCCCATACGAATTTTAGAATGTGGTCATTCAAAAAATCTCCTAGAAGATTTTGTAGTACTTTTATTGAAGTTATGCTGGGTTTATAGATTTAGGGAGAATTAACATCTTCCTGATGTAAAATTTATATCTAACACATACTATGTCTTTCTTTGATTACAGTATTTTTTAGTGATGCCATGGAGTGTTTTAAAGTTTTCTTCATATCAGACACACATATTTCTTATGTTTATTGCAGAAATTTTACTTTTCATTTTATAGCATCTTGAGTAAAATATTTTCTTTGATTATATTTTATAGATGGTTATTTTTGTCTGTATTAAACCTATTATTTTCTTTTTTATATTTACTTACACATTTATTTTTTATTTATTTTTATTATTAAATCATAGCTGTGTACATTAATGCGATCATGGGGCACCATACACTGGTTTTATAGACTGGTTGACACATTTTCGTCACACTGGTTAACATAGCCTTCCTGGCATTTTTTTAGTTATTGTGTTAAGACATTTATATTCTACATTTACTAAGTTTCACACGTACCCTTGTAAGATGCACTACAGGTGTAATCCCACCAATCACCCTCCCTCTGCCCATCCTCCCCCCTCCCTCCCCTCCCTCTCCCCCTTCCCCCTATTCTTAGGTTATAACTGGGTTATAGCTTTCATATGAAAGCCATAAATTAGTTTCATAGTAGGGCTGAGTACATTGGATACTTTTTCTTCCATTCTTGAGATACCTTACTAAGAAGAATATGTTCCAGCTCCATCCATGTAGACATGAAAGAGGTAAAGTCTCCATCCTTCTTTAAGGCTGCATAATATTCCATGGTGTACATATACCACAATTTATTAATCCATTCGTGGATTGATGAGCACTTGGGCTTTTTCCATGACTTAGCAATTATGAATTGGGCTGCAATAAACATTCTGGTACAAATATCTTTGTTATAATGTGATTTTTGGTCTTCTGGGTATATACCTAGTAGACGAATTACAGGATTGAATGGCAGATCTATTTTTAGATCTTTAAGTGTTCTCCAAACATCTTTCCAAAAGGAATGTATTAATTTGGATTCCCACCAGCAGTGTAGAAGTGTTTACTTCTTCCCATTGATGCCAACATCTCTGGTCTTGGGATTTTGTGATATGATATCTCTATCTTTATCTCTTTGGAGTTAGATGGTATCTCAAAGTAGTTTTGATTTGCATTTCTCTGATGATTAAAGATGATGAGCATTTTTTCATATGTCTGTAGGCCGTGCATCTGTCTTCTTTAGAGAAGTTTCTCTTCAAGTCCCTTGCCCAGCCTGCAATGGGCACTGCGATCACTTGTTCTTTTCTTGCTTATACGTTTGAGTTCTCTGTGGATTCTGGTTATTAAACCTTTGTCAGAGACATAACCTACAAATATCTTCTCCCATTCTGAGGGCTGTTTGCTTGCTTTACTTACTGTGTTGTTGGCTGTGCAGAAGCTTTTTAGTTTAATCAGGTCCTAGTAGTGTATTTTTGAAGCTTCTTCAATTGCCTAGGGAGTCCTCCTCATAAAATACTTGCCCAGACCAATTCCTTCAAGGCTTTTCCCTGCACTCTCTTCTAGTATTTTTGTAGTTTCATGTCTTAAGTTTAAATCTTTGATCCAGTGAAAGTCTATCTTAGTTAATGGTGAAAGGTGTGGGTCCAGTTTCAGTCTTCTACAGGTTGCCAGCCAGTTCACCCAGCACCATTTGTTAAATAGGGAATCTTTTCCCCACTGAATGTTTTTAATTGGCTTGTCAAAGATCAAATAACGGTAAGTAGCTGTATTCATCTCTTGGTTCTCTATTCTGTTCCAGACATCTACTTCTCTGTTTTTGTGCCAGTATCATGCTGTTTGGTCACTATTGATTTACAGTATAGTCTGAGGTCTGGTAGCATGATTCCTCCTGCTGTGTTTTTATTTCTGAGTAATGTCTTGGTTATTCAAGTTTTTTTCTGATTCCACATAAAATGAAGTATTATTTTTTTCAAGATCTTTAAAGTATGAAAGTGGAGCTTTAATAGGGATTGCATTAAAATTGTATATTGCTTTGGGTAGTATGGACATTTTAACAATGTTGATTCTTCCTAGCCATGAGTGTGGTATGTTTTTCTATTTGTTAACTTTTTCAGCTATTTGTTTTCTTAGAGTTTCATAGTTCTTTTTATAGAGATCTTTCATGTCCTTTGTTAGATCAACTCCAAAATATTTCATCTTCTTTGGCACTACTGTGAATGGAATAGAGTCCTTAACTGTTTTTTCAGCTTGACTATTGTTGGTATATATAAAGGCTATGTATTTATGAGTGTTGATTTTGTAACCTGAGGTGCTGCTGTATTCCTTGATCACTTCTAAGAGTTTTGTAGTAGAATCCCTGGTGTTTTCCAGATATACAATCATATCATCTGCGAAGAACGAAAGTTTGATCTCTTCTGACCATATATGGATACCCTTGATTGCCTTTTCTTCCCTAATTGCAGTGGCTAAAACTTCCATTACAATGTTAAAGAGTGGTGGAAACAATGGGCAGCCTTGTCTGGTTCCGGATCTGAGTGGAAATGGTTTCAATTTAACTCCATTGAATACGATATTGGCTGTGGGTTTGCTGTAGATGGCCTCTATCAGTTTAAGAAATGTCCCTTCTATACCAATTTTCTTAAGTGTTCTGATCATGAAGGGATGCTGGATATTATCAAAGGCTTTTTCTGCATCAATTGAGAGAATCATATGGTCTTTGTTTTTTAATTTGTTTATGTGCTGAATTATACTTATAGATTTACGTATATTGAACCGACTTTGAGACCCTGGGATAAAACCGACTTGGTCATGATGTATAATTTGTTTGATGTATTGCTGGATTCTGTTTGTTAGGATTTTGTTGATTATTTTTGCATCTATATTCATTAGTGATATTGGTCTATAATTTTCTTTTCTTGTTGGGTCCTTTCCTGGTTTGGGGATCAGGGTGATGTTTGCTTCATAGAACGTGTTGGGTAGTTTTCCTTCTTTTTCTACGTTTTGGAACAGGTTGGTAATATAGGTACTAATTCCTCTTTAAAGTTTGGTAGAATTCTGATGTGAAGCCATCTGGTCCCGGGCTTTTCTTTTTAGGGAGATTTTGTATGGTTGATGCTATTTCAGAACTTGATATAGGCCTGTTCAACATTTCCACTTCATTCTGGCTAACTTGGGAGGTGACGTGCTTCCAAGTATTGGTCAATTTCTTTCAGATTTTCATATTTTTGAGAATAAAGTTTCTTGTAATATTCATTAAGGATTTTTTGAATTTCTGATGGGTCTGTTGTTATTTCGTCTTTGTCGTTTCTGATTGATGAGATTAGAGATTTTACTCTTTGTTTTCTGGTTAGGTTTGCTGAGGATTTATCTATTGACATTTTCAAAAACCCAACGTTTTGATTTATTGATCTGTTGTATAATTCTTTTGTTTTCAATTTCTTTTTATTTATTTTTTTTATTAAATCATAGCTGTGTACATAGATATGATCATGGGGCATCATACACTAGCTTCTAGACCGTTTGACATATTTTCATCACAATCGTTAACATAGCCTTCCTGGCATTTTCTTAGTTATTGTGCTAAGACATTTACATTCCACATTTACTAAGTTTCACATATACCCTTGTAAGATGCACTGCAGGTGTAATCCCACCAATCCCCCTCACCTGTCCCTCCCCTCCCTTTCTCCTTCCCCCTATTCTTAGGTTGTAACTGGGTTATAGTTTTCATGTCAAAGCCCTAAATTAGTTTCATAGTAGGGCTGAGTACATTGGGTACTTTTTCTTCCATTCTTGAGATGCTTTACTAAGAAGAATATGTTCCAGCTCCATCCATGTAAACATGAAAGAGGAAAGGTCTCCATCTTTCTTTAAGGCTGCATAATATTCCATGGTATACATGTACCACAATTTGCTAGTCCATTCGTGGGTCGATGGGCACTTGGGCTTCTTCCATGACTTAGCAATTATGAATTGGGCTGCAATAAACATTCTGGTACAGATGTCTTTGTTATATTGTGATTTTTGGTCTTCTGGGTATAAACCTAGTAAAGGAATTATAGGATCTAATGGCAGGTGTATTTTTAGGTCTCTAAGTATTCTCCAAACATCCTTCCAGAAGGAACGTATTAGTGTGCATTCCCACCAGCAGTGTAGAAGTGTGCCCTTTTCTCCACATCCACGCCAACATCTCTGGTTTTGGGATTTTGTTATGTGGGCTACTCTTGCTGGAGTTAGGTGGTATCTCAAAGTAGTTTTGATTTGCATTTCTCTGATGATTAAGGATGATGAGCTTTTTTTCATGTGTTTGTAGATCGTGCGTCTGTCTTCTTTAGAGAAGTTTCTCTTCAAGTCCCTTGCCCAGCCTGAGATGGGATCACGTGTTTTTTTCTTGCTGATACGTTTGAGTTCTCTGTGCATTCTGGTTATTAGACCTTTATTGGAGGTATAACCTGCAAATATTTTCTCCCATTCTGAGGGCTGTCTGCTTGCTTTACTTACTATGTTCTTGGCTGTGCAGAAACTTTTAGTTTGATCAGGTCCCAGTATTTTTGATACTGCTTCAATTGCCTGGGGAGTCCTCCTCATAAAATATTCACCCAGGCCGATTCCTTCAAGAGTTTTCCCTGCACTTTCTTCAAGTATTTTTATAGTTTCATGTCTTAAGTTTAAATCTTTAATCCAGTGAGAGTCTATCTTAGTTAATGGTGAAAGGTGTGGGTCCAGTTTCAATCTTCTGCAGGTTGTCAGCCAGTTCACCTAGGACCTTTTGTTAAATAGGGAATTTTTTCCCCACTGAATGTTTTTAATTGGCTTGTCAAAGATCAAATTACGGTAAGTAGCTGGGTTCATCTCTTGGTTCTCTATTCTGTTCCAGACATCTACTTTTCTGTTTTTGTGCCAATACCTTACTGTTTTGATCACTATCGATTTATAGTACAGTCTTAGGTCTGGTAGCGTGATTCCTCCTGCTGTGTTTTTATTGCTGAGTAATGTTTTGGCTATTTGAGGTTTTCTCTGATTCCATATAAAATGAAGTATTATTTTTTCAAGATCTTTAAAATATGATAATGGAGCTTTAATAGGAATTGCATTAAAATTATATATTGCTTTGTGCAGTGTGGACATTTTAACAATGTTGATTCTTCCAAGCCATGAGCATGGTATGTTTTTCCATTTCTTAACATCTTCAGCTATTTCTTTTCTTAAAGTTTCATAGTTGTCTTTGTAGAGATCTTTTGCGTCCTTTGTTAGGTATACTCCCAGATATTTTATCTTCTTTGGTACTACTGTGAAAGGAATACAGTCCTTGACTGTTTTTTGGCTTGACTATTGTTGATATATATGAAGGCTACATATTTATGGGTGTTGATTTTGTAGCCTGAGACATTGCTGTATTCCTGGATCACTTTTAAAAGTTTTGTAGTAGAATCCCTAGTGTTTTCCAGATATATGATCATGTCTTCTGCGAAGAGTGAAAGTTTGATCTCTTCTGACCCTACGTGGATACCCTTGATTGCCTTTTCTTCCCTAATTGCAATGGCTAAAACTTCCATTACAATGTTAAAGAGCAATGGAGACAATGGGCAACCTTGCCTGGTTCCTGATCTAAGTGGAAATCATTTCAATTTAACTCCATTCAATGTGATATTTGCTGTGGGTTTGCTGTAGATGGCCTCTGTTAGTTTAAGAAATGTCCCTTCCTCATGTGTCCCTGAGTAAAACCTCATTTGGTTCCTCTTGTTGGCAAATTATATTATCTAAAAGGAGTCATTGGGTTTATGCTCATTTGCGAATTGCTTGTTTCACCCAAATTGTTGCTGAGATATTTTTTCCAGGATAATGCATGAGCTGTAATTCATTTATTTTTTTGCTTTATATACCAAAATGTATGTATTCATTTTCTCCTGGGACTACATTTGTGTTGTATCCAGTTTTTTTGTTGTCGTTATTAGCAACAATTCTGCTATGAAATTCTCATGCCTCTCTTCTGGGGCTCAGTTGGGAGTGTTTCTCTAGAGCAGTGGTTCTCAGCCTTCCTAATGCTGCGACGTATTTTCACTGTTACAAAGGGGTTGCGACCCAGAGGTTGAAAACTGCTGCTCTAGAGAGTAATAGTGGAATTTCTGGGACATCTGGTATTTTGCAGCTTTAACTTTTCTAGATAAAGCCATTCCCCACACATAGAAATTGTATTAATTTATACTTCCACTAGTAACATTTTGCTTCACACCCTTGGTATTGTCTGAATTATTAACTTTTACCAGTTGTGTGGCATAAAATAGTGTTTCCTCTTTGTTTTAATTTGTATTCCCCCAATTAATTTTTTTTCGTATGTTATCCATTCGTGTTTCCTGTTCTGTAATGTTCCTGTTCACATCTTTCTTTTTTTATTTACTTACTGTGTGCTCTATCCTTTCCTTGGTGATTTTTTTTTTTTGCAGTTTTTGGCCGGGGGCCAGGTTTGAACCTGCCACCTCTGGCATATGGGGCTGGCACTCTACTCACTGAGCCACAGGCGCTGCCCTCCTTGGTGATTTTTATGAGTTATTTATATATTCAGGGTAATGATCCTTTTTGTTTATATGTGTTACACAGCTTCCTGTTTGGAGCTTTTATTTTCACTCTTTTTATAGGCTCTTACGGTAATTAATTCTTAATGAAGGTAACAGGATTCATCAGTCTTTTCTTTTGTAGCTTGCACTTTTGTGCCATGTCTAAGAATCCTTGCTGAGGTCTTAAAAATGTTCTATGTTCTGTCCAAAAGTCTTAAAGTTTGACCTTTTACTTTTGAGTCCTTAATTGGTCTACAATTGATTTTTGTACATGGTGCAATACAGGGCTCCAATTTCATTTATTTCCCCTGTAGATAAGTATGGAATAGTCTAGCACTCTCCTACTTAACTTAATACCATTTTTTCATTTATCAAGTTTCCAAATGTGCTTACTCTGGGCTATTTTCTTGCAGTGGTCGTTTTGTCCATTCTTGCCCTATTATCCCATTGTCTTGATTACTATTGCTTTAAAACAAGATTTAATAGCTATTACTCAAATCCCTCCATTCTGTCTTTTTCTCTTCTAGGCTGTGTTGGGTATTCTTCCACATCCATATTAGAATCAGCATGTCCATGTCCTTGAAAAATCATGCTGACATTTTTATTGGAAATGCTTTCAATCTAGTGCTTAAATTTGGGAAAATGGGCATAACTTTCAAGACTGTGTATTCTCCATTTATTTATATTCTATTTAAGGCCTTTCAGAAGTTGGACAAGTTTATCTACATAGATTTTACATATTTTTATTAGATTGATTCCTAAGTACCTTCTATTTTTATTGATGTTGTAAATAACAGTTTTATCTCATTAAATTTTCCAAATGTTAACTGGTGAAAAAAAAAAAAATGTCCCTTCCATACCAATTTTCTTAAGTGTTCTGAAGGGATGCTGGATATTATCAAAAGCTTTTTCTGCATCAACTGAAAGAATCTTACGGTCCTTATTTTTTAGTTTGTTTATGTGCTGAATTATATTTATAGATTTATGTATATTGAACCAGCCTTGAGACTCTGGTATAAATCCCACTTGGTTGTGGTGTATAATTTTTTTGATGTGTTGTTGGATTCTGTTTGTTAGGATCTTACTGAGTATTTTAGCATCAATATTCATTAGTGATATTCTATAATTTTTTTTTCTTGTTGGGTCTTTCCCTGGTTTGAGGATCAAGGTGATGTCTGCTTCGTAGAATGTGTTGGGTAACATTCCTTCTTTTTGTATATTTTGGAAGAGGTTTAGTAATATAGGTACTAGTTCTTCTTTAAAGGTTTGGTAGAATTCTGACGTAAAGCCATCTGGTCCCGGTCTTTTTGTTTTAGGTAGATTTTGTATAGTTGATGCTATTTCAGAACTTGATATAGGCCTGTTCAACATTTCCACTTCATTCTGGCTACGTCTTGGTGGGTGGCGTACTTCCAGGTATTGGTCGATTTCTTTCAGATTTTCATAGTTCTGAGAGTAGAGTTTCTTGTAGTATTTGTTAAGGATTTTTTGAATTTCTGAGGGGTCTGTTGTTATTTCATCGTTACCATTTCTGATTGATGAAATTAGAGATTTTACTCTTTTTTCTCCTGGTTAGGTTGGCCAAAGCTTTGTCTATTTTATTGATCTTTTCAAAAAATCAACTTTTGGATTTATTGCTCTGTTGTATAATTCTTTTGTTTTCAATTTCATTTAATTCTTCTCTGATTTTGGTTATTTCTTTTCTTCTGCTGGGTTTGGGGTTGGAGTGTTCTTCCTTCTCCAGTTGCTTGTGATGTCCCGTTAAGTTATTAACTTCCTCTCTTTCCGTTTTCTTGAGGAGGGCTTGCAGAGCTATAAATTTCCCTCTTAGGACTGCCTTTGCAGTATCCCAGAGGTTCTGGTAATTCGTGTCTTGATTGTTGTTTTCTTCCAAAAATTTGGTGATTTCCTTCTTAATCTCATCTATAACCCATCTATCCTTCAGCATAAGGTTGTTTAGCTTCCATGTTTTTGTATGGGTATTCAGGTTCCTGTTGTTATTGAGTTCAACTTTTATTCCATGATGGTCTGAGAAGATGCAAGGAATAATTTCTATTTTTTTTAAATTTGCTGAGGTTAGATTTGTGGCCTAGGATGTGGTCGATTTTCGAGTATGTTCTGTGGCTGATGAGATGAATGTGTATTCCATTTTGTTGGGATGAAATGTTCTGTAGATGTCTGTTAAGTCTAGATGTTGAATTTAGGTTTAAATTTGAAATTTAGGTTTAAATCTAAAATTTCTTTGCTTAGCTTCTTTTTGGAGGATCTATCCAGCACTGCTAAAGGGGTGTTAAAATCTCTAAGTACTATGGAACTGGAGGAAATCAAGTTGCTCATGTCTGTTAGAGTTTCTGTTATAAATTGAGGTGTGTTCTGGTTGGGTGCATAAATATTAATAATTGAAATTTCATGATATTGAGTATTATCTTTAACAAATATGAAATGTCCATCCTTAGCCTTCCTTATTTCGGTTGGTTTGAAGCCTATTGCATCTGCTTTTTTTCTGCTTTCCATTTGTCTGGAATATAGATGACCATCCCTTCACCTTGAGTCTATATTTGTCTTGTAATATAAGATGCGATTCTTGTATGCACCAGAGATCTGGCTTGAGTTTTTGTATTCAGTCAGCCAGCCTGTGCCTCTTTAGAGGACAATTTAAACCATTCACATTAATTGAGAATATTGATAAGCCTTTCTAGAGTCCGGTGGACATTTTTAATCCTTTTGCGACTGTGGAAGTTGGAATTTGATCAAAATTTTCTGGGTGGGTTTACTTTTGTTGTGGAGGATTATGCTGGTCTTTATGGAGGATAGGTGTGAGAATATCCTGGAGAGCTGGTTTAGTTATGGTAAATTTCTTCAACATGTGAATGTCATTGAAGTATTTAAATTCTCTGTCTTAAATGAAACTCAGTTTAGCAGAGTACAGGATCCTGGGTTGAAAGTTATTTTGTTTTAGGAGATTAAAAGTTGATGACCATCCTCTTCTAGCTTGAAAGGTTTCAGTAGAGAGATCTGTAGTTATTGTAATATTTTTGTCCTTGTAGGTAATGGTTTTCCTTTGTCTGGCTGCTTTCAGAATTTTCTCCTTCATATTAACTTTAGTGAAGTTCATTATGATGTGTCTGGGGGATGTCTTATTTGGGTTGGGTTGTGCTGGAGTCCTGAAACTGTCTGCTATCTGAATTTCAGAATCTCTTGGCATGTCTGGAAAATTCTCCCTCATAATCTCATGGAGAAGAGACTCTGTGCCTTGTTAAGCCATTTTGTAACTTTCGGGGATTTCTATAAGACGAATATTGGTTTTCTTCAATTTATCCCAGAGCTCTCTTACAGAGTGATCTGTTTTTGCCCTCCATTTCTCTTCCTCTTTGAGAGTTTGGGAGCATTCAAAAGCTTTGTCTTCAATGTCAGAAATCCTTTCTTCTGCTTGCTCCATTCTGTTACTGAGGGATTCTACTGTGTTTCTCAGATCTTTGAGGGCTGCTGCTTCTTGTCTCAGTATGTCAATGGTCTTTGAATTCATTGAATTCTTGAGATATCTTTTGGGTTACTGCTGGGAATTCTAATTCTATATTATTTGCTATCCAGATTCTGAATTCAATTTCTGACATCTCAGCTATTTATTTGTGCATGGGATCTTGTGCTGTGTCTGCCCCCTTGATCCTTGGGGGAATTGATCTACTCTGATTATTCATATTGCCAGAGTTTTTCTGTGGATTTCGCCTCATGATCTTTTTTCACTGTTGCCTCTGGCTGTCCTCAGAGTTGGGGAGGTGTCTCTCCCAGATTAGACCCCAGTGGGATCACTCTATTGTTGCTGGATCTTTGTAGGGAGTGGCCATTTTAGTTCCTCTAGGGCTGCCCTAGGCAGGGTGTTCAGGTTGTGGAAGCAGCTCCAGAGTATGACCCATCTGGATCCAGCACCTGGGCGGGAGGTGGTGTGCACGGTTCTGGGGGTGCCTGGCGCCCAGTGACTTTGGCACAGAGGGCCCAAGTCTTCAGCAGTCTCTGGCCAGGAGAAAGGCTCTGTGCAGAGGCAGGGAGGTTTCCGGAGGGCACGCGGCTACCAGAGTTCCTGGCCAGATGAGCAGGCCAGTGTGAAGGCAGGGAGGGTTCAGGAGGGAGGAGGCAGAGTTGCACGGCTCCTGCAGTTCCTAATCAGGGCATGTGGAGGCCTGGTGGGCGTGGGTCATGGGCGGTGGGTTGCGACGCAGGTCTTTTGGAGGTCTGGGCGGTGTCAAGCCCAGGAGTTTGAGGTTGCTATGAAGTGTGACACCATGGCACTCTGCCCAGGCCAACAACCCGAGGCTCCAGTGTGCCAAAACTGGTCTCGCTCTGTCCCTGAGGGTTAAGGCTGTAAGGCAGCTCAGTCTCCACCTTTATGCATCTCAGTGACTAGGGTACTAGCTCCCGCCCGATCCTTGCTCTGGGACCCTGAGGGTGGAGCATGCCAGGGCTGTTCTCTCATAATGGCTCCCTGCGGCCCACAGCCGAACACTATTAGCTCCGTCTGGCTCAGCAGCTCAGTCTGGGGCCCTAGACAATGCCCAAAGTTCTCCGCACTCCTTCTCAAGCTATTCCCAAAGGCAGTTCAACTGAGTGCCAAGTCCAAAAACACCAAAATAGTTCACAGGTAAAGCCTTTCCGGTTTGCAGTTTCACGGGGGTGAAACTGCAAACCTGCTGCTTGTACTTGCGGCTGCTGGCGGGATTAGGTTGGATGGACACACGCAACTACTTGCCCGTTTTCCACTATTTTTTCCTCCTCTTGGGGTCCAGAAGTCCCTTGCTGATTCCCTGTATCCTCAAAGGGATGATTATAGGCAGATCGCACTAGCCAGAGATGTCTGGAGTTTTATCTCCCTAGACTCACCATGCCCTGTTGCAGGGAGGCTGTTACTTGGCCGCCATCTTGGATTCAATGTTGACAAATATCTTACAGTCCCTTGAGTGATCAACTGATAGAAGTTCTACTGTGTGTGTGTATGCATGTGAATGATACAGTCCTGATAAGCAAATCCTGGGTGCTTGACTACTGTCTGGTGTGTCTTCACCTTCCAGGGTTCCTTACTTTGCTCCAGATGGGTGATGAGGTCTGGCTTAGACACAGCAAGCCCTAGGAAGGCCAGGTGTCTGTAGTTCTCTAACATGACATCCTGATACAAATTCTGCTCAGCAGGATTTAGGCAGGCCCACTCATCATGGAGAATTCCATAGATGCATCTGTGAATGTCAACAGTCCCTTTAACAGGAGAATGCAGAGACTGGGGCCCCACCAACTACAGCCCCTTCCAGGAACCATATTTCTGTATTATTTTTAGACTTATTTTATATTTTTCTAGGGAATGTAGTCAAACTACCAGATGCTTGAAAAAAAAAAAAAAAAGACCGTGCTTTAGTCTGGTCAAGGTTACGTGTTTTGGCACATTGATTGATTCTTATCAATGGCCTTGATCTCTTTGTACCTTTTAAGGTGCTGCAGATCTCAACAGCTGGCTGTTTGATTCCAAACAAAGAGCTTACTAGTGGGCAGGAGGTTTAGTCCTTCAGCTGGGAGTTGTCTATTTGCATATGATACACTTTTCTGCAGCCAGGTGACCTAACCCCACCATGTAAATTAACAGGGGCTCTTAAATTTACTTTTTTTTCTCCGCTGTCAAGCAACAAGGATTTGTTCTTTTCATTTTTCACAATATAGCAAAACCCTCCTCCTTAATAGCTTTTCACTATGAAGATTGAATGTCTTCCTTGTTTGGTTGGGACTGCAGGTGGAGTCAGGCATTTGAATTCCTTTGCCCAGACCCTTGGTGCCCCCTCACATGGCTGCTGTAACTTTTCAGTAGCTTCCTGTGTGGGGCCTAGTGGGTACAGGTGAGATGCTGAACCCTACTGCAGTGACACCAGCTTTGCCTTCTGGTATTCTCCAGTGTTCTATTGACCTCCTTCATGGAGTCATGTTATTGACAAGCATGAGGGAAGTTAAGTAATGCAAGGATATACAGCCTCACATTTTTTAGAAGAAATGCTTTTGGAGAGGTTTGAAATAGATTTTTTTGAAATCTAAATATTAGAGCAAAAGAGACATATTTAACAACTTAGATTTAGTCTACATATTTCTTTTTCTTTTTCTTTTTTTTTTTTTTGTGGAGACAGAGTCTCACTTTAACACCCTCAGTAGAGTGCCGTGGTGTCACACAGCTCATAGCAACCTCCAACTCCTGGACTTAGGCGATTCTCTTGCCTCAGCCTCCCAAATAGCTGGGACCACAGGCACCTGCCACAACGCCTGGCTATTTTAGTCTACATATTTCTTAATAGGAGTTGAGGCTTACATTAAAAACATTTCATTAAATAGGACAGTTAAAGATGCAAATATAGAGATAGGCAGCCATTTTCAGGAAAGGACCAGGTGGATGAATCAACACAATTGGTCTTTTTGGCAAGAAAGGAAAAACCTGCTGATTCTGGTTTTGTTAATTGGAAAGAGCACGGGAGATTAACAGGTGCCTGAGAAGGAATTAATCATGTATTTATAGGACTTTTATGTTAGGGGAAGAGGTGACTGTGAAAGTGTCCACTTCAGTCTTTAAGAGTAGCAAGTGGAACAAACATTTACATTTTTATTCAACTGATTAACATACTCAGTAATGAGCCAGGGACTGTGGAAAATGATGACTTTAGGGGGGATAGTGGTAAAAGACCGAGTCAATTCAGAGGGAGGGTTGTTGTATAAAAGCAGGTGTAAGGGGCGGCGCCTGTGGCTCAAGGAGTAGGGCGCCGGTCCCATATGCTGGAGGTGGTGGGTTCAAACCCAGCCCCGGCCAAAAAAAAAAAAAGCAAAAAAAAAAAAAGCAGGTGTAAGATATTTCACTACTGCTCTGCTTATGAGAACAAAGCCATCAGAATGCTTGTAATCAACCTGGTATTATATTTGATCCCTCTGTTTTTAGAGGCAGTGGGCTGGCTACTCTATACCTGCTAAATCCCAGTTAGAAAGACAAACCAAGAAGGAACATTTTGTTACTTTAGAATTGGGGAAATATGTGGGTAGGAAGCTGTACAAAGTAATGCACATTGGTTTTTGCATGTTGACTTAGTTTGAAATGTTATGGAACATGGGCCTCCTGAGTTGAACCCACTACCTGTGAATCCATGTTTGTATGCCTTTTAGATAGAATTTGATCAATGTCAAGAGTAAATAAATAATTATCGTGCATTAATTATTGACCTCCTAGAGATGGTGCTAGATTCATGCTTAGGGGGTGTAGTATGGTTGGCCACCGGAGAATTTGTGGATAGGAGTTGGGAGGGGAAGAAGAGGTATTAGAAAAATTCTAGGAAACTGTAAATCAGGGCAAGTCCTATTTATGATAATGTCCTTTTTTCCTGTTACTATTGAACTGTTAAATTTATTTTTAAAATGCTGCATTCAAAGCATTGTCCTCGAGGCAGCTGAAGGTACAGTGGAGAACAGACACATTCTTGAGTGCAGCAAGCTTTTCTTCCAGTGTACGCTAATAGAACCTTTTGAGGTGATGGGAACGATCTATTGTTATGCAGTCCAGGATAGTGGCCAGTAGCCAACTATGGCTATTGAGCCCTTGAAATGTGCTTAGCATGACTGAGGAACTAAATTTTGAATTGTATTAATTTTAATCATTTTAATATAGCCACATGTGGCTAGTGACTACACACTTGTAGTGAGTCAAATGGGTACTAATAATCTTCGTATTTAGGTTGCCTCATTCGAGGAAACTAGAATAAGTTTTTCTTAAATCCAGAGTTCCAGGCTGGATTCCATATATTGGGAAATCAGAGTTCTATCTTAAATATGGTTTTGGAATGATATTTCTCAAAGTGGGTTCCATGGAACACCAGTGCCTTAAGATATACTGCTGAAAAGAGGGCTACGATTAGTAAATTTGGGAAACACTGCCTGCCACCTGATCTCTGTTTGATGAGCACAAGTGTAATTATAGACCCTGATAAATCACCCGATAGAGAAACTGGTTATTCATTAACCTCTATGACTAAGGGAAATGCTCTTCTAGGGAGATAACTGAGTTTGGGCTAATCAGTTTTGTCTTAAAAATGAAAGGAAGAAATGGTGGTGATAGTCTGTATTAAGTTTGGTTATCTTGGTTTTCCAAGAATCTGGGAATTCCTCTATTCTCCTAGATTTTGGTGGGTTAGAGATGTAACAGAATCAGGGCCTAGAATTGCATATTGTATTGAGTAAATGCTTCTTGTCAATAATAACTAAAATCTGTATTTCAGAGAGTTTTGTTTACCTAGAGAGGGTGCCAAAAGATGTGTGCATATTTTGAGCAAGGAAAAAAACTGTATTAAAATTGTAATACTCAAGTCATGTTTGAGATACAAGATACAATACACAAGATGACAAATGTTGTGGGTATGTACAGGGTGGACACCTGGGGGTATATACAGGGTGTATTGTACTTTGTATCTCTTGTAATTGCAGAAGTCAAACATGACTTGAGTACTACAATTTTAATTACAATTACAATTTTAATAGTTTTTAAAATGTAATTTAATACAGTTTTTTATTTAATTATAATTTTTTTTTTTTTTTTGTAGAGACAGAGTCTCACTTTATGGCCCTCGGTAGAGTGCCGTGGCCTCACACAGCTCACAGCAACCTCCAACTCCTGGGCCTAAGCGATTCTCTTGCCTCAGCCTCCCAAGTAGCTGGGACTACAGGCGCCTGCCCACAACGCCCGGCTATTTTTTGGTTGCAGTTCGGCGGGGCTGGGTTTGAACCCGCCACCCTCGGTATATGGGGCTGGTGCCTTACCGACTGAGCCACAGGCGCCGCCCTATTTAATTATAATTTTAATACAGTTTTTTCCTTGCTTAAAATATGTGTACATCTTTCATGCAACTTAAATATGTAATTTAAAATGTACAACTGTTTTTTTATTTTTTATTTTTACATATACATGTGTTTATTAGGTTTCCATTTTTTTGCCTTCACAAAATTAAAAAGGCTTAAAATTTAATAACAATAATAATGTTTAAGATAAGGACTAGAAATAAACCTCGTAAAGAACAAATGAACATATTTATGTACAACTGTTTTATAGTACATAATGTACTGTATGTAATGTACAACTGTTTTAAAATTGCACACGAACTTTATGGACACCCTGTATATACCTACAACATTTGTTATCTTGTATATTGTATTTTGTATCTCTTGTAATTGCAGAAGTCAAACATGACTTGAGTCTTACAATAACGTAATATAATGTACAACTATTTTAAAATTGCATTCTTGAGTGCAGCAAGCTTTTCTTCCAGTGTACGCTAATAGAACCTTTTGCGGTGATGGGAACGATCTATTGTTATGCAGTCCAGGATAGTGGCCAGTAGCCAGCTATGGCTATTGAGCCCTTGAAATGTGCTTAGCATGACTGAGGAACTAAATTTTGAATTGTATTAATTTTAATCATTTTAATATAGCCACATGTGGCTAGTGACTACACACTTGTAGTGAGTCAAATGGGTACTAATCTTCATATTTAGGTTGCCTCATTCAAGGAAACTAGAATAAGTTTTTCTTAAATCCAGAGTTCCTCTGTTCAATGAACTAACTTTATGGACACCCTATTTTGGGTAACACAATTTTAATTCCGTTTTTTCCTTTCTTAAAATGTGTATACAGTTTTTTGCACCCTCTGTATATTCTGCTGTGTTCCTCTTCTTGCCTAGTCAATCAGTGTTTCTTTCTTTCTTTTTTTTTGAGACAGTCTCACTTAGTCACCCTTCGTAAAGTGCAGTAGTGTGACAGCTCACAGCAACCTCAAACTCTTGGGCTCAAGCTATTCTCTTGCCTTAGCCTCCAAAGTAGCTGGAACTACAGGCGCCTGCCACAAGGCCCAGCTATTTTTTTAGAGACAGGGTCTCACTTTTGGGTCAGGCTGGTCTTGAACTCCTGAGCTCAGGCAATCCACCTGCCTCAGCCTCCAAGAGTGCTAGGATTATAGGTGTGAACTACTGGGCCTGGCCTGTCAGCGTTTCTAAGCTAGCCTGTGATCTAAGGTAGCCTGAATTAATGCATGCATGGAGAGGTTGAACTGTTTTGTTTTGCTTTTCTATTATTTACTCAGATTTATAACTAGTAGTCGAGTGGCAATTTCCATTTTCTGACTTAGTTTACAAGGGCCCATTTGGAGTCCAGGAATATTGTTAAAGTCCCTTTACTACTTGGTGTGAATTGAAAGCCCAGGATCTAATATATATCAACCTATGTGGTATTGTAGAAATTCTAGTTACATTGTAGTCTTCGTCAGTTCTGGTGGATGCTATTAGGTATGTGGGTGTGTAGCTACCTTACTTAAAAACAAAACTAGACTACGGGGCGGTGCCTGTGGCTCAAGGAGTAGGGCGCCGGTCCCATATGCCGGAGGTGGTGGGTTCAAACCCAGCCCTGGCCAAAAAAAAAAACCACAAAAAAAACAAAACAAAACTAGACTAGACTCAAGGTTATTCATGTAATAATCCCACTTTTGCTCCCATCTGAAATACTCTCTTGAGCAATGGAGAAGGGAATGGAGTGAACCAGCCATGGAGAGGATCTTGTAGCATCCGTCATGCTCATGAACTTCATCCATCATTCCTGATGCAGCAGGGAAAGGCTCAGAGCTGCTGGGTAGTGCATCTTCCAAGGTCCCTTTCAGTGCTGAAATTCTGTCTTCTATGACAGCTTTTTGCGAGTTTTCATGGTAGTAAAACAGTGTGTTGTGGTCTAACTTAAACTCTAGCACCAAAGGAGAGACATGTTTAAATACTTACAGTCTTCAGGAGAGAAAATGTAGATGATGAACTTGATTTTTGGCCTTGAAAGAGGGCCAGAGCTTCTTGGGCTCTTTAATGTTCTATTTCAAAGTTTAGAAAACATTGCTTTTGGAATTTGGAATTCCATCTGCCATTTGGAATACCTCAATAATCAATTCTTGAAATTATTTTCCCCATCACTATTAATATTTTGCCTTAAAAACTTAAAAAAAAATCATTGTTTTAGTGTGGTATCATATACATTTGTTTATCATTTTAACTATTTTAAGCATACTGTCCTGAAGCAGTACATTTGCATTGTTTTACAACCATCAAACTTACCATGGAGGATAAGGAGAGAGTCCCCAAAGGGGCCTGACCTTCCATCACTGCCCTGTTGTAATAAATTGAGATTGTAGTTTATAAGCAAATCCTGCCAATCAAAGTTGACTTTTTCCATAATACAACTAGATTTGTAAAAGGAGAATGACTAACATCTGCATATTCCCTGCTTTAGGCCACTTTCCTTCCCAAAGAAAGCAAAAACAGAAAGTTGTGGTGGGAATGGTGGTGGTATTACTCCAAGCGTAATGGCATGTGCCATTTCCGTGAGGGTGGAGTTTCACCTGTAAGGCCTGTAATCTTTGCCCTGGGGAAGGTGACTAAAAGCTCACTACACCTCCCTGTAACAGCAGCTTTGAGATTATCCAGCCCACTGCCCTTTTTTTTTTTTTGCAGGTTTTGGCTGGGGCTGGGTTTGAACCTACCACCTCTGGTATATGGGGCTGGCGCCTTACTCCTTTGAGCCACAGGTGCCGCCCCCCCCACTGCCTTTTTTTTTTTTTCCTATAAATAAAGTTTTATTGGGATACAGCCATACCCATTTGTGTACTATTGTCTATGGCTATTTTTGTGCTTTATCTGTAGAGTTGAGTAGTTGCAACAAAGACTGCATCAAATATTTATTGTCTGTCCATTTCTGAAAAGTTTTCTAACTCCTGTTTGAGGACCTTGGCTGTAATCCCTGAGTGTTCCTGGCTCTATGTGTTACAGTCCCACCTCAGACAGAAGGCTGAGGAGCAGGAAGGGCCATATCTGAGCACCATGTGGGTGTTGCATTTAATATGGAATCCTGCCTTGGTGTCCCGAAAGGCTGTGCCATTGTGATTCAAGGAGTCAAAGTAGCAGCCCACGTGTGGCAGACCTCTGGACCACGCTCTCTGATTAAGGAGAACATTTTATTCTGGATCATGCTTGAGGAAAGAGCTGCTGGGGTTACATACTGATTTGAATAAGAAGTAGGGGCCCTTTGATTCATGAAGTGGTTTATTAGGAAGGTAATTTAAGTGTGCTATAAATATTTGTAAGGCTTGGGAGACTTACGGCTTTGGTTGAAAGAGGTTGATAGCTGCTCATTACATTTTGCAATTGAAGCCCGAGGGTTATGTCAGTGCTGCCTTTGATTCATCATATGTCCCATTTGCCAAGGAGTTCAACGGAGCAGAATCTCTGAGTCCCCTGGCTCTGAATTCTGCAAATGCATAGTTTCTTACTGAAGCTTCTGTCCCTCCTGTTTAAGGTCCACAGGGCAAGGTGGCAATGATTGTTTTCCACATTTCCAGGGCAGCCAGTCCCTTGGTGCTGTTGGACTTAGGTATTTCAATGTCTTTAGCTTCTTATATGCATGTTTCTAAAAAAATTTTTTAAATGGTTTTAGGTGGTTGGTTTTAAATCTGGTACTCAAGGTGGAGGCAATTCAAGTGGATTGATGTGTGGTTCCTAAAGGCAAAGTGGCATTTGTTTTGCCTGGGATGTAGAGAAGGGCCCTGGAAAGTAAAGCTAATGTGATGGCTGAGGGTTTCTGTAAGTCACAGGGCACTCATCTGATCTGAGATGGAGGGAAGTGAAATTGTCAGGGTACCCCGAGTGGCCCTACTGGATCAGTGAGTTACTGTAGAGATGTTTATTTGCATTTTGTTACTAATGAAATAATTTGCTGAGAGGAGACAGTTTAGTGAGAAATTCCCCATCTCCTTTTTTTAACCTTGAGCTGCACCAGCAATAGCTTTCATTAGCCACAAGAGTCACAGAGTTAATGGAATCTTTTATTTTCCATTATGCTAGTTCTCTTTTCTAAAACTAATCTCCAGGTGCCGTAAGAAATAGCCTCAGAAAACAAAATGCAGAAGACCAAAACCCAATTCAAATTGGTATTCTGGTTGGATGGAATATATTTCTTTTGATGAAGAGCATTATTTAGAAACTGTAGGTCTGGGTGATAAAATAGCTGTTGGCCTTAATAGTTCCAGTAGAAAGCAGAGTTGGAGAAATGTAGCTTTGAGAGACCACCCGAGGGCAAAGGCCAGTGTTTGGAAAAGGAGATGCCAGCTCTTACTTACTTTGTTCATTAACCCGTAGGTAGGTTTCCCATAGCTCAGTCTGGAGAAGGGAAAAGGAATTAACACAGTCATTAAGAATCCTGATGAATGCTAGTTGTGTTTCAGTGATTTATTCTAAGAGACTTCTTTCTAAGCTAAATGATATTTCTCTCCAGTGACCTAAAGTTAACATCTGTAGAGGGCCCTGGTCCTGGTTCTGCTTGGTGTTGACTACTATAATAGGAGTGATTTCAAGGTTTCCTGTTAGTTACTAATCACCAGTTAAGTGAAAGCCAAATAAAACAGCACTACTTGCAGGTCCCTGGGGGAGCTGCTCATCTCCTCTTTCCGTCTCTGCGCCTGAAAAGTGCTACCATCACTTATAGGAGATCAATATCCACCAGGTACTTAAAAAATATCCTGGCCTATGGAAGTGGAGTGTTATATCAGAGAATTGATCGACACAACTCAGAGAATCGCAGAATGCTTTAAGGCAAGCAAACATCCTGAAGTAATTGGAAGCCAAAGTCAATGACATTTTTTTCTGTCTGGTTGTCTCCTTAACCTCATCCTTACCTAGTGAGCTTCAGCCCTTCACAAGTAGACCATTTCCTTGGCAGAAACATCCAACATCATGGTCCCAGGCGGCCACCTGGCCTCCAAATCAGCTGGTTGAGCAACAAATTATCAGGCTGCAGGTGCAAGAGAAGAGGGCAGGTCTTGTAGTTGTGCTGGGAAAAACAGCTTTTTTCTTTGTGGCCTGTGTGTATATGTTCTGTCAACACAAATCTGCATGGACTATTTGCAGACTCCCACGCCCTTGAGCATCACTGTAGACGGAGTTTTCCAGGGGCCTCCACTCATATCTGGAATTGGAGTCCTAGTTCTGTCTCTCCCACAGCGCTCTGTGTGACCTGGCTTCCGGCTTCTTTGAAAAGGCCGTCTCTAGTCACTTCCTTTCATGTGGTCCATTCCTGCCATTCTGGCCTTTTTCTGCAATTCTCCAGCACGCCATGGCTGCCCCCACCTGTGTATTTACTGCCCAGGATAGAGTTATCTCCATCAGCTGGCAGGCTTCACCCTATTCTTGCCATTCTTAGCTCAGGACCAAGTGAAGCTAGGCCCCGTGGTATCCTACACAAAAGAACTTTATACAACATGACTCCCCTTAGACTGTCCTTTCCCACTTGGTGACACTGGGCCCTGTTTTTTTTTTCTAAGGTATTTACTGACACATGTTTGTTTGTTTATTTTGAGAGTTTCATTTTGTCACCCTTGGAAGCATGCTGTGGCATCACATCTCACAGCAACCTCAAACTCTTGGACTCAAGCGATCTTCTTGCCTCAGCCTTCTGAGTAGCTGGGACTACAGGTACCTGCCACAATGCCCGGCTATTTTTAGAGATGGTGTCTTGCTTTTGCTTAGGATGGTCTTGAATTCCTGAGCTCAGGCAATCCACCTGCCTCCCAGAGTGCTAGGATTACAGGCGTGAGCCATTGCACCCGGCCTTAACATGTTTGTTATAGTAATTTCTCTCCCCCTACTAAAATGTCAGCTCTACAAAGGCAGGAATGCTTGTCTGTTTTGCTCTTTGCTCTATCCCTGACATCCAGAGGAGCCCCTGACAGTGCATGTATTAGGAACCTCATAATTTATGGGAATAAACTGTAGACCAAAAGTTCAAGTACTAGTCCTAGTCCTGGCCTCTCTACAAACTAGCTCTGAGACAATGGAGAGATCACTTCAATTTGCAAGTCTTAACGTTTGATGTTGGAAAAATGGAGTTAAGAATATCTGCCCTATTTTGAGATGATGGGATGGGATAATCAGGAGCATGTGTTGGAAGCTCTGCATGCTGGTCAGATTTGGAGTTCTTTTTTGTGGGATACCATGGAGGCTTTCTACATAGCAGACGCTTCAGAACAGTCAGCTTGATAATTGCTTTGACTCCCTGGTCATAGACCTTTTGGTGGGTATATTGCATTGTATCTGGGGTGTGACCTGTGACCTAATGAAGATCTTTCAATAAATTATGACATCAGTAATTCAGAGGCAGACTGTGTAATTTCACTGCTTCTCCAGAGGGCTGGAGAAATGATTTGCTCCCCAGAGCTGTAAATGTTCTCTTGACATAAAATCATCTACAGAGGTGGGTTTGGCAGGCAAATTGTCTTCAGTGACTTTAGTGACAGTTTTTCATAATCAAGTTTTATTGCAGTGAGTTCTTTGTTAGCCACGGATGACCTAAAAACGTTGTTGTCACTATCAGGTGCATCCTCTTTTATCCTTGAAACTTAAGTCTGCTAGTGCTTGGCAGGTTTAGTTCTTACCATTTCTTCTTGCTCAGAGAAGAGTGGCCAGTGAGGAGGAGGATTAGAGGGTCAGGGTGGACCCCAGTTTGATGAATTAGGTCCTGATTGATTGGGAATTGGTTGTTTTGTGAGCTGAATATATTCATAACATACCAAAAATGTCCCTGGATATGGAGAATAATTTTGGCTTTACAGAGCCTTATATGTTGGTGGCGATAGTGGGGCCACAGATAATGAAGGGATATACTTCTGGTGAATGATCTTTCACCCTGGGCCCAGTAGGGAACACACATTTACCTCTGTATGCGTGAACAATCCACTAAGCTCATGTGACACGGTCTCAGAGGAGTTTCTAGTTTAGTTGGCAGAGATAATCATAATATTATTAACCATAATAATAGAAGGTCAAGTGACTTTTCATTTCTTTGGCTCCAGAAAGAGAGATTAATTCTGGCTGGGGGTGGATCATATATACTTTATGGAAAATAATTTAAGAGGAAGAAAGGGGGGGCATGAAAAGTATAAAGAAGAAAGTGGAAAGAGGTTGGCTTTTTGGTTCCCTTAGGGTGAGGTAGATTGTTTCATTTGTTATTGCTTGGCAAGCTGAAGGAGCAGGTAATCTACAGAGCAAACTGGAGGGATGGACATTGACTTCAGTGTTGATTGTGGAATCTGAAAAGCTGACGGGACACTCCCCATACTCATGTCGTTTCCATAGGAGAGTAGAATAGGTTGGATGTGGCAACTGTTGCTCAAAATTCAGGCTGGATGTGTTCCTCTGCAGAGAATACAACTATCTTTTTTCCTGCTCTGTTTATTATTTTTTCCCTTCTTTGAGGCAGTGGGAATAGTTGGAACAGTTCATCAAGTGCTAGCTTTTTTGGCAGTAGATGTTTTGCTGTCTTGCTGCCTTAGATATTCTTTCTAGGGATGGTATAATGGAGATTTCAAACCAGATTTGGAAAATACCATAGTCGGTGCTTGAAATTCAGTGATATTTATTAACCTCTGTCCTCCTCTCTCACTGGGCTTTTATCTTATCTATTGAGATGAGTAATCACGGGGCCCTTGACTGAGTCTTCTTTATGGAATGCCACATCGATAAGTTTGATGTTGTCATGTGACTTGAGAAAGAGGAAATCACAACTTGTGTGTGCGGAAGGCCTTCACAAACACATGCCCCTGGGAAACATAAGCTGTCTATGTAGGCAAGCCTGGGATTTTTTATTTTATTTTTTTTTAAGTTTATAAAAATAATTTTAATAACCTGATGATTCACAGAAATTGTCATTTTTTGAAAACAAGCAAAAATAACACAAAAATTTTAATGTTAAATCAAACCCAGTTTAAGCTCCCTGAGATGACATAGAGACAGTACACAGCACAACGTTACAGCAGAAAATGAATGTTTATAAGGATCACTTAGAGTCAAATCCAACTTCTATTTCTTTCTTTCTTTCTTTTTTGAAAGAGTCTCACTCTGTTGTCCCAGGTTAGAGTACTGTGGCATCATCCTAGCTCACAGAACCTCAAACTCCTGAACTCAATCATCTTCCTGCCTCAGCCTCCCAAGCAGCTGGGACTACAGGTGCCCACCCTAGCCGCTGAGCAACAGGCACTGAGCCTATTTTGAGAATTTTAAATATGACCATTTTGCTGGATGGATAAATTTATAGCAACAAACAATTATAAGGATAAAATTTATCTCATGTTATATTTATTGAAATAGAAATTGAGTCAGCGTAGTGGCTCACAAAGTGCCTGGAATGCTAGCATTCTGAGAGGCCGAGGTGAGGGGATCCCTTAAGCTCAGGAGTTCAAGACCAGCTTGACCAACAGTGAGATCTGTTGCTATTAAAAATAGAAAAATTAGCTGGATTTTTGTTTTTAAAAGAGTGATTCTTTGGTATTTCCTTCATTTATGTCATTTGTGTTTGCTGTGTGCCAGATACTGGGCTAAGCATTTTAATCCTCATAAAAGTCCTATGAGGTAGATATTTTTATTACCTGATTCCTTTGTTCCTTATACTTTTGTTTCACGTCCAGGTGGCAGCCCAAAGATAGCCTTTGAAGCTGCCTCCAGTTTAAGAAAAAATCTTTGGAGAAAACCTCAGTTCTGTCTATTAACTGACACCCCGTCCACCCCTCCCCAGACACACTCATAATTGTGGAAACTCCACCTTTTTTTTGAGCGCGGGGGCAAGACACCCACTGTTTCCATCAGCTCAGATTTATACAAGTTCAGACCCAGATTGGAAATGAGTTTGATTCCGATTGCCTTTGGGTCCAGGGCGGTGAGAGTTTGTGGAAACTTGGGCCCACGCTGTCCTCAGGATTATGTGTTCCCGGGAGAGTAAACTGTGTGCCCACAAGTTTCGGGGGAGGATCTCAGTGACCTCGGATTTTGTTTTCTCACTGGGTGTTGTGGTCACAGTGGATCATGTTGCTTGGAGGCTTGGAAGCTCATGTTGGAGGAACAGTTGAGATTTTAATCTCTTTTTGGGTCGCTTTTTGTTGTTTTTTGTTTGATCCTTTCAGATTAGTTTAATTGAATGCCAGGTAAAGTGAGCCAGCAAGTAGATTTTGTTTTTAAAATGTGTCTGTTTTCCTAGAGCCCTTTGTGGCAGCCTGGTCTGATTGCCCATATATCACTCTGGCTTCGGAGCGCATTAGTGGCTGGGACTAATTGGCCTGTCTGTTCCAATCTTTTCTCCCCGACTTTGAGATCTGCTGACTGGGGGGTGATTATTCTCCTGCTGAGTGTTTTGGTTTCCTGCCAGTTTGGGAGGCCTGGGATCCCATGTTGGGTTGGGGGGGAGTAATCAAGCAATCAAGCTAACTGGGTGTATGAGGAGGTGGATCAGAGTGAGTGAGGAGGAACCTGGGAGAGTCAAGGCAACAGCTGCCCATGGTGGCTGGTGGCCAGAAGGGGCGGGGTATGTGATCCGCCCTGGACTGAGACCTGTTGGCCCTAGTGAGAATGGACAGTGGTCATTTTGATTTTCCCCTTTCATCTTCTCTCCTTCCTGTCTTCTAGGTTTTAGTTGCCCACAGCATCCTTTGAAGAGATTATTCCTGAGCAACCCTGCTTCACTGGATTTAGTAGCCATCCAGTGTTGACTTCCTATCGGAATATTTGACATTTCCTCACCAGTATTTCCTTCCCACCCCTTCCCCTCCACTTAAAAAAAAAGTCTTTTTCTCTTTTCTACCCCCACTGCTGTATTTCTGACACCTAGAACTAACTATGCCTGGCACTTAGGAAGTGCTTTGAATGTCTGTTGGGTGAATAAGTGCCAGAAGGACCGTGTGAATGCCCTTTGCTGTGGCCTCCGGTTTTCATGTGTCGTTTGATGAGAGAGAGGATGGAGGAGGAAGGGCTTGGAACTGGCAGTGTCAGAAAAGAGCAAGAACCCATCAATCCTCCATCTTTCTACATGCTCTCAGCTTTGTGCAGCGGTGAGCTGGAGTCCTAGATGCCACAGAGTGCTGGCACCTGATTTGGGGGCTGAAGTCAGACTAACCAGGATCACTCTCTCAGCACCGCAGGTCTGTCCTTACGGTGCTGTGTGTTGGCCCACGTAAGCCTTAGCACAACTCAGGGGAGGTGGGGTCTTCTTAGCCCCATTTAACAGGCAGGAAACAGGTTAATTGACTTGCCCCAAATCATGTGGTATTGTAAGTACTTATTGAATGCCTTCTCTTTTTTTTTTTTGTGCCAGACATTTGTGATAGGTACTGAGGAGCCAGTGGTAAAGAATCCTGATGTGGTTCCTGCCCTTAAGGATATATAGCCTAGTGAGTATGCTATGTTAACAGATACGCCTGCAAATAATTACTTAGTGATGACTCATCAGAAATACTAAGGAGGTAACTTGCCACACGGGGCAGAGTGACAGGGCACCTGGCCTATGAGGAAGGGAAAACTGCTCAAGGGCAGACTCTTTCAAGCTGAGATCTGAAAGTGCAGATAAGAAGTGACCAGACCAGAAGCAGAGGAGAGGTTTCCAGGAAGCGGGAACAGTATGGGCTAGGGCTCTGAGGCAGCCACACGGAGGCAAGGGGAAGACAGCCAGTGGGGCTGGAGGAGACCTGGGAGGGGGGCTGAGCTTTGTCCTGCAAGACCTTAGGGCCCCTGTCAGGATTTTAGGTTTTATCTTTAATGCCATTTAAGGATTTTAGTCAGGAGTGTCAGGGGATCTCATTTATAGCTTTGAAGAAATCATTCTTAGAGGGAGGATGGATTATGACGGAGTGAAAATGATGTGGGAGATCAGGAGGAAAAGTTCCCACTTTGGCCACAGGATTTAAAATGTGTATCCAGAATCTATATGGTCACTTTAGAACATGCTGAAAAGACATTTCATAAAAGTCAACATCTATTTTTATTTAATGTTTTATTTTGAAATATTTTTAGATTGATAGTAGAGTTGCAAAGATAGTGTGTTCTCATCTACTCTTTCCCTAGCTTCACTTAATCAACATTTATTTTTAATTAACACTCTAATAAACTACAAAAGGATATTTCCTTATATAAATGAAGAATATTTCTGTGAAACAAACAACTGACATCATACTGAATGGTAACATACTTAGAAGTGTTCCCATGGCAGACAAGAATAATACAAAGTTGCCTGCTCACTAATAGTAATTTCAGTGTATTCTGTGCAATGCAATAAGGCAAGAAAAGGAAATCAAAAGCAATTAGAGAAGTCATCCGTCTCAATACTTGTAATATCTAGAACAGTTATTTGAATTGAAAATGTACTAACATCGATTCAATCAGTGAAATGCAAAATAAACCTCTACTAGAACCATAAAGAAAAAGTAATAGCTATTTAAAGCTACAGACTACAGTGGCTTTGGACCCTATGTGATAAAATTTCTTTTTGGAAGACCAGCCTGAGAAGTGAGGATATGTGAGGAGCAATCTTAGGGAAAATGGGTCTGGTCTAAGGATAGGTGAGGAGTTGAGTAGGAAAAATGGCTAGTGAGAAATTACTCATAGTGGGCATAGCCAAGGAGCTAAGAGTGGGAGCTTTGATTGGGGGCAGGGATACAGAATAAGAAGGGGCAATGCTGTGGTAAATGATTTATTTGTTAAAAAATGTTTTATTTTCTAACTTTGTTGATGAATAAAAATGCAGTTTTTATAGTAGTTTAATCAATTATATTATTATAGTTATTTTCTGTAGAATTTTCTTTCTTTTTTTTTTTAATTGTTAAATCATAGCTGTGTACATTAGTGCAATCAAGGGGTACAATGTGCTGGTTTCATATACAATCTGAAATATTCTCATCAAACTGTTCAACATAGCCTTCATGGCATTTTCTTAGATATTGTATGTAGACATTTGTATTCTGCATTTACTAAGTTTCGCCTGTACCCATTCTAAGATGCACCTTAGATGTGGCCCCACCCATTAACCTCCTTCCACCCTAACCTCCCCCTTCCCTTCCCCTTCCTTGGCCCTTCCTCATAGTCTTGTGCTGTAGTTGGGTTATAGCCTTCGTGTGAAAGCTATAATTTAGCTTCATAGTAGGGCTGAGTACATTGGATACTTTTTCTTCCATTCCTGAGATACTTTGCTAAGAAGAATATGTTCCAGCTCCATCCATGTAAACATGAAAGAGGTAAAGTCTCCATCTTTCTTTAAGGCTGCGTAATATTCCATGATATACATGTACCACAATTTGCTAGTCCATTTGTGGGTCGATGGGCACTTGGGCTTCTTCCATGACGTAGCAATTATGAATTGGGCTGCAATAAACATTCTGGTACAGATGTCTTTGTTATATTGTGATTTTTGGTCTTCTGGGTATAAACCTAGTAAAGGAATTATAGGATCTAATGGCAGGTGTATTTTTAGGTCTCTAAGTATTCTCCAAACATCCTTCCAGAAGGAACGTATTAGTGTGCATTCCCACCAGCAGTGTAGAAGTGTGCCCTTTTCTCCACATCCACGCCAACATCTCTGGTTTTGGGATTTTGTTATATGGGCTACTCTTGCTGGGGTTAGGTGGTATCTCAAAGTAGTTTTGATTTGCATTTCTCTGATGATTAAGGATGATGAGCTTTTTTTTCAATGTTTGTAGATAATGCGTCTGTCTTCATTAGAGAAGTTTCTCTTCAAGTCCCTTGCCCACCCTGAGATGGGATCACGTGTTCTTTTCTTGCTAATACATTTGAGTTCTCTGTGGATTCTGGTTATTAGACCTTTATTCGAGGTATAACCTGCAAATATTTTCTCCCATTCTGAGGGCTGTCTGCTTGCTTTACTTACTATGTTCTTGGCTGTGCAGAAGCTTTTTAGTTTGATCAGATCCCAGTAATGTATTTTTGATACTGCTTCAATTGCCTAGGGAGTCCTCCTCATAAAATATTCACCCAGGCCGATTCCTTCAAGAGTTTTCCCTGCACTTTCTTCTAGTATTTTTATAGTTTTATGTCTTTTATTTATTTATTTATTTTTTATTTTTTTTTACTGTTAAATCATATCTATGTACATTAGTGCAATTGCCAGTACACGTTCCAAGATGCATCATAGATGTCGCCCCACCCATTACCCTCCCCCCACCAAAACCTCCCCCCTCCCTTCCCCTTCCTTGGCCCTTTCCCCTTAGTCTTGTGCTATAGTTGGGTTATAGTCTTCATGTGAAAGCTATAATTTAGCTTCATAGGGCTGAGTACATTGGATACTTTTTCTTCCATTCCTGAGATACTTTGCTAAGAAGAATATGTTCCAGCTCCGTCCATGTAAACATGAAAGAGCTAAAGTCTCCATCTTTCTTTAAGGCTGCATAGTATTCCATGGTATACAATACCACAATTTGCTAGTCCATTCGTGGGTCGATGGGCACTTGGGCTTCTTCCATGACTTAGCAATTATGAATTGGGCTGCAATAAACATTCTGGTACAGATGTCTTTGTTATATTGTGACTTTTGGTCATCGGGGTATAAACCTAGTAAAGGAATTATAGGATTGAATGGCAGGTCTATTTTTAGGTCTCTAAGTATTCTCCAAACATCCTTCCAGAAGGAACGTATTAGTGTGCATTCCCACCAGCAGTGTAGAAGTGTGCCCTTTCCTCCACATCCACACCAACATTTCTGGTTTTGGGATTTTGTTATGTGAGCTACTCTTAACTGGGGTTAGGTGATATCTCAGAGCAGTTTTGATTTGCATTTCTCTGATGATTAAGGATGATGAGCTTTTTTTTCATATGTTTGTAGATCTTGCATCGGTCTACTTTAGAGAAGTTTCTCTTCCAGTCCCTTGCCCACCCTGAGATGGGGTCATGTGTTCTTTTCTTGTTAATAAGTTTGAGTTCACTGTGGATTCTGGTTATTAGACCTTTATTGGAGGTATAACCTGCAAATATTTTCTCCCATTTTGAGTGCTGTCTGCTTGCTTTACTCACTATGTTCTTGGCTGTGCAGAAGCTTTTTAGTTTGATCAGGTCCCAGTAGTGTATTTTGGATACTGCTTCAATTGCCTGGGGAGTCCTCCTCATAAAATATTCACCCAGGCCGATTCCTTCAAGAGTTTTCCCTGCACTTTCTTCAAGTATTTTTATAGTTTCATGTCTTAAGTTTAAATCTTTAATCCAGTGAGAGTCTATCTTAGTTAATGGTGAAAGGTGTGGGTCCAGTTTCAATCTTCTACATGTTGCCAGCCAGTTTACCCAGCACCATTTGTTAAATAGGGAATCTTTTCCCCACTGAATGTTTTTTTTTTTTTTTTGTAGAGACAGAGTCTCACTTTATGGCCCTTGGTAGAGTGCTGTGGCATCACACAGCTCACAGCAACCTCCAACTCCTGGGCTTAGACGATTCTCTTGCCTCAGCCTTCCGAGTAGCTGGGACTACAGGCGCCCGCCACAACGCCCGGCTATTTTTTGGTTGCAGTTTGGCCGGGGCCGGGTTTGAACCCGCCACCCTCGGTATATGGGGCCGGCGCCTTACCGACTGAGCCACAGGCGCCGCCCTCCACTGAATGTTTTTAATTGGCTTGTCAAAGATCAAATAACGGTAAGTAGCTGGATCCATCTCTTGGTTCTCTATTCTGTTCCAGACATCTACTTCTCTGCTTTTGTGCCAGTACCATGCTGTTTTGGTCACTATGGATTTATAGTACAGTCTCAGGTCTGGTAGCGTGATTCCTCCTGCTTTGTTTTCATTGCTCAGTAATGTTTTGGCTATTCGAGGTTTTCTCTGATTCCATATAAAATGAAGTATTTTTTCAAGATCTTTAAAATATGACAATGGAGCTTTAATAGGAATTGCATTAAAATTATATATTGCTTTGTGCAGTATGGACATTTTAACAATGTTGATTCTTCCCAGCCATGAGCATGGTATATTTTTCCATTTGTCAACATCTTCAGCTATTTCTTTTCTTAAAGTTTCATAGTTCTCTTTGTAGAGATCTTTTGCGTCCTTTGTTAGGTATACTCCCAAATATTTCATCTTCTTTGGCACTACTGTGAAAGGAATAGAGTCCTTGATTGTTTTCTTAGCTTGGTTATTGTTGGTATATATAAAGGCTACAGATTTATGGGTGTTGATTTTGTAGCCTGAGACATTGCTATATTCCTTGATGACTTCTAAAAGTTTTGTAGTAGAATCCCTAGTGTTTTCCAGATATATGATCATATCATATGCGAAGAGTGAAAGTTTGATCTCTTCTGACCCTACGTGGATACCCATGATCACCTTTTCTTCCCTAATTGCAATGGCTAAAACTTCCATTACAATGTTAAAGAGCAATGGAGACAATGGGCAACCTTGCCTGGTTCCTGATCTAAGGGGAAATGATTTCAATTTAACTCCATTCAATATGATATTGGCTGTGGGTTTGCTGTAGATGGCCTCTATCAGTTTAAGAAATGTCCCTTCTATACCATTTTTCTTAAGTGTTCTGATCATGAAGGGGTGCTGTATATTATCAAACCTTTTTCTGCATCAATTGAAAGAATCATATGGTCCTTATTTTTTAGTTTGTTTATGTGCTGAATTACATTTATAGATTTACGTATATTGAACCAGCCTTGAGACCCTGTTATAAATCCCACTTGGTCGTGGTGTATAATTTTCTTGATGTGTTGTTGGCTTCTGTTTGTTCGGATCTTATTGAGTATTTTAGCATCAATATTCATTAGTGATATTGGTTTATAATTTTCTTTTCTTGTTGGATCTTTCCCTGGTTTGGGGATCAAGGTGATGTTTGCTTCGTAGAATGTGTTGGGTAATATTCCTTATTTTTCTATATTTTGGAAGAGGTTTAGTAGTATAGGTACTAGTTGTTCTTTAAAGGTTTGGTAGAATTCTGACGTAAAGCCATCTGGTCCTGGGCTTTTCTTTTTAGGGAGATTTTATATAGTTGATGCTGTTTCAGAACTTGATATAGGCCTGTTCAACATTTCCACTTCGTTCTGGCTAAGTCTTGGTGGGTGGCATACTTCCAGGTATTGGTTGATTTTTTTCATATTTTCATATTTCTGAGAGTAGAGTTTCTTGTAGTATTCGTTAAGGATTTTTTTAATTTCTGAAGGATCTGTTGTTATTTCATCGTTACCATTTCTGATTGATGAAATTAGAGATTTTACTCTTTTTTTCCTGGTTAGGTTGGCCAAAGGTTTATCTATTTTATTGACCTTTTCAAAAAACCAACTTTTGGATTTATTGATCTGTTGTATAATTCTTTTGTTTTCAATTTCATTTAATTCTTCTCTGATTTTGGTCATTTCTTTTCTTCTGCTGGGTTTGGGGTTGTAGTTTTCTTCCTTCTCCAGTTGCTTGAGATGTCCCATTAAGTTATTAACTTCCTCTCTTTCCGTTTTCTTGAGGAAGGCTTGCAGTGCTATAAATTTCCCTCTTAGGACTGCCTTTGCAGTATCACAGAGGTTCTGGTAATTCATGTCTTGATTGTTGTTTAGTTCCAAAAATTTGATGATTTCCTTCTAAATCTCGTCTATAACCCATCTATCCTTTAGCATAAGGTTGTTTAGCTTCCATGTTTTTGTATGGGTATGCAGGTTCCTGTTGTTATTGAGTTCAACTTTTATTCCATGATGGTCTGAGAAGATGCAAGGAATAATTTCTATTTTTTTTAAATTTGCTGAGGTTAGTTTTGTCGCCTAGGAGGTGGTCGATTTTGGACTATGTTCTGTGGGCTGATGAGACGAATGTGTATTCCGTTTTGTTGGGATGAAATGTTCTGTAGATGTCTGTTAAGTCGAGATGTTGAATGGTTAAGTTTAAATCTAAAATTTCTTTGCTTAGCTTCTTTTTGGAGGATCTATCCAGCACTGCTAAAGGAGTGTTAAAATCTCCAAATACTACGGAACTGGAGGAAATCAAGTTGCTCATGTCTGTTAGAGTTTCTCTTATAAATTGAGGTGTGTTCTGGTTGGGTTTATATATATTAATAATTGAAATCTCATCATATTGAGTATTACGTTTAACAAATATGAAGTGTCCATTCTTATCCTTCCTTATTTTGGTAGTTTTAAAGCCTATTGCATCTGCAAATAGGATTGCAATGCCTGCTTTTTTCTGCTTTTCATTTGCTTGGAGTATAGATGACCATCCCTTCACCTTGAGTCTAAATTTGTCTTGTAATGTAAGATGTGATTCTTGTACGCAGCAGATATCTGGCTTGAGTTTTTGTATCCAGTCAGCCAACCTATGCCTCTTTAGAGGACAGTTTAAGCCATTCACATTAATTGAGAATATTTATAAGCCTTTTGAGAGTCCGGTGGACATTTTTAATCCTTTTGTGACTGTGGAAGTTGGAATTTGATCAAAATTTTCTTGGTGGGTTTACTTTTCTTGTGGAGGAATACGCTGGTCTTTATGGAGGATAGGTGTGAGAATATCCTGGAGAGCTGGTTTAGTTATGGTAAATTTCTTCACCATGTGAATGTCATTGAAGCATTTACTTTCTCCGTCATAAATGAAACTCACTTTAGCTGGGTACAGGATCCTGGGTTGAAAGTTATTTTGTTTTAGGAGATTAAAAGTCGATGACAATCCTCTTCTAGCTTGAAAGGTTTCAGCAGAGAGATCTGCAGTTATTCTAATATTCTTGCCCTGGTAGGTGATGATTTTCCTTCGTCTGGCTGCTTTCAGAATTTTCTCCTTCGTATTAACTTTAGTGAAATTGATTATGATGTGTCTGGGGGATGTGTTATTTGGGTTTAGCCGTGCTGGAGTTCTGAATCTGTTTGCAGTCTGAATTTCAGAATCTTTTGGCATGTCTGGAAAGTTCTCTTTCATAACCTCATGGAGAAGAGACTCTGTGCCTTGTGAAGCCACTTCGTCGCTTTCGGGGATCCTTATAAGATGAATATTGCTTTTCTTGGAATTATCCCAGAGCTCTCTCATGGAGTGACCTGTTTTTGCCCTCCATTTCTCTTTCTCTTTGAGAGTTTGGGAGCGTTCAAGAACTTTGTCTTCAATGTCAGAAATCCTTTCGTCTGCTTGCTCCATTATGTTGCTGAGGGATTCTACTGTGTTTCTCAGATCTTTGAGGGCTGCAACTTCTTGTCTCAATGTGTCAAAATCTTTGGTCATTTGGTCTTTGAATTGGTTGAATTCTTGAGATATCTTTTGGGTTAGTGCTTGGAATTCTAATTTGATCTTATTTGCTATTCATATTCTGAATTCGATTTCTGACATCTCAGCTATTCATTTGTGCATGGGATCTTGTGCTGTGTCTGCCCCATTGATCCTTGGGGGAGTTGATCTACTCTGACTTCATTTTGCCAGAGTTTTTGTGAGGATTTCGCCTCATGATCTTTTTTCACTGTTGCCTCTGGCTGTCCTCAGAGTTGGGGAGGTGTCTCTCCCAGATTAGACCCCAGTGGGATCACTCTATTGTTGCTGGATCTTTGTAGGGAATGACCCTGTGTAGTTCCTCTGGTGCTGACCCAGCTAGGGAGTTCTGGTTGTGAAATCAGCTCTGGAGTGTGGCACTCCCAGATCCAGCAACAGGGCGGGAGGTGGTGCGCATGGTTATGGGGGTGACTGGCACCCAGTGAGTTTGGCACAGAGAGCCTAAGGCTCCAGCAGTCTCTGGCCAGGAGAAGGGCTCTGCGCAGAGGCAGGGAGGGCTCCAGAGGGCACGTGGCTACCAGAGTCCCTGCCCAGACGAGTGGGTGGTGTGAAGGCAGGGAGGGTTTAGGAAGGAGGGCACTGGTTTGTGCGGCTCCTGCAGTTCCTGGTTAGGGCATGTGGAGGCCCGGTGGGCGCAGGTCACGGGTCGGGGGTTGTTGTACAGCTCTTATGGAGGTTCAGGTGGCACCAAGCCCAGGAGTTTGAGGTTGCTATGAGCTGTGATGCCACTTCACTCTACACAGGGCAACAGCCTGAGGCTCCAGTGTGCCAAAACTGGTCTCACTCTGCCTCTGAGAGTTAAGGCTGTAAGGCAGCTCAGTCCCCGCCTTTAGGGTGCTCAGTCACTAGGTTACTAGCTCCCACCCCGTCCTTGCTCTGCGACCCTGAGGGCAGAGCTTGCCATAGCAGTTCTCTCACAATGGTCCCTGTGGCCCACAGCCAAACACTATTAGCTCCGTCTGGCTCAGCGGCTCAGCAGCTCAGTCTGGGGTCCTAAACAATGCCCAAAGTTCTCCGCACTCCTGCTCAAGCTCTCCCCAAGGCAGTTCAACTGAGTGCCAATTCCAAAAACACCAAAACAGTTTATAGGTAGGGCCTTTCTTGTTTGGAGTCTCACTGCTGCTTGTACTTACAGTTGTAGGCGGGATTTGGTCGTTTGAACACATGCAACCACTTGACAGTTTTCCACTGTTTTTGTCCTCTTCTTGGGGTCCAGAAGTTTCTTGCTGACTCCCTGTATCCTCAAAGGGATGATTATAGGCAGATCCCACCAGCGAGAGATGCCTGGAGTTTTATCTCCCCAGACTCACCATGTCCAGTTGCAGGAAAGCTGTTACTCGGCCGCCATCTTGCTCCACCTCGACTGATTCTTAGGTTTTTAATTTATTTTTGTTTTACAGTAATCCTAGACTGTACCAGTACTTCTATATGGTTATTGAATAGAAGTAATAATAATTGTGGGCATTCTTGTCTTATTAATGACTTTATTTTATTTTATTTTATTTATTTTTTTTAGATGGAGTCTTACTCTGTTGCCCTTGGTAGAGTGCTATGGCATCATAGCTCACAGCAACCTCAAACTCTTGGGCTTAAGCGATCCTTTTGCCCCAGCCTCCCTAGTAGCTGGGACTACAGGCTGCTGCCACAATGCCCAGCTATATTTTTTGTTGCAGTTGTCATTGTTGTTTAACAGGCCCGGCCAGGCTCAAACCTGCCATCCTCGGTATATGTGGCTGCCACCGAGGTACAAGTTCCAAGTGTTATTAATGACTTTATTATGAAATCTTAACAGTTTCAGCTTTCACTGTTATGTGCTCTGTGGGCATTTTAGATATTGTTTATCAGTTAGGCAGTTTTCTACTATTTCTGTTTTGCTAAGAGTATTTTTATTTTTCCTTCCCAGAACAGGACATTAAACTTTGACTTATTCTTCTTTTGCAGCTACTTAGATGACCATACTGTAATTCTTCCTTCTTTTTAAAATTTTGTCTTAAAATCTGTCCTTTCTAATATTCATAACCAGAGTTCCAGTATATGTTTCTTTCATGCCCTTGTACTTTAGGGATATGTTTAGATTTTTTAAAACATGCATTTATTAGGTAATATCTATTGTTTCACTGGCAAGTTTAATTCATTTGTATATTTTGTGATGATTGGTACAATTAGACACATTTGTGCCACTGTAACCACTGATTTTTATCTGTCCCACTTTTCCTATCTCTTTTGTTTCCTTATCTTACTTTTTAGGGGAATAGATTGGATTTTTTATTTCTTTCTTTATAATCTATTTTTCCTTCCTTTTGGAATTCACACACTGTATTTTCTAGTCATTTTCCTTGACCTTTTACCATGACATTAAGTTTTAAAAAGTTTAAAGTCAATTATCTCAAACCCTCTCCCAAACCTAGTTGAATACTTTGATTTCAATGTCCTTTCCTACTTCACATGCTATTATTCATTATGTTAGCTATGTCCTTTAAAAAATCCACAAATTAATCATCTGTATTATTTTATGAAGATAGTATTGTTCGGATTTGCCTCTCTGTTTGCCATTTTATTTATTCATCATTTCCTTTTGCATATATCTTTCTGGGATTTTTTTTATCCTAAAGAACTTTAAAAGCTTCTTAAATTGTAGGTCTCTTGGTGGCAAATTTTGGTCTTAAAAAAGTCTATATATATATGTATATGTATATATTTTATACTTTTTCTTAAAGAACTTAGCTGGGCACACAATTTTAGATTGATAACCATTTTCTCTCCACATTTTGAAGATAATATGCTGCTCTTCTCTGGCCACTGTTGTTTCTTTGGAGAAACGTGCTGTCACTTTGATTGTCATTCTTTGTAAAGGATCTGAACGTTTGCTGGCTGCTTTCAAGGTCTTCCCTTTTGTTGTTTGCAGTTTCCCTGTGATGAGTGTAGATATGAATTTCGTTTTGTTTTTCATGCTTGGTACTACTGGAATCTATTTGGGAAAATTCAGTTATTATTTCCTTAAATATTGCCCTTCCTTCATTGTCTCTGTTCTGCTGTCTAGTACTCTGATGAGATCTGTGTTTGATTTCCTAATCTGATGTTTCTCTTACATTTTCATATCTTTTCTGTCATTGCTGCCCTTTGAGTAATTTCTTGGAATGTCTCTTTTATCTTGCTAGTTCTTTTTTCTGCAGTTTGGAATTAGTTGCTTTACTTATCCAGAGAGTTGTTTATAAACTTAAGATTATTTTTAACTGACAAATCATAATCTTGTACATTTATGAGGTGTGATGTGATGTTTGTTATCTGTATACAATATGGCATGATTACGCTGAGCTAATTAACATATCCATCACCTCATTTACTTATCCCTTTCTGTGGGGAGACATTCAGAATTCAATCTTAGCTGTTTTGAAATATATAATACATTGTTATTAACTATAGTTACCCTGCTGTGTGGCACAGCTCAAGAACTTATTCCTCCTGTCCAGCTGACTTGTTCTACCAATCAACCTCTGTAACCACCATTCCAGTCTCTGTCTCTGTGAGCTTAACTTTTTTCGATTCCACATGTAAGACAGCTCATGCCGTAGTTATCTTTCTGAGAATCTTTAATTAAAAAATTGTAGCTTTCATTTCTAGAGGTTGCATTTTGTTTTCAAATCTGCCTGTTCCTTCCTATTGGTCTCTTATTATTTGCGTATCTTTGTGATTATTTCTTTATTTCATTAAATATTTCATAACCTGCTGTTCTGTATTTTATGTCTGACAGTTTCTGTACCTGCTGTTCTTAGAGGCCTGGGTGCATTATCGGTTGTTTCTGGTAAGCTTCACTCAGAGACATTTGCCATCTCTTGTGTCTGGAAATTCTTAATGGTGAACTTGTGGCTTGAACTCATCTGTGGGAGGTCTGAGGACCCACATTAGGCACACTTCCTCTGGAGAGGATTTACTTTTGCTTCTGATAGTAGCCAGGGGATTGCACTGATCTGAGGCTACTTCTAGCCCCCCTTTCTAGTCTTGGCTTATAGGGAATCCCAGGTTTGGCTTTTCCCAAGCCTGAGTGTCCCATTATTATGCTGCTATGAATTTTTGCTCTCCAGGCAGCCAATCCTGCTGCTCCCCACTGCCCCTGCCTTGGCACCACATGGACACATGAGTGTGAGGTGTTCTTTGGAAACTTCTGTGATTTCTTGTGTACTAGCAGGGGTGTCCAACCTTTTTTTTTTTTTCTTCTGTGACACATTGGAAAGAATGAGAGTTATCGTGGGCCATACAGTAAATACACAAATGAAAGCTGATTAGCAAAAAAATAAAAATAAAATAAAATAAAAAAGGTCCATGCATCCTTTTTGTGATATCAGACACCATAGATGAATGAAAAGAGTCCTCACAAAATCAGCCTGCTGGCTGGAGATTGGATACTTCTGATAGAGTTTAGTTGTAGCAAGAAGATTCCTGAACCCTGCATTGTCTGTAATGTCAGAAGAGAAAGAATCTGAGACTATGTTTTTTTTTTTTTTTTTTAACTTTCACATTTACTGATAATTCATCTGAATACCAAACTAAAGATTCCAAGGTTCTTCCTTTACATTTTGAAGATACCATTCCTTTGTCTTCTTATACTTCCAGTGTTGGTATTTAAAACTCTGATGTCAGTTTGATTTTCTTTTTCTTTATAGATTTTTCTGCCTTTTCTTTCCGGGAGCTTTTTTCTTTTTCTTTGATTTTAAATTTTCCTATAGTAGATCTAAGTATGGCTCTTTCTTATCCAACCTATTTGGCACTGGGTGAAATCTTTTGATCTGAAACATTGGATCTTTCTTTAATTGTGGCAAATTCCTGGTTCTTCCTAAATATATCCTCTTCTCTTTTTATGCTTTTCTGATTCTCTGGAACTGCTGTGAGAAAGATGTTGACACTTCTGTATTATCACACTTTTTCCCTTTTAAAGATTCAGTCCTGATGCCTCCTTAGAGAGTGCCTTGATTAAATTTCCAGCTCACCAATTCATTCTGCCCTGACACTCTGCTCTGCCAATCCTGTGAGTGGCCTGACAAAACTTTTATTTTTCAAACCCAGTGTTTTCAATCAGTGGTTCTAACTGCTCCTTTTTACTCCACATTTCCAGTAGCCTCCCCTAGTTCACGGAGGCTATTAAGGTATTTGTTATATTTAAGGTTTTGTCTTTTGTTTTCCATTAGGTTTGCTTCTGGTGTAAATCACTCTTCTTTTTTTCTTGCATTTTTTCTCCCTTTCATCATGCTGAGTTTTCTCTCTGATATCTGGTTGTCTTTTGCCTTTGGCACATGCCTTTTATAACATTGTGAGGTGAGGCTGCCTTGCCCGAGTTTTCCACCTGGGAGGCCAGAGACAGAAGCTCAGGCGCTCTCCTGTCCTTCCCAGATGAGATAGTCTAGATAGGGGGAGATGCCTCTGGGTTAAGGGACAGTGTGGGACTCTGCCTGTCCTTCTCCCCTTCCTCCCATGGACTGACCCTGGTCTTGTTAACTCTGCCTGTTGTGGTCTTGGGCGAGGGGCTATGCAGGAAGAGGCGTGGTAGGTGCTGACAGGCCCATCATACCTGTTCTCACTGGTGACCCACTCAAGCCCTGATTTCATGGCAGCCCTTCCAGCTGGTGCTTCTGCTTCTCTGCCCATGACAGTGGTGTGGTAGGTAGGCCCTGCTAGAGCACTCTCCTTGGGTCTGCCACTCCTCTGTGGTAGACCTAATTCCTAATTCTCCTAATTCCCTCCGGCTCTGGATGGTCCCTGCTCTTGGGAACCTGATCACTTCTGCTCCCACCGCTCTCTCAGCTCCCTTTCTTCTGCGTGGCATCTCCGTGATTGGATTCTAAGAAAAGGGTTGGAAGTGTGCTGCTTTTCCACCTTATCCAGAATTGGAAGCAGTGATCCAAAATTTGTAGCTCTGTAATGAAACAGTACCATCTTTTGCAGAAAATAAAAGAGGTTTCCATTTGATTAGTTCCCCTGGAATGTGGGTCTTTATGCTTTATGAACATTTGCTCCCTTAAGGATATAATCTCACATAGCCTTTAGGGGGAATAATTATTGTTTTTCTGTGAAGTCTGAAAAATGATGAATAATTCTCTATCCTACAAGGTAGTTTTAGTGTGGTGGCAGTCATCCTGTGAGTTTCTAAAAGGATTCTGTGTTCCAGAGTTCTGTGATCAATGGTGAATGCTTCCTTCATGCAGCTGTCATACCGTTCTGGGGTTTGCGTTTCTTGAAATTAAAGTGGCAAGGTTCCTGACTGTGATAAATAAGAAATGTAGAATATACTAGGCATAATTGCTAGAGCTGTGGGTGTATGTCTGTGTGCATTTTGAGAATATGGCAATAATGTTGAACTATTCTCAGTGATTAATTATGGAGTGCGTTGCTGAAATAAGGAATTAGATTTGTACTAGGCTGTTAACTTTAATTTACTATCAGGATATGATTTCTCTTCATACAGGCTACTTCGAGTATTGCATTGTGGTTTACACAATCTTATTGTAGTAGTTAAATAGTTTACTGTGTTTGCTCATTGAACAAATTCATGTAATTTCTCCGACAACACACCTATAAGTTTCTTGAGGGAAGGAACTATAGGCTACTAAATATCTGTGGAAGTAATAGCCCAAATAGCTTAGAGTATCAGTTAGGAACTGTGTTCAACTGTGAGTAATGGGGCTGCCTAAAACAGCAGTTCTCAACCTGTGGGTCGTGACCCACAGAAACTGTATGAAAGGGCTGCGGCATTAGGAAGGTTGAGAACCGCTGGCCTAAAGGTTGAGTCAGCCATAGGTTCTTAAAGTTGGCTGCAATTGCGACTGCCTAGGAAGCTTTAATAAAAACTACCAGTGCCTTCTCTTTCTAAACACTAAGAGTGAGAAAAACAAAACAAAACAAAACAAAACAAAACAAAAAACTACCAATGCCTGGGTTTCACCCCCAGAGATTCTGGCTTAATTGGTCCAAGTGCATACTGGGAATTGGGATTTGTTAAAAAAAACAACCCCTGCTCCCGAAAACTCCAGATTATTCTAACATACAGTGTTTATTGTCACATAAAAGAAGTTTGTAGGTAAACTTTTTAGGATTGGTTTGGGGATCCCACAGAAATGAGGGACCCGAGCTCCTTCTCACTTCCGCTCACTGTCACTAGGGTGTGGTGTGGAATTCCAGCCAAAAAGTCGGAGGGAGGGAGAGAGTGCATTACATCACTGTTCCTCACTAGCTAGACTTACTCACTTGACCCATAGAAGTGAAAGGATGGTTGATAAATGTATTCTGGGAGTGTGTTGTGCCCAAATGAAAATTAGGGTTCTCTTGAGAGAGAAGAGAAAACAGATATTTTGTGGGTAGTAGGCTGTCTCTGTCACACCTGCTTTTGGAGGTTCAGATCCTGGTTTCAGTCCAATATTTCTACTACTTTCCAGTAAAAATGGAATGAGGATATTGGGTAATAGCTGGTGGACTTAGTAACACATGTTTGGAAGATATGAGTTATTTTCCTTCCTCTTGTGTGTGCTGCACCGGAAAGAACTGATTTGTTTAGAGTCCTGGGAATCCATGAATCTAGAAAGAGATCAGTGTATAGTCAAAACAGGACATGTCCTTACTGACAGTTGGTGAGTGTTTGACGTGGTCATTCTCCTTTCTTAAACATTCTCTTTCTGTGCTTCTGATTTTCCTTCTGCCTTTCTGCTTTGTTTTCTCTGCTCTCTTCTCTGCTTAATCTGTTAGAGTTCCTCAACTCCTGGTCCCAGGCCCTTATCTTGCTTCCTCTCCTTCCCCTCCCTGCTCCTCTTAATGTGCAGTCTCCCCTGTACCCTGTGGCCTCAGTGTCTGCTTATTTACAGATGATTTACACATTTGTATCTCCAGCTCAGACCTCCTCTGGGCTCCAGATCCAACTTCACAGTGATGTCTATTATAAGTTTTAAAGGTATCTCAAAAGCAACATTCCCCAAACTGAATTCCTGGTTCACCAAATCTTGTCAATTGTAGCTCTGCCAAAACTCTGCCAACCCACCCGTGGACCATTATCAGGAACACAACTGCTGTTTTTTATTTTATTTTTCTTTTAAACACCTCTATTAGGGTATAATTCACATCCTATAGCATTCACTTATCCTAAGTGTATAATTCAGTTATTTAAAGTGAGTTTGTATAGTTTTATAACTATCACCGCAATTCAGTTTGAGAACTTTTCTAACACTGCCCCAAATTTTTTAAAAGGTAAAAACAAAAAATCCCTCTAGGAGGCTGGGCGTGGTGGCTTACACCTGTAACCCCAGCACTTGGGAAGCTGAGGTGGGTGGATTGCCTGAGCTCACAGGTTAGAGACCAGACTGAGCCAGAACGAGACCTCGTGTCTGAAAATAGCTGGGGATTGTGGTGGGTGCCTACAGATGCAACTACTTGGGAGGTTGAGGCAAGAGAATCGCTTAAGCCCAGGAGTTTGAGGTTGCTGTGAGTTATGACACCATGGCACTCTAGCAAGGGTGACAATGTGAGACTGTGTCCAAAAAAATTCCCTCTAAACAGTTTGCAGTTAATCCTGCTCCCACTCTAACCCCAGATGGCCACTGATCCTTTTATCTCTTTAAGTTTTCCTTTCCTGGACATTTCACATACATGGAATCGTAGAATTTGCAGTCTTGCATTTGGCATCTTTCACTTAGTATAATATTACATTTTGGGGGTTCATCTATGTTATAGCACGCATTGGTCTTTTGTTTTTACTGCTGTATAGTGGTCCCTGGTACGGACACGTCACGTTTTGTTAATCCATTCACCAGCCGATGAATGTTTGAATTATTTCCAGTTCCTGGCTACTATGAATAATACTTTGGTTAATGTTTGCATATGAGTCTTTGGTGTGGACAGACATGTTTTCACTCCTGTTTAGTCAAGTCCTGGGAGCTGAATTGCTGCCATGTAGGGTAAATTTTTGTTTTCCCGAGCAGCTGTACCATTTCACCTTCCTGCCAGCATTGTGGGAAGGTTTCATTTTTTTCTACCTTCTCATCATTTATTATTATTTGTCTTTTTTATTAAAGCCATTCTATTGGGTATGAAATGGCATCTAATTGTGTGTGCATGTATTTTTAAGGCAAGCATGAACCAAAGTTTACTGAAGAAGAGAAAGATAGATTTACAGAGTAAGAGCAAGATATTACTTATAGACCAAAATATTTGCCACAGATGGCAGGCGGATCCCATTGCCACAGGAAGCAGGTAAAGAGGCCTTCATTGGTGTTTTAATTTGCATTTTTCTAAAGACTAATAGTGTGTTTCTTTTCATGTGTTTATTAACCATTTATATACCTTCTTTGAAATGAAACCTCTTGCCTGTTTTTTGATTGGTTGCTCTTCTTATTTTTGAGGTATAGGCTTCTTTATTTGCTCTGAAGTATACGAGATGTTTGGTGTCCAGCCAAAGACTGGGCAATTGCCTTTAGCCAGCAAGGCTTCCGTTCCCTGCCGTTCTGTCTGCTTGGGAGCATTTTTCTTTTTTTTTGAGACAGAGTCTTACTATATCACCCTTCGTAGAGTGCCGTAGTGTCACAGCTCACAGCAATCTCAAACTCTTGGGCTTAAGTGATTCTCTTGCCTCAGCCTCCCAAGTAGCTGGGACTACAGGCGCCCACCACAACACTCGGGCTGTTTTTTGGTTGTAGTTTTCATTGTTGTTTGGTAGGCCTGGGCTAGATTTGAACCTGCTAGCTCTGGTGTATATGGCTGGTGCCCTAGCCACTGAGCTACAGGTGCCGAGTGTTAGGTAATTGCCCCAGAAAAGCCCCTTTCCCAGAAAGCTCCTTCCTGCTTTCAACAGACCAAGACTAGCTGTCTCACTCTTAAAGTTACAGCTCCTTTCCAAGCACAGGGAGTTGCCTACTAGACATCTCCTTATCTCCCAGTCCCAATTACCTGCTGTAAATTTCAAACTTATGGCCTGCCCCTAATGGCTCTTCCCGCCAGAGCAGTAACTCCTTACTGGCTATTCTACCGTCCCATCACCATTCTCAGACTTCCCCTAACTAAACCTATATAAAGGTGCACTTTTCTTTTGATCCCTCCTCTCTCTCTCTTTCCCTCCTCTCTCTTCTCTCTCCTCCTTGGTGCTGCTCTGCAGCATCCCTCCCCAGTAAAGACCTTTCGTACAAGCCTTGGTGGTCTGTGAGATTTCTGCCGGTCGAGATCTTGCGAGCATATTAACATCTCAGGCCATTTGCACAACTGTCTTGAATTTTTCTTTTTATCTTTCTATTGGTCTTCTCTGCACACAGTGTAGGCCCCGATGGTCAAGGATGCGTGGGTGGCTCAGGCCTGTTCTGCTTCTGTGTTTTGTGCTCAACCACAGGTCACCCAAGATATGTGGAAAGTTTATGTGGCCCTGTGGTTTCCTCGCTTCCTGGAATTCCCAGTTAATTCCCTGGACAGTCTGCTGCTGGTCAGTGGCTTGCTGTCCAAGCATGGCTACAACCTCAGTGTCCCAGTGCATCTGTGGGTGATATTTAACTGACAGTGTTGCAAGCCATGGGTGCTGTCTCCTCAAGGTCACAGCAAACTGCTATTCTCCCAGTCCCTCTGCTTGTATTACTGGTCAGCATTGCTGGGTGGAAGGTGGGAACAGCCCAGGCAAGGTGGCCAGACTCTGGCTGTCCTTACCAAAGAGGAGTTGTTTTCATGAATAAACTCTTCTTGTTTTATAGCTTTGCTCAGTTTCTGCTATGCCAAAGTGGTTGCTTTTGAGAGTTTTGTCCAGTTTTGTACTTTATTTTGGGAGAAGAGAATTTCTTAGCCTCCTAGGTGTACCGCGGTGAAGGAGAGAGTCTCTGCGGCAGCCTCGTCTGCGCTGTCTGCTCCCACCTGGCTTCTCTGCTGCTGCCCTGCCCCTGCGCTGGAGCTAGAGTTCACCTTTTACAAAGTGGCTCTGCTTCTGTCCCTGCATGTGCTTGAAACCTTTCCATAGAGCCGTTTTGACGCTGGGATAAAGATGAAACTGCCTGGGCACCTGCCTTCCCTGGGTCTTTCCCCTCCCCTGACAACACCTGCTCCTCCCTCTGCTCTGTTCCAAGCACATTGACTTTCCTTCCTTCCCTCCACCACTCCCGTCCTCAGAGTCTTTACACCGGTTGCTTCCTCTGCCTGGAAAACTCTCTTGTCTTCACCATTCATTTCCTTACTTTCCCTTATTTTTTAGAGACAAAATTTTGCTCTGTCACCCGGCTAGAGTACCATGGTGTGAGCCTAGCTCACAGCAATCTCAAACTCCTCAGTTCAAGTGATCCTCCTGCCTCAGCCTCCCGAGTAGAGAGGATTACAGATGTGGGACTACAAAAAATTTTTGTATATTTTGTAGACCTGTGTCTTGCTGTGTTACCCAGGCTTAATTATTTTTGAGTGCAATCAATCCTCCCGCCTCAGCCTTCCAAAGTGTTGGGATTACAGGCATGAGCCACTGTGCCTGGCCTAATTGACTCACTTTGGTCATGATACCCTATTACAGCCAGAGTTTGACACTAATTTCAGTGGCTATTTTGTCAGTCTCCTCACCATTAGAACAGGGACTTTATTCCACCCCTCTCCCCCATCCTTAGCATTTAGGACAATACCTTGGGCATAGTAGCTACTCAGCAGATTTTTTTTTTTCTAAAAAACAAATGGATTCTTGCAAATAAAACTTAGTCTGGGGAGGACCAGTCCAACCATCTCAAAACATTGTTGAGGTTATATGGATTCTTTTCTCTTTAACTATAACAAGAATAAGCTTACCCAGGCTGCTTTATCCATATCACAGAACCTGTGTACAATTGACCACACTGAGAATTGAGTGAGTCACTGCCAAATAAATTTCTATGTCATCCCCGCCCTCCCCCAAGAGCAAACACAGGGTCTCATCTTAAAGTTCTGTGTTGTTGGCCTTGTAGTAAATTAACAACTGATACAGTGCATAGGAGCCTCAGATGTGATGACTGTCTGCATTTAGGAATGTGATAGGTACATTGGGAAGTTCTTATTCTGTAAGCAGGCAGACTCGGGCTCAGAGATGGTGGAATGGTCTCTAAAGAGAACCAGCCAGCTTTTTGCTTTTGTGCATATGGAAATCAACGCCTAGAGTGGATGAGAAACTTGGCCCAGGTCACAAAAATGAGACCAGTAGCTGCTGAAGTGTGGTTCTACCAGCAGCAGTAGCATCTGGGAACTTGTTAGAAATTCAAATTCAAATTACCATGTTCCACCCAAACCTCCTCAGTCAGAGAGTCTGGAAACCCAAGAAGCTGTGCTTTAACCAGCCTCCAGCTGATTCTGATGCAGGCAAACTCTGAAAACCTCTAGTCTGGGCCGTATCAGGCCTATGATGGCCAAGTCACAACTCTTTCCTCTGTACTCTGTTGTGTGGATGGTAGATTTTAGAACTTGTCTGAGTTGAATATTTGGGGTCTGCCTGTGACTGGAGCTGCTTCTCCTGACCTCCACACTCAGCTCCCCACCACATTTTATCTTTGTGCCCACCTTCTTCACCCTAGGACTTTAGCTGGTATCAGAATCTTTTTCAATGTGTTTGTTTTATCCTCTAGCTAGTACAAAAGGGATTGTAGGCATTGATTTCTCTTAAATCAGGATTTAAACGTTCTGAAGAATCTGTAGGTAAGTTTCAGCATTGTTGATGTCAAGAATGAAAACATGGTTTGTGAGTATTAAGACACAGCTTAATATTGAAGTTCTCAACTAGAGGCATCTGACACTCAGGAGTTAATAATTCAGAAGGTACGAGGCAATATTCTGAAAGCCTGTATTAATCCTTGTTAGACAGGTCTCAGTTCTTATTTCTGGCATTAAATCACCTATCTTTAAAGCAGATCGAATCTCATCATAGATCAAATCCAGGCTCAGTGCATCAAATCCTGTGTTAAAAGTTCACTCTGACTTATGCTGGTGTTTTATCAGGTGGTTCCCAAAGCAGCAGCCTTTGGGCTGGCAGCTCTTCATCTTCAGGTGTTTTATTCATCCTAGCTTCTGGGGCCCCTCTGCACAAGCGAGCACCTGCGTAATGCTTGATGATGATCTGATTATGCAGGAACTCAGTGCCAGGTGATTTCGTGAGTTTTCTTTAAATCTTTCTTAAAAATACTTCCAAGGTGACAGAACCAAGAAATCTATTGCCTGGGCTGTGGTGATTTAGGAAAGCTGGCCGAGCTTTGGCTCTTTTAGACTGAAAGAAAATGAGGTTGGGTAACGCTTAAATAACGCATTCATCTTGGTTGTATGGGCATGTGGGTGCTCTGATGTTTGCTGCATGAATGATTGGGAGAGAAGCTTGGTGGACCAGAAGAAAAGCAGGCTGATGAATAACATTGTAAGGTTTTTATCTTGACTCAGATTTTGCACTGCTTTTTATATTTGAGGGTGCATCTGAATCACTTGGTAAACTTCTTTAAATTCATACTCCTGGTTTCTTGACCTTAACCACAAAAATTCTCTAGGCATGGGGTTCAGAGTCACATTTTCGGGGTCACATTTTTGGAGTCACATTTTCGGAGTCAGATATCCACATTTTCTTTCTTTCTTTCTTTCTTTTTTTTTTGTAGAAACAGAGTCTTACTTTTTTTTTTTTTTTTTGCAGTTTATGGCAGGGTCTGGGTTTGAACCCACCACCTCCGGCATATGGGGCCAGTGCCCTACTCCTTTGAGCCACAGGCGCCTCCTGAGTCTGACTTTGTTGCCCTTGATAGAGTGCTGTTGCATCACAGCTCACAGCAACCTCTAGCTCTTGGGCTTAGGCAATTCTCTTGTCTCAGCCTCCCAAGTAGCTGGGACTACAGGCGCCCACCACAATGCCCGGCTATTTTTTTGTTGCAGTTTGGCTGGGGCCAGGTTTGAACTTGCCACTGTTGGTATATGGGGCCGGTGGCCTACTCACTGACCCACAGGCGCTGCCAGATATCCCCATTTTCTTTCTTTCTTTTTTTTTTTTTGTAGAGACAGAGTCTCACTTTACCACCTTCAGTAGGGTGCCATGATGCACAGGACTCACAGCAACCTGTAGCTCTTGGGCTTCTGCGATTCTCCTGCCTCAGCCTCCCGAGTAGCTGGGACTACAGGCGCCCGCTGCAATGCCCAGCTATTTTTTGGTTGCAGTTCAGCCGGGGCTGGGTTTGAACCCGCCACCCTCGGTATATGGGGCCGGCGCCCTACTCACTGAGCCACAGGCGCCACCCCAGATATCCACATTTTCAACAAGCTCCCTGACTGATTCAAAAGCAGAGAGTAGCTGGACCAAACGTTTAAGAAACACTTTTGACTGGACGTGGTGGTTGATGTCTGTAAGCCTGGCACTTTGGGAGGCCAAGATGGGAGAATAGCTTCAGCCTCAGGCATTTGAGACGAGCTTGAGAAATAGTGAGACCCTGTGTCTACAAAAAATAGGAAAATTATCTGGGTGTGGCAGCGGTGCCTGGAGTCCCAGCTACTTGGGAGGCTGAAACAAGAGGATCATTTGAGCCTGGGAATTGGAGACTGAAGTGAGCTGTGATTGTGCCGCTGTGCTCTAGCTTGGGTGACACAGGCAAAGTGCTTGGATAATAGGCCCGAGCCATTGTGCCTGGCATGTTGGTGCATCAGTAGGGGTTGCACTGAATCTGTGGATTGTTTTGGATAGTAAGAAATACTCTTTTTAGAAGGCAAGTGTGCAGTGTTCTTTTTTCTTTTTGAAAGTCTCACTTTGTCACCCTTGATAGAGTGCTGTGGTATCATAGCTCACAGCAACCTCAAACTCTTGGGCTCAAGCAATCTTTTTGCCTCAGCCTTTGGAATAGCTGGGACTACAGATGCCTGCCAAACTGCCCGGCCATTTTTAGAGGCCAAGTCTTGCTCTTGCTCAAGCTCATCTCAAACTCCTGAGCTCAGGCAATCTACCCACCTCCGCCTCCCAGAGTACAGGCACGAGCCACTTCGCCTGGGCTTCAGTATTCTTTTTTAAAAGTGTACTTTATTGGTTGTCTCTTATAGACATTTTTGCTTTAGAGGTTTCAAAAAATTTCTTATCTAGACATATGAGTTAATACTTTTCTTTATGGTTTGCATCTTCTATCATGCCCTGTACACCCATAGTTTCTCCTAATGCTATATTCATGTTGAATTATAATACATAATACTATTATTATATAGTCACATTCTTATATATAACATTATTGTATTATTTATTAGTTTGCTAATATTATGTAATATAATTTATCATTCAGCATCTTGATAAATATATAATTTAATGATTTATATCTTGTATAATTTAATGACATAATTTAATTATGTAAGTTATATGTAACTATATTGTAACATTTTGAACAATATTATTAAAAATAGAGTTAGTTTATATTTTATTTTCATTTATTTTTTTATTTTTTTTTGTCAGAGATTGTTTTTCTTTTCTTTTTTTTTTTTTTTTTATTGTTGGGGATTCATTGAGGGTACAATAAGCCAGGTTACACTGATTGCATTTGTTAGGTAAAGTCCCTCTTGCAATCATGTCTTGCCCCCATAAAGTGTGACACACACCAAGGCCCCACCTCCCTCCCTCCGTCCCTCTTTCTGCTTTTCCTCCCCCCCCATAACCTTAATTGTCATTAATTGTCCTCATATCAAAATTGAGTACATAGGATTCATGCTTCTCTATTCTTATGATGCTTTACTAAGAATAATGTCTTCCACTTCCATCCAGGTTAATACGAAGGATGTAAAGTCTCCATTTTTTTTAATAGCTGAATAGTATTCCATGGTATACATATACCACAGCTTGCTAATCCATTCCTGGGTTGGTGGGCATTTAGGCTGTTTCCACATTTTGGCGATTGTAAATTGAGCTGCAATAAACAGTCTAGTACAAGTGTCCTTATGATAAAAGGATTTTTTTCCTTCTGGGTAGATGCCCAGTAATGGGATTGCAGGATCAGGGGAGGTCTAGCTTGAGTGCTTTGAGGTTTCTCCATACTTCCTTCCAGAAAGGTTGTACTAGTTTGCAGTCCCACCAGCAGTGTAAAAGTGTTCCCTTCTCTCCACATCCACGCCGGCATCTGCAGTTTTGAGATTTTGTGATGTGGGCCATTCTCACTGGGGTTAGATGATATCTCAGGGTTGTTTTGATTTGCATTTCTCTAATATAAAGAGATGATGAACATTTTTTCATGTGTTTGTCAGCCATTCGTCTGTCATCTTTAGAGAAAGTTCTATTCATGTCTCTTGCCCATTGATATACGGGATTGTTGGCTTTTTTCATGTGGATTAATTTGAGTTCTCTATAGATCCTGGTTATCAAGCTTTTGTCTGATTGAAAATATGCAAATATCCTTTCCCACTGTGTAGGTTGCCTCTTTGCTTTGGTTGTTGTCTCCTTAGCTGTACAGAAGCTTTTCAGTTTAATGAAGTCCCATTTGTTTATTTTTGTTGTTGTTGCAATTGCCATGGCCGTCTTCTTCATGAAGTCTTTCCCCAGGCCAATATCTTCCAGTGTTTTTCCTATGCTTTCTTTGAGGATTTTGATTGTTTCATGCCTTAAATTTAAGTCCTTTATCCATTTCGAATCAATTTTTGTGAGTGGGGAAAGGTGTGGGTCCAGTTTCAGTCTTTTACATGTAGACATTCAGTTCTCCCAACAGCATTTATTGAATAGGGAGTCTTTCCCCCAAGGTATGTTCTTGTTTGGTTTATCGAAGAGTAGGTGGTTGTAGGATGTTAGTTTCATTTCTTGGTTTTCAATTCGATTCCAAGTGTCTATGTCTCTGTTTTTGTGCCAGTACCATGCTGTCTTGAGCACTATGGCTTTGTAGTATAGACTAAAATCTGGTATGCTGATGCCCCCAGCTTTATTTTTATTACTAAGAACTGCCTTAGCTATACGGGGTTTTTTCCGGTTCCATACAGAACGCAGAATCATTTTCTCCAAATCTTGAGAGTACGATGTTGGTATTTTGATAGGAATGGCATTGAATAGGTAGATTCTTTGGGAAGTATAGACATTTTAACAATGTTGATTCTTCCCATCCATGAGCATGGTATGTTCTTCATTTGTTAATATCCTCTGCTATTTCCTTTCTGAGGATTTCATAATTTTCTTTATAGAGGGCCTTCACCTCCTTCGTTAGGTATATTCCGAGGTATTTCCTTTTCTTTGAAAGTATGGTAAAGAGAGTTGTGTCCTTAATTAGCTTCTCATCTTGACTGTTATTGGTGTATACAAAGGCTACTGACTTGTGGACATTGATTTTATATCCTGAAACATGACTATATTTTTTGAAGACTTCTAGGAGTCTTGTGTTTGAGTCTTTGGGGTTCTCTAAGTATAAGATCATGTCGTCAGCAAAGAGGGAGAGTTTGACCTCCTCTGCTCCCATTTGGATTCCCTTTATTTCCTTGTCTTGCCTAATTGTATTGGCTAGAACTTCCAGCACTACGTTGAATAGTAAAGGTGACAGAGGACAACCTTGTCTGGTTCCAGTTCTAAGAGGAAAAGCTTTGAGTTTTATTCCATTCAGTAAAATATTGGCTGTGGGTTTGTCATAGATAGCTTCAATCAGTTTTAGAAATGTGCCACCTATGCCTATAGTCTTCAGTGTTCTAATTAGAAAAGGATGCTGGATTTTATCAAATGCTTTTTCTGCATCTATTGAGAGGATCATGTGATCTTTATTTTTGCCTCTGTTAATATGGTGGATAACGTTGATGGACTTGCATATGTTAAACCAGCCTTGCATCCCTGGGATGAAGCCTACTTGATCATGATGAATGACTTTTTTGATGATAAGCTGTAATCTATTGGCTAGGATTTTGTTGAGAATTTTTGCATCTATATTCATGAGTGAGATTGGTCTGAAATTCTCCTTTTTGTTTGGGTCTTTTCCTGGTTTTGGTATCAGGGTGATGCTTGCTTCATAGAATGTTTTGGGGAGGATTCCCTCTTCCTCAATTTTTTGGAATAATTTCTGCAGTATAGGAATAAGCTCTTCCTTGAAGGTTTGATAGAATTCTGGAGTGAAGCCATCTGGACCAGGGCATTTTTTGGTTGGAGGATTTTTTATTGTTTCTTTGATCTCAGTGCTTGAAATTGGTCTGTTCAGGAGCTCTATTTCTTCCTGGGTAAGTCTAGGGAGAGGGTGTGATTCCAAATATTCATCCATTTCCTTCACATTGTCAAATTTCTGGGCATAGAGTTTCTGGTAGTATTCAGAGATGATCTCTTATATCTCTGTGGGATCAGTTGTTATTTCCCCTTTATCATTTCTGAGTGAGGTTACCAGAGATTTTACTTTTCTATTTCTTATTAGTCTGGCCAATGGTTTATCTATTTTATTTATTTTTTCTAAAAACCAACTCCTTGTTTCATTAATTTTCTGAATGATTCTTTTGTTTTCAATTTCATTGATCTCTGATTTGATTTTGGATATTTCTTTTCTTCTACTGAGTTTAGGCTTAGATTCTTCTTCTTTTTCCAATTCCATAAGATGGTTTGTGAGATTGTTGATGCGCTCTCTTTCTGTTTTTCGAATGTCGGCATCTAAAGAGATGAATTTTCCTCTCAAAACTGCTTTTGCAGTATCCCACAGGTTTTGGTAGCTTGTATCTTCATTGTTGTTATGCTCAAGGAAGTTAATGATTTCCTGTTTTATTTCTTCCTGCACCCATCTGTTATTCAACAGAAGATTGTTTAATTTCTATGCCTTTGTGTGGGGTCCAGCGTTTTTGTTAGAGTTGAGTTCCACCATTAGTGCCTTATGGTCTGAGAAGATACAAGGTAAAATTTCAATTCTTTTGATTCTGTTGATATTTGTTTTGTGTCCCAGGATATGATCAATTTTGGAGAATTCCATGGGGTGATGAGAAGAATGTATATTCTTTATCTTTGGGGTGGAGTGTTCTATATGCGTCTATCAAGCACAGTTGTTCTAGGTTCTCATTTAAATCTCTTATATCGTTGTTTAATTTCTGTTTAGAGGATCTGTCCGGCTCTGTAAGAGGAGTGTTAAAGTCCCCTGTTATGATGGTATTATCAGATATAATATTGCTCAGACTGAGTAAGGTCTGTTTCAAGAATCTGGGAGCATTTCAATTGGGTGCATAAATATTTAGAATGGAAATGTCTTCTTGTTGTATTTTTCCCTTGACCAATATAAAGTGACCATCTTTGTCTTTTTTGACTTTAGTTGCTTTAAATCCACATGAATCTGAAAATAAGATTGCAACTCCTCTTTTTTTCTGAATGCCATTTGCCTGAAAAATTGTCTTCCAACCCTTGACTCGGAGCTTTAATTTGTCTTTTGAAGCCAGGTGTGTTCTTGCAGACAGCAAATGGATGGCTTGTGTTTTTTAACCCAGGCAGCCAATCTATGTCTCTTCAGTGGAGAATTCAAGCCATTAACATTTATTGAGATAATTGATAAGTGTGGTAGTATTCTATTCATCTTATTTTGTGAGAGTCCATTGCTTAGTTTTATCTTTTGCATCAGTGTGGAGGTTAGGTTCTGTCTTTTAATTTCTGAGTTCTTACTTTGCTGCTGACCCATTGTGGTGGTCAGTGTGCAGAATAGGTTGAAGTATTTCCTGTAGAGCTGGTCTTGTTGTGGCAAATTTCCTCAATGTTTGTATATCCGTAAATGATTTGATTTCTCCGTCAATTTTTTTTTTTTTTTGTGGTTTTTTGGCCAGGGCTGGGTTTGAACCCACCACCTCCGGCATATGGGACCGGCGCCCTACTCCTTGAGCCACAGGCGCCGCCTTCTCCGTTAATTTTTAAGCTTAGCTTAGCCGGGTACAGAATTCTGGGCTGGAAATTGTTCTGTTTAAGTAGATTAAAGGTAGATGATCATTGTCTTCTTGCTTGGAAAGTTTCATTAGAGAAGTCTGCGGTCACTCTGATGGATTTGCCCCTGTAGGTCAACTGGCACTTACTCCTGGCAGCTTGCAGAATCTTTTCTTTTGTCTTGACTTTGGACAGGTTCATCACAATATGTCTTTTTTTTTTTTTTTTTTTTTTTTTTTTTTTTTTTTTGTAGAGACAGAGTCTCACTTTATGGCCCTCGGTAGAGTGCCGTGGCCTCACACAGCTCACAGCAACCTCCAACTCCTGGGCTTAGGCGATTCTCTTGCCTCAGCCTCCCGAGTAGCTGGGACTACAGGCGCCCGCCACAACGCCCGGCTATTTTTTGGTTGCAGTTCGGCCGGGGCCGGGTTTGAACCCGTCACCCTCAGTATATGGGGCCGGCGCCTTACCGACTGAGCCACAGGCGCCGCCCCATCACAATATGTCTTGGAGAAGCTTGGTTAGAGTTGAGGCGACCTGGGGTCTGATATCCCTCTGAAAGCAGTGTGTCAGAATCTTTGGTGATATTTGGGAAATTTTCTTTTATAATATTCTCTAGTATAGCTTCCATTCCTCTGGGGCATTCTGCTTCCCCTTCTGGGATTCCTATAACTCCTATGTTGGAATGCTTCATAAAGTCCCGTAATTCTGACAGTGAACGTTCTGCTTTCTCTCTCTTCTTTTCTGCCTCTTTTACTATCTGAGTTATCTCAAGAACTTTGTCCTCTACCTCTGAAATTCTTTCTTCTGCATGGTCTAACCTGTTGCTGATACTTTCCATTGCATCTTTAAGTTCCCTAATTGACTGTTTCAGTTCCTTCAGCTCTGCTATATCCTTTTTATAGTCTTCATATCGTTCATCTCTCATTTGATTCTGTTTTTGGATTTCCTTTTTGTTATTTTCCACTTTATTAGCAGTTTCCTTCATTGTTTCCATCATTTCTTTCATTGTTTTCAACATGTGTATTCTAAATTCCCTTTCTGTCATTCCTAACATTTCTGTATAGGTGGAATCCTCTGCAGTAGCTACCTCATGGTTCCTTGGCGGGGTTGTTCTGGACTGGTTCTTCATGTTGCCTGGGGTTTTCAAATGATTCTTCCTCATGAGTGATTTCTTTTATCTGTTTCCTTGCCCTGATTTTCCTTTTACTTCCTCTTGCTCTTTAAGTTCTCATGCCTGTGGACTAAGGGTTAGATGAGTCCTTTTGGTACAGGACCAGAAGGGTGAGAAGGTTGAAGAGCAAGAAAGGGATGAAAGAAAGGAGGACCGAGTGAAAAGAAAAAAAAAAATAGAGAAAGGAGAGGGGGTGGGTAAAAGGAATATTGACAAAAAGAAGAGAGGTACAAAAAGAGGGAGACAGAGCAATATAGGTGTATAGTAGGGTACTTTGACACAACCTTCAAAAAAACCACCTTCTGGGGGTGCCCAGTTGGGTGGGTCCCTTGAGGTCATCAGCTCTTTGCTAAACTGATCAGACACAGTACCCCACCTCCACCAAGTAGAGAGGAAAGACAAAACTGTTATAAATCAAACCAAAACAAGCAAATAGAAAACTTTACGGGATAAAATTGAGTGAAAAACCAAATAATAGCGGTAGAAACACTAGGAAAAATGAAGTTCTAGTTATTAAAAAAGCCAGCAATGGGAAATTATAATTAAACTAGAAAAATTGAGAAAGAAAGAAGATCTGTATTGAAAAGGTTGAAATTAAAAAACAAAACAACATCAACAACATCAAAATAAACAAAAAAACAACCAAACCAAAAAAAAAACAAAAACAAAAAAACAGAAAAATCAAAACACAACCAAGAACAAAGCAGTATGTATATGTTGTTGAATATTGTCTGGGCAACACGTGGTCTTCTGGGGTATGAGATGTTAATAACAGTTCTGATACTACTGGAGGCTGCTGATTTTTCAAACCCCAGCAGGTAGACACCCTAAATCTCTCTTCAGCCCACTTAAAAGGCACTTTGAACTTGTAAACTTGCTGAGCAGAAGCTTTCCCAGGAAAGTGCTTGTCGCTGGAATCACTGCTGAAGTGGCTATCCACTTACCCAGTGTGCCAAAACTGGTCTCACTCTGCCCCTGAGGGTTAGGGCTGCAAGGTGGCTGAGACTCCACCCTTAGGCTACTCGGTTGCTGGGTTACCAGTTCCCACCCATTCTAGCTTTGCGACACCAAGGGCGGAGCTTGCCGGGGCAGATCACTCACAATGGCTCTCTGTGGCCCACAGCCAAACACTATTAGCTCCGTCTGGCTCAGCGGCTCAGACTGGGGCCCTAGACAATGGCCAAAGTTCTCCACACTCCCGCTCAAGCTCTCCCCAAGGCAGTTCAACTGAGTGCCAAGTCCAAAGACACCAAAACAGTTCACAGGTAAGGCCTTTCCGGTTTGCAGTCTCGGTGCTACTGAACTTACAGTTGTGGGCGTGTTTAGACCTATTGAACATACGCGACCACTTGCTGTTTTTCCAGTGTTTTAGTCCTCCTCTTGGGGTCCAGAAGTCTCTCGCTGACTCCCTGTATCCTCTCAGGGGTGATGATAGGCAGATCCCACCAGCCAGAGATGCCTGGAGTCCTATCTCCCCAGACTCACAGTGCCCAGATGTAAGGAAGCTGTTACTCGGCCGCCATCTTGCTCTCCTCCCCTGGCTTATTTTTTTATTGAAGTTATAATTGTTGTTTGGCAGGCCAGGGCTGGATTCCAACCCATCAGCCTCCTGATGTATGTGTAACTCACCCTACCCACTGAGTTATAGGTGTTGAGCCAAGTTAGTTTATATTTTAAAATATTAGTTTATTTTTTTTTAACTTTTTTTTTTTTTTTTTTTTTTTTTTGTAGAGACAGAGTCTCACCTTATCGCCCTTGGTATAGTGCCGTGGCGTCACACAGCTCATAGCAACCTCCAAATCCTTGCGCTTAGGCTATTCTCTTGACTCAGCCTCCCAAGTAGCTGGGACTGCAGGCACCTGCCACAACACCCGGCTATAAAATATTAGTTTATTTTTTAAAACATATAAGTCTTTAGCATAGCAGATGTTTATTTTGCCATGAGGTAGGTTTAAAATGTGACCTATAAAATTGTTACTGGCACCCTACTGTTTTTGGTACTGATGTATTCTTAGCCAATGTTTTGGAAAACATTGCACATTTTAATAACTCCTTTTTTTTTTTTTTTGCAATTTCTGGCCTGGGCTGGGTTTGAACCCACCACCTCCAGCATATAGCACTGGCGTCCTACCCCTTTGAGCCACAGGCACTGCCCACATTGCACATTTTAAAAGAAGTTATATTTTCATTAGGGTATATAATTTGTAAAATTAAAATTTTTTAAATTTAAAATTTCTGATTATATTGTTCTGAATCTTGTATATCAATAGGCATATTAATATGAGTAATATTATTATTCTGAGTAATAGGATTTTAAACTTTCTCTCATTTTATTGTGTTTTATTTTTTATTTGTATTTCTATCAGTTTTTGTTTTATGTACTTTTGACCCTGTGTTGAGAGTACATAATTTTGCACCTGTTCTCGCAATACACAATATCTGAATGTTTTAGAGCTAGGGGCTTGAAAGCCAGACTTCCTGGGTTACAATCTAAGTACTATTATTTCTTCTTTCTGTTAAGATCTTGGGCAAGTTATCAACCTCTGTGTGCTTGAAGATTTTTATCTGTAGAAAGGGTGTATAATCACATCTATTTTCCAAGACATGAGGCATAAATGAATTGATTTTGTGTACAGCACATAACGTGTGGTGCATAGAAGGGGCTCAGTAAGTTTCGTCAATTATTTTTACTGATGGTCCAGTTTACGTATCTTTAAGATGTTTGAAGATAAGTACAATGGTTATGCTACAGGATGTGTTATGTTAAGTTTTTCTTCCTGTATTTGAGATTGAACTTGTTGCATTGCATGCCTGAATATGTTTAATAATGGCCTGTGTTCTAATATGATCCTTAGGTAATAGAGTCTATAGGTATTTGTCCTCTACTTGGTGGTGAGCCTGAGGGCCCTCTGACAATTTCGTACCATTTGGAGTTATTGGAACTTGGTGGTTTGGGGGATGGTGGTGGGACTCTCTGGTCACAAATAAGTAGTAAGTAGGTAACTGAGAGATTTAAAAAGACCACTGGGATTCTCTAGCTATTGCCACAGATTCTAAGGGTAAATAAGACACTAGACTTTACAACCTTACCTGGGACTGAGTTTGTCTACAGGAGCTTTGCCTTGAAACCTGTAGGTTTTAGTTCTAAGATCTTCCTTATCAGGATGTTTGGTCATCATGAAAGATATTCTAGAATACTTACCATTTTCTCCGAAGCCACAGACTCTAAGGGTTCAGAGGTAATGAGGCCACTGTAGGGAAGGAAATAAAACTTCCTCTCTTCTCCTCCTACCCTCCAGGTTGAGGCATATTTTGGGGTGATATATTCTGCTTTCTTTCATCACAATGATCAAGGCATCACAGATCCCATCTGGGGGTCTGTAGATACCTGCTCTTTGTGAGACTGGTGGCTCCAAGGAGGTATCTTCCTGGAGCTCTTTGATATGTTGATCTCTGAAGATGAAAAGGGTTCAATTCATGATCAACAGATGACATTAATTTTGAAGACTTAAGGTAAATTTAGGAAAATGCATCCACAATTTGCCCCCTCTTCAAATACTATGTTTCACTTTCCTGATTTTTACTGACTTTTTCTTTTAGAGGAGAAGTAGAATGGAAGTTTTAGAAACAGGTTGCTTCTTGATGGGGTAAATGGCGATGTTTTAAGTTTCTGTGGGCAGAAAGAAATTGGAAGGCTACTGAGACCTCAGGAATCGGTGTGTCCAGGGCTGGAAAGAATCGTTCCTCCCCCTCTGAGCCTACCCCAGTCAGTTCCTTTAGTGGAACCACGGACGGACGGAGAGGGGGTGGGGGTGGTGGTGCTGAAGGTGGCGAGGGTCTCCATCTTTTCCATGTGGTGTGTTGCTGTGGGTGTTGACTGGGATTCTGAAAGAGTTGAGTGGTGGACAGTTCCATGTGGAGAAGGTCTTACACTGAAGAACACAGTCCCTGCTGCCGTTGGTCAGGATGGGGCAGGGTGCAGAAGTCTGCACATAGGCCCTGTTCACCCTGTCTGGCAGTTTAGAGCAGATGCTTAGAAGACAGAGTGCTGGCGAAGCCAGGCAGGTCCCGGCATGGGGGCGACCTCCCAGTGAGAATATGGTCAGCCAGGCGGTTGGGGCACATTCCTTCTCCACAGGGGAGATGAGGGCCCCGGTGGGCCTGGCCTTGGCATTGCCTGTGAAGGTGAGGGGCTGACCCTCATTGCCAGGAGCCTGGAGGCCCTCTTGGTGACAGCAGTAACATGGCTGTGAATAGTGTTCTGCTCAGTAGCAAAGAGAGAGTCCTAGCATCCCCTTCTCAGCCTTTACTCTTGATATTTTAATTTTCACTTTTAAATTTAGATGAAATGATTTTGCTTTTTGTCAGGAGCAGCCTTCTAGCAAAGTCCCTCTTCAAAGGAAGACGTTTCCACTGCGTGTTCGCAGCTGTCGTGGGAGTGCGGCGAATGGCTTTCCTCCCTGCCCCCGGCCCTCTCTCTTCCTTGGTGTTTCTCTTCTTGCCTGGGGTGGCCGAGGGCTGTTGGTGTAAAACCCAGTGTAAAAATGTGTCAACTTTTAGGTCCTGACGTTGAACGTTAATGAAACTGTCAGGTAGTTGGGGCAGGAGGTGACAGGGGCTACCAGTGCACACAAGTGACCCTTCAAAGGTGCAGGACTGGGAGGGAACAGCAAGGGCGGCACTGTGTGTGGAAGTGAACTGGAGAGTGTGTGATGCACATCTGAGTGTGAATTATGAGTGTGCACGTGTACAGTGCAAACGTGTGTGAATTAGTTTGGGAGCATGAACTTGTGAGTGTGAACACCAGTACCTGTCAGGTGTGTGAGGGTGAGCTGTGTGTGTCTTTGGGGTCATCAGTGTGAGTATATAAGAGTGTGTGAGTGTCAAGGATACGGGTACATGTGTTTCCAAAGCAGTGGATCTATCTGCCTTTTCCCCAGCCTGTCCCAAGAAGGGGCCTGTGCCTGCCCCATCTCCAGCTTGCGGATCAGGCAAGGTTGCCTGCAAAGAAGCTGGCCTGATTAGAATTAAGGTGGCTTTCTTCATGGGTTTGATTTCTTCTCTTACCTTCCCTTTCTCCCCCCAGCACATTCTTCAATTTTCCTTAACATAGCAAAGAAAATACGCTCTGTCTACAATTAAGTTCACCGACACAGCAGTCAACTTGCACACTAAAGCTCAAAGATAGGAATTTTTTAAAAACCCAGAATCCAGGAATTAAGTTTGCCTTATTTCGTTCTCTAGAAGGGAAAGGCCTTTCAAAATGTTTCAGGGTTTTATCTAACAATTTCACTTGGTTTAATGAAGCCTAATCCAGATATGGTTAACTTTCCTATTTAGAATGAAAGCTGTGACTTTCAGATATAGCTACAGCGCCAAACTGCAGTACCTGACAGAGCCACGGCCCTGTGGGAAACTGAATTTCATTTCTTTTCTACCAGGGGATCTGACCCACAGGAATTGTTCTTCTTAAGGCCGCATGGACAGTCCTTACCAATTTAACACAAGCTGATGTAACTTTTCAAAGTCCATTCTGAAAGAATACTTGGTTTCATCTGTTGTGTAATATTTAATCAGATAGCATCCCTTTGCTTCCCTCAAAGTATGATAAAATTTTTAACTGTCTTTAAAGGAGGAGTAAATTATTGATAACCCTCCTTAGTCCACATGATTCAAACCTGGGCATTTGCATTTAAACTATTTTCGGAAGCAGTGGGAATATATGTTCCTTTCTTCCATCTGAGGCAGGAGGTTAGTATTAAGGTGTCAGCTTGAAAGAGGGAATGTGAAAAATCACTAATGTGTCCCCATATCCTGCATAATGTGACATTACTTGGTTATTCTGTCATCCTTACTGAAAAAATAAGCAGCATTCAATTCATTTCTTTGTACCAGCTTCTGAATAATGTCCTTTGCAAACGTACAGTTATTTGTTGGAACAGGATGCACATTTGGGAAGCTGTCTCAGGAGAGGGGAAAGCTAACAAGTTGCCAGCGGGTACGTTGGTAGAAGCGAGAGGAGAGGGTGGCGCCTGTGGCTCAAGGAGTAGGGCGCCTGTCCCATATGCTGGAGGTGGCGGGTTCAAACCCAGCCCCGGCCAAAAACCACACACACACAAAAAAAGAAGCGAGAGGAGAAAGAGATTAGGCCTTTTCTCCATTCCAGTCAGCGGCACAGTGTGGATGGAGAAAGGCAGGAAGCCAAGGCCAACTTGTGTTTACTTTTCCCTTGAATGTTTATCCCCTTCTTTTCCTACTTCCCCCAGTGTAAGAGTGATTTGCTGTGTGTGGGGGGACCCAAGGGGCTGTAGCACGAGCCTAGTCTCCTTCCCTGCTCTTATAAGGGTTGTTGTTAATGCTTGGACGTCCCCCAAGCAATGTTTGCACAACCACAGTCCCAATAACATTAAATATAGGTCAAGTTGAAAATATTTGCTCCTAAAATGAAGGCAGAGCCAACCCTTAAATAATTTGCGCAACAGCAGCTCAGAAATTACCCTGGGTCTTCTCTTGTTAAAAGAATTTGGGTTTTGCCCCACATTAAATAGGAGCAAATTTCAAGCAGAAGCACATAAAAATAAAATTAAACACGTTTTTATGTGTATTTGCTTGTGTAAGGCTAGCTGCTCTAACAGATCATAGTGGCCTAATTAAAGTTTTCTTCTCTTTCCTGGGGGAGTCTGATGTGTGTTCCTCGGCAGGATAGTCTCTTCCAGGTGGTGATTCAGGGACCCAGGTTCCTTCCCTTTTGTGTCTTAGCCATACCCACCCTACGGTTTCAAAGTTGCCTGCAGGTTGTCTCCATTCTAGTGTGTGTGTGTGGGAAAGAAGGAGTGAGAGTGAGTTTTATGGGCTGTTATACATACAACTTACCAGAATGCAGAATCAGGGGACAGACACCCTGAGCTAGGTTTCTCGCATGGGAAGTTTACAATGAGACTCCCATCTGGGAGTGATGGGAACAGTGACATCCAAAGTGTGTTGCTTATGTTGATCATCAGGCATTAACTTCCTATAAGGAGCGTGCAACCGGGATCCCTTGCTTGTGCAGTTTACAGGATGGTTCACGCTCCTATGAGAATCTTAACACCGCTACTGATCTGACAGGAGGCGGAGCTCAGGCAGTGATGCCAGTGAGAGAAAGCGGCTGTAAGTACAGCTGAAGCTTCCTGCTCACTCACTTGCCCATGGCTCACCTCCTGCTGCCTGGCCTGGTTCCTATAGGCCATGGACCAGTGTTGGTCTGTGACTGCATGGGTTGGGACCCTCATGTTTAGAATTGTGCTTCTCCAACTTGCCAGGTATTAGAATTGCTTGGAAGCTTAAAATACACCTTCCTGGGCCCCGCCCCCGGGGTTTCTGACTCAGCATGTCTTGGATGAGCTGAGCAAGCTCCCAGGTGATGTTGATCCTGCTGGGCTAAGGATTACACTTTGAATAACCCTGGTTATGACATATTTTTGTGTCTTGATTTATCTATGCTAATCATGAAAGCCAAAAGTATTTTTATTATTATAGTAGTTTGAGCAATAGGAGGGAAGGACGGGAGTGAAATTGATAGTCTTGGCCAGGCCATCTGGGATATTAAAAATAATTTAAAGTGGAAGATTCCTTAGAGCAGTGGTGCTCAACCTTCCTAATGCCACGACCCTTTAATACAGTTCCTCATGTGGCAACCCCCCAACCATAAAATTATTTTCGTTGCTGCTTCATGAGGGTAATTTTGCAACTGTAATGTAAATATCAGATATGCAGGATGGACTTAGGCAACCCACAGGTTGAGAACCGCTGCCTTAGAGGATTGACCTGGGCAGTCATGTGCTAGTGAGATGGCTGCACTTCACTCCAGGGGAAGGGGATGAATAGGTACCTCTGCTGCCAGGCAAAGGCTTTCAGCTCTTAGCTCCCAGGAAGGTTTGGAGAGTAAAATATGGAAGTAGGTCCTGGAGAGGTGACAAGGAAAAGTGACAAGGGAGGACTTGAGGGAGCATCCAGGGAGAGTTTGTGCTTGCTGGAGTTGATCCAGCGTGGACCTTGGACACCGAGGAGCTGGGCTTAGGTTTCAAGTTTCTTCTATAGCCGGACATTGTGGCAGGCGCCTGTAGTCCAAGCTACTTGGGAGGTTGAGGCAAGAGAATCGCTTAAGCCCAACAGTTTGAGGTTGCTGTGACTGTGATGCCACGGCACTCTACCGAGGGTGACATAATGAAACTCTGTCACCAAAAAAAAAAAAAAATGTTTCTTCTAGTCTCAGAACATCTGTGAAATGGGGATAATATCTGTTAGGTTGCTGTGAGAATGAATTAAGTCAGATGTTTGTAAAGTTTCCTGATTGGTGGTGCTTTTAAATTAGATCTAACGGTTCAATTTATTAAGTAGTTAGCTCCAAACCACCTCATACATATTAATGTCTTAACGCAGTAGCCACTGAAAAAAATAATAAATATCAATAGAAAGAAAAATATTTTTGTTTCTGAACTAACCAAAATTACTTATAAATGAGATGTGTGAACCTGTGGGCGTTACACAGCTTCTCAGACCTTGGTATCTCACTGGACATTGCTGTTTTCCTATTCTTTGTTTGTTTCTTTGTTTTGGAGACAGAGTCTCACTGTGTCGCCCTCAGTAGAGTACTGTGGCATCACAGCTCACAGCAACCTCCAACTTGGGCTTAAGCAATTCTCTTGCCTCAGCCTCCCAAGTAGCTGGGCCTACAGGTGCCCGCCACAATGCCGGGCTATCTGTTTTTTGTTGTTGTTGCAGTTGTCATTGTTGTTTTAGCTGCCCTCGGCCACGTTTGAACCCACCATCCTCAGTGTATGTGGCCGGTGCCGCCCTCTCTTCCTGTTCTTGACTGACATTTTTGTTCTTATCATAGCAACTGCTGAAACCCTTTGCAAAAACATGTCATTGAGAGGAATGTGGTGCAATCAAACATTGAAACTGAAAACTACGGAGTTAGTAGTACGGGTGGTATCTGACCTGTGTTGAGTCTTGCCATGTATCCATCGTTTAGAGATGGAATATTTTACAGTGCCTCTGACTTCACTGTATGACCCAGGCACCTTGTTGTGTGGATGGGGAACTATGGGATTCAGTAGGTTTTTTTCACTAATGTTAACTGAGTAGCAATGAAGTGAAAGACACTATTCTGGGCACTGGGGGGGGGAAACATGTTCTATCTCCTCAGAGCATAGAGTCTAGTGGGAAAACTGGATACTGAATCAGGTAATTACACAAATGTAGACTTCAGCTGAGCCAGTGCCATGAAGGAGGATTTCAAGGTACTACAAGGAAGAATATTTGACCTGGTTAGGAGAAGTTAACATGGCAAGAAGAGGGGAGGGAACCATATAGTAGGAAGGAGGAATAACATTTTAGGCAAGTATTTCTCAAACCATCTATGGTGAAGAACCTGCTTCCTTCCCCTTGTCCCAATAGGATTGTGATTGATTCATTACTAGGATGTAATACACATTGTGTACCATACATGTTGAACAGCATCCGAACCGTTTAACAAGACATGCCCAGATGATCATGCAGGTGGATGTTGAAACAAAGCCAAATGGCAGAAAAAGTTTCTAAAGGCCATTGTGGACTGGTAACAGTTTGTGGACCATCCATACTTGTGGACCACACTTTGAGTAACTGCTCTAGACAACAGGAACAGCATGTGTAAAGGTCCTGTGGTAGGAGGCAAGTTGGGAATGTGGAGGAAGTGTGTAGGTCAGAGCAAAAAGTGAGAAGGTAGAAAAGTCAGTGTGGGCTGTGCTGGGACTCTAGGCTACAGGAAGAATTTGAATCTCAGATGAAGACATTTTCATTGTGGTGGAGAAAGGGATATTATCTTGGCTACCTCCTGGGTGATAAATTGAGACAATAGACAGGCCAGATATTTGGCTAATGAAGATTTGTTGTATGATTTGGGCAAATGGTAGTTCTTTTTTTTACCCTGGATGTAGAGTGCAGTGGCTTTTCAACTACCCACAGCAGAGGGAATTTTTGCCTCTTTGTGTAAAAAAGAATACATGAAAGGGCCTGCTGGTGTGTCCTGCTGGAGTTACTCGTGGTCCCTGGCCTATGTCAGGCTCCTCATGGTATGCAGCTGGCAGGAAGCTGAGGCCCGGGTGCTGCTGCTGTCTGGGTGTAAATCCACTTGTCGTAAAGGCCAGGAAGTCCTGTGGAGTGTGTTATGAGTGGCATGCTGCAGCACTTCCAGGGTCTCAGCCGTCCTGATGTTTCATGTGGTATCTGTGGGCGCCTGGCCAAGTGTAGGCATTGCACCAAACCCTGAGTGGGCCAGGTCCTGCCCACAGAGGCCTGTTGTGAGCTCCCTTCTGACGTGAGAATCCCCTGCTCTCTCCCTACTCAGGCTGATTGATTTCTGTGGGGTGTCTGGGAGGAACTTTGGGGTTCCAGCTTCTTGAATTTGGAGCCCAGTGTGGACTTCAGGATTGCTTTGCTTTTCTGCTTTGCTGTGTGGAATAGGCCAGGGGAGAAAAATGACGTCCTGTGGTTTCTCTGTGCAGGTACTTTGTGCTGGATTTTGAGGCTGGCATCCTGCAGTATTTTGTGAATGAGCAAAGCAAACACCAGAAGCCTCGAGGAGCCCTGTCTTTATCTGGAGCCATAGTGTCCCTGAGTGACGAAGCTCCCCACATGCTGGTCGTGTACTCTGCTAACGGAGAGATGTATAAGCTGAGAGGTAGGTTCTTCTCCTGGAAACTTCTCAGACAGGCTTCCTGGCTTCCATTTGTAGTTGCCATGGTAATGGCTCTCTTGTTTTCTGATTTCTTTTTCAATCACCTTTAATAATTTGCTATGTTTGGAGGACTCTGTGGTGACAGACCCTGTGGTGACAGACACACACAGCCCCTCTTAACCTTGGGATGGGGAAGTAGAGCTGACATTAGGAATGGCTTGTGTTACTTAACTGAAGCATTAAGGACAATGGAAAGGTGAGTGGTGAAGGCTTTGAAGATTTCAGATATTAGCTCGGTATGTATTTTCTTTGACCTTCTAGTGCGAGTCTTCACTGCACTGCCCTGTGGGGCTGTGCTAAAGCAAGCCTGACAAGGGTCCTAAAGACTTCCTTGCAAAATTTCTTGAAAAGCATTTCTTAGTAAAAAGCTCCTTTGAGTTTTATCCATCCAGTGTGGTGCAGGGGTGGCCAACCTGCAGCCCACAGCCACGTGCTGATTTTGTGAGGACTTCTTTTGCTTATCTGTGGTGTTGGATATCATGAAAAGTATGTACAGACCTTATTTTGCTTATCACCTTTCATTAGTGGTTGTGTATTTAATGTATGGCCCAAGACAACTCTTACTCAGCCAATGTGTGGCAGAGGAACAAGAAAGGTTGAACACCCCTGTGCCTGTCAAGAAGCCAACAGGTGTTGAGTTAATTTCCCTCTCCTGTGCTTTCTTCCCTGGTCTTTGCTTCCTGAACACTGATGTCTGTTCTGATGTCTGCCCAGCACCTCATTCACCCTCAAGGCACATGATGCACTGCACGGAAATGTCAGACTTGTAATAAAATTACAGTGTAATTTCATTGCTAGATCATTCTACCAGGATTTTGTTATAGTTGCATTGCCAGGATTCTTCTGCCAGTTTTCCTGTAATAACATAACAAAACAATGAACAAAAATTCAAATGCCCCTCCCCCCCACACACATACATGCGCGAGTGCATACACATACACACAGTAAATGATTATTTATTAAGGCCTAAGGAAAGGTAGTATGTATCAAATATTAAGGGGTGGTTGACAATTCTGCTATGTTATATGTAACATCTTTATCTGAGTAAGAGCTCACTCTTGATCATGATAGGTTGCCTCTGCAAAGCCAGACGGAGGGCTTATCTCTCAGTCCAGTTTTCACTATTCTACTGCTAAGCTTTACTATCCAAAAGATGGAATAAGCTCATATTTCTTTATTGTCTATTTACAAGTCATATTTCAGACTCTATAAAACAATGAAATAAAAATGCCTATAGCTGAAGAAGAAAGTTTTTCGGAAGTGTGGTAAGATTCATGTTTGCTTTTGAGATTCATGCAGTGTGTGTTCTAGCTGGCTAGATTTATATGGTCCTTGGTTTCACTTTGCTGTTTATTGCTTAATAAATTGTCAGAGCAGAAACAATAGCAGGTGAAAAACTTACAGGCGTCCCCCCCAACCCCCTGTGGTTTATAAAGTGACACAAACCCATACAAAAGAAAAAAAACAACTAATTTGACAGTTGAGCCATCTTGTTTTGCCATCGAACTGTTAATATTCTCTGGATTATTAAACCCTACATTCTTTTTAAGGATAGTTTTAATAGCAAATAGAAAACTTTGATTATCTGCATGAAATAATCATAAGAGCTAAATTTGCTAAAACTTACCAACTACAAAAAAGGCAGGATGAAATTCTGCAAGTCTATGGCTTGACTCTGGCCCTTCTCGCATGTTGCTGGTCTTGATTTTCTCATTTCCCATCTCACATACTCAGCGTTGGATCGTGATGTCACGAGATGCACAGCCTTTGGGAATATTCCTAGTGTTATGGCTTTGGCTAGTACTGCCACAAGTTGGCGATTCTTCAAGTTTCCTGAGGAAAACCACTAACTTCTGTTAGATCCTTTGTCTTTGGAAGTTAATTTCATGTGGTCTTACACTGCATATATAGTATTTGTACAACAGGCTTCTTGGCAGACAGATTGTTTTAGATTTGGAAAGGTCATCTCCAGGCCTTACATGGTACTAAACCAAGGGATTTCCCATTTTGTTCATTTAGGTTTCTTCACTTGAAAGTTCAAGCTGAAGTCAGGTTTTATTGACAGAGAATTTTGAGGGCCATTTCTGTAAACAATTAATGATTTCCAGGGAAAGCATTCTGTTTTCTGGGTAGTCAACATTTATGTAAGTAATTAATACTATAGTATTTTTTGCAGTTAATTATGCTGTTAAAGGGATGATTTAGATTTTATTAGAACCTGTTATGTGCCTGTGATATTTACGAATAATTTCATATATATTATTTAAGAGGTGGGGTGTAGATGAAAGAATATGACTGTGCAGTTGACTTGCACTTGAATGTCTCTTTGGGGAAATTTCAGGCTCTCTAAGGCAGCATTTGGCATCTTGTTCTGTCCAGTCATAATATGAATCTTGGAGAACACATATTAAAATGGTAATTCAACTGAACGCTAATTTTGTAAATGCTAATAACGCCACAGTACAACTCTAGGAGCCAGCAAAAGCCCTGAAAAATTGTACTTTGGTATACATTAGCTACATAAGGTAGAGGCATTTGAAAATAAGCATCTGTTTTCTTTCCTGCTGCCTTTTTAAAGAAGTATTATAGAATTGACTTTCTCAGAGGAGTTTAAAACAAATAGCAAAATTATTCTTACACCAGATATTTCAGAATGCATTTCTAATGTGGCTCGAGGGAATTTTCTGTAGAGGTTCAGCATGATTTGTTTTTTGGTGTAAGAACAGGCTGCTTGAGAACGTGGAGGTCTACATCTGCTTTCTCTCTCTCCAGCCTCCCACCCCCTTAGGTGGGTGTAGAAATAAGTTGGATGTGTATTGGAACAATCTCTGCAAACGTTTCTTTCTCTGTTTTCCCTATTTTAGCTGCTGATGCAAGAGAGAAACAGTTTTGGGTGACTCAGCTTCGAGCATGTGCCAAATATCACATGGAAATGAATTCTAAGGTAAGTAACTACACGGAGAGCAAGGAGGTGTTAGAGTAACCTGGGTAACCTTTCAGATCAATTATCTGTTTCTTTGGGGAAGATATTTTTTATATCATTTTTAAAGTTTTCCACTGTGATGGAATTCCTGCTTCTCCTGTTGCATTTAAATTTTAAGCCAGGAAAAGCAGTAGGATTTTCTTGTAGGTAGAACACACAGGCATGCAGACCCTGTGGGAGCTGGTTCAGGAAAGACACTTCTGTTGCTTTCTCTTGTCAGTTTAGGCGGCTGTTAATTGGTTTATAGAGAAGCTCTGGTGGATGATTTCATTGTGACGTCAGAGTTGTCAGATTTACAGTTGCGGAAGACTAGTTGTTGTTACTGATCCTTAAAGAAATCCTAGATCCCAAATTGACTGTGTACTTTGCAAGGAGCTGCTGTATTCTAAGCATGTGAAATTGATCTCGAGTAATTGGGCATCCAAGGATGATTAATTTTCTCCTTAGGATCTTGTGAGATCTTGTGTTAGATGTGCAGGAGACAGGCCAGGTCCATTTTCATGGATTATTATGGAGGATTTGTGATCATTAACATGTAGGAAATATTTTCAAAAATGCATTTATCCAAGGTAATAAATAGATGCTAAAATTAATGTGTAAAGGGCTGTCACCTTTATATCATTAGTTCAAATTTAGTTAAGTTACCCAACTGCTATCTTTTTTTGCATTCCACTCATCTGCTAGAAAGGTCCACACTTCAAACTAGCAAGGATTCTATAAATTATAACGTGCCTGCTTCCAGCTCAGGGCCATGTGAAATGTCTTCCTTAAATATTCCTTGCTGTTTTGCCTCCAAATACAACCCGAAATCATTAATTTCTTCATAATCTTTATATACATTTAAGAGACATCCTCTTTTTCTTGACTTATTTAAGATAGTTGCACTCACCTGTAATGCTCTTCTTAACTTGTCCTAAGCTGAATATTCTGGAACTGTAGAAGGAACCCATCTCCAAAGCTTCTAGCCTTCTTTATTTTCCAGGAATTATAAGTGGGAATTTTGAACATTTCATCAGTATTTTATACACACCTAGGCAGGGCAGTTTGGTTTGATTTTTCCTCTTTTGTAGCTTCTAAAATAGAAGAGGGTGGAATTTAAAAATATCTGTCCTCTCCCGTTGCCATCTAATGTACGCACATTAGCGATAATTGCTCGAACCGTTCTTGTATGTTACTCCAGTAAATTTAGGCATGCGTTAGTATGTTTTGTGTGGGTGTTTGTATATAACTGTATGTATAGGTCAGTTTCTTTTACACCAATGGGATCACATGATGCATACTCTTTTCTCTTTTTTTCACTTATTAGTATGTTTTGGAGATCTTTTCATATTGCGCGTATTAATCTACTCTTCTTAGGATGGATGGTTGGATGGTATTCTAAGGAATAGATGTCAGTGTCTAATTTAGTTCTCCTACTGATGAATGTCTGATGAACTTGCTTCCTTGTTTTATAGAATGCTGTAATAAACACCTTTGTATGCATATATTTCTATAACACTCGGCATGTGCACATAAAGAATGAATTTATACGGATGGAATTGCTGGACCATAGAATATGTCTTTTCATAGACACTGCTAAATTGTGTGCTAAAAAAGTTACCTTAATTTGTGCCCTCACCAACTGTGTATGTAAGGGTTTGTTTCCCTCTTTAATTAAGCATGGGTGTTAACATTCAGTTTTTGATATTCTCACACATTAAAAATGGATATCGCATTGGGACTGAATATATCTTCATCTGTTTATTGACCACTTGCATTTTTTAAATGTGAACTTCCAGTTTATGTCCTTCACTTGTTCTTCTATTGAGCTCATTTTTTTCTGCTTGATTCGCAGTAGCTGTTTATATATAAAGGACTTGTGGTTTTTTTTTTGTACCAGAATGTTTATTGCAGCCCAGTTCACCATTGCCAAGTCGTGGAAAAAGCCCAAGTGCCCATCGATCCACAAATGGATTAATAAATTGTGGTATATGTACACCATGGAATATTATGCAGCCTCAAAGAAAGATGGAGACTTTACCTCTTTCATGTTTACATGGATGGAGCTGGAACATATTCTTCTTTTTTTTTTTTTTATTGTTGGGATTCATTGAGGGTACAATAAGCAAGGTTACACTGATTGCAATTGTTAGGTAAAGTCCCTCTTGCAATCATGTCTTGACCCCATAAAGTGTGACACACACCAAGGCCCCACCCTCCTCCCTCCTTCCCTCTTTCTGCTCCCCCCCCATAACCATAATTGTCATTAATTGTCCTCATATCGAAATTGAGTACATAGGATTCATGCTTCTCCATTCTTGTGATGCTTTGCTAAGAATAATGTCTTCCACGTCCATCCAGGTTAATACAAAGGATGTAAAGTCTCCATTTTTTTTTAATGGCTGAATAGTATTCCATGGTATACACATACCACAGCTTGTTAATCCATTCCTGGGTTGGTGGGCATTTAGGCTGTTTCCACATTTTGGCGATTGTAAATTGAGCTGCAATAAACAGTCTAGTACAAGTGTCCTCATGATAAAAGGATTTGTTTCCTTCTGGGTAGATGCCCTAATGGGATTGCAGGATCAAATGGGAGGTCTAGCTTGAGTGCTTTGAGGTTTCTTCATATTTCCTTCCAGAAAGGTTGTACTAGTTTGCAGTCCCACCAGCAGTGTAAAAGTGTTCCCTTCTCTCCACATCCACGCCAGCATCTGCAGTTTTGAGATTTTGTGATGTGGGCCATTCTCACTGGGGTTAGATGATATCTCAGGGTTGTTTTGATTTGCATTTCTCTAATATATAGAGATGATGAACATTTTTTCATGTGTTTGTTAGCCATTCGTCTGTCATCTTTAGAGAAAGTTCTATTCATGTCTCTTGCCCATTGATATATGGGATTGTTGGCTTTTTTCATGTGAATTAATTTGAGTTCTCTATAGATCCTAGTTATCAAGCTTTTGTCTGATTGAAAATATGCAAATATCCTTTCCCATTGTGTAGGTTGTCTCTTTGCTTTGGTTATTGTCTCCTTAGCTGTACAGAAGCTTTTCAGTTTAATGAAGTCCCATTTGTTTATTTTTGTTGTTGTTGCAATTGCCATGGCAGACTTCTTCATGAAGTCTTTCCCCAGGCCAATATCTTCCAGTGTTTTTCCTATGCTTTCTTGGAGGATTTTTATTGTTTCATGCCTTAAGTTTAAGTCCTTTATCCATCTTGAATCAATTTTTGTGAGTGGGGAAAGGTGTGGGTCCAGTTTCAGTCTTTTACATGTAGACATCCAGTTCTCCCAACACTATTTATTGAGTAGGGAGTCTTTCCCCCAGGGTATGTTCTTGTTTGGTTTATCGAAGATTAGGTGGTTGTAAGATGTTAGTTTCATTTCTTGGTTTTCAATTCGATTCCAAGTGTCTATGTCTCTGTTTTTGTGCCAGTACCATGCTGTCTTGAGCACTATGGCTTTGTAGTACAGACTAAAATCTGGTATGCTGATGCGCCCAGCTTTATTTTTGTTACAGAGAACTGCCTTAGCTATACAGGGTTTTTTCCAGTTCCATACAAAACGCAGAATCATTTTTTCCAAATCTTGAAAGTACGATGTTGGTATTTTGATAGGAATGGCATTGAATAGGTAGATTGCTTTGGGAAGTATAGACATTTTAACAATGTTGATTCTTCCCATCCAAGAGCATGGTATGTTCTTCCATTTGTTAATATCCTCTGCTATTTCCTTTCTGAGGATTTCATAGTTTTCTTTATAGAGGTCCTTCACCTCCTTCGTTAGGTATATTCCTAGGTATTTCATTTTCTTTGAGACTATGGTGAAGGGAGTTGTGTCCTTAATTAGCTTCTCATCTTGACTGTTATTGGTGTACACAAAGGCTACTGACTTGTGGACATTGATTTTATATCCTGAAACATTACTGTATTTTTTGATGACTTCTAGGAGTCTTGTGGTTGAGTCTTTGGGGTTCTCTAAGTATAAGATCATGTAGTCAGCGAAGAGGGAGAGTTTGACCTCCTCTGCTCCCATTTGGATTCCCTTTATTTCCTTGTCTTGCCTAATTGTATTGGCTAGAACTTCCAGCACTACGTTGAATAGTAAAGGTGACAGAGGACAACCTTGTCTGGTTCCAGTTCTAAGAGGAAAAGCTTTGAGTTTTACTCCATTCAGTAAAATATTGGCTGTGGGTTTGTCATAGATAGCTTCAATCAGTTTTAGAAATGTGCCACCTATGCCTATAGTCTTCAGTGTTCTAATTAGAAAAGGATGCTGGATTTTATCAAATGCTTTTTCTGCATCTATTGAGAGGATCATGTGATCTTTATTTTTGCCTCTGTTAATATGGTGGATAACGTTTATAGAGTTGCGTATGTTAAACCAGCCTTGCATCCCTGGGATGACAACTGTGCTTTTTAATCCATTTGTGGTTACATGTCTGTTTTGAGACAGGCCTCATTATTTTCAAGTGGCCACATAAAAAGAACTCAGGTCATTCAAAGATCGATGGAAGTCAGTATTTCAGGAGTAGGGTGGTAAGGTGGAGAAATTTATGAATGGAGTTATTTTCAAGTTACTTTTGACCTGTGTGAAAAGTGGGGGTAAAGAAGACAAAAGTCAATTGATTAGAGAACATTTAAAGACTTTCAGATTTTGAAGGTTTTAGTTTTAATGACTTTAGTTCTGACCAATGGAGAGAATTGTTAAAGGCTAAATTTGATGGAGACTTACTATATTTTCAGTATTTTTCTGATTTTTTTTTTTTGTCTGCATATGGATACATGTGTGGGGGTGACTTGTGTACAAGTTGATGGGTCCATTCTGATGCCAGTTGGACCGTAGTGTCTTTCCCCTGGCTTTTCAGCCCTAATGGATAAGACATGTGGTGATGATCATCACTTCTTCAGGTAGAGATTTTTCAACCAGCTGGCGAGATGGGATGTGGTCAGAGCCCTCAGAATCCTGATGAGCTCAAGGATCCCTCTTATGACTCAGCTGGCATCTTCTGACTGACTGTCCCCATGCCCACTGCAGGCATAGTTTTCTGTGAATTAACTTCTGATAGCCTGTGAAGGCCTTTTATTCCCCATAATGGAAGTAGTAGTATTTTTAAAAATTATGAATATTACTTATGAACAGTATAAAATTTTCAGAAGAAAGGAAAGCGTACAAAAAAGTCACCCGGGATCCCACCCCTCGACACTGATCTCTGATGGTACCATGTGAGTGAGTGTGAGGCCAGGACATTAGACTGGATGATTTCTGATACTTTTCCATGTGGGTGGATATGGAGATTATGTGAGTCTCTTTGGAATGGTCTCCTTCCAGTCTTGTTTCTGACATTGTTATGCACGGAAATCACACACGTATGATGCCTGTGCAGCTTACCTCTCCCTAAGGATGGACTGTAAGAGCAGCCTTTGGCCACAGGCCTGTTCTGTTTTCGGTTTGTTTTATCTTTAAAATGACTCTCAGGAGTGTTCTTGGGGGGCCTGTTTAGAACATTTCTGGGATCTTCAAAGTGTTTTGTCTTTGTCACCCTGCCTTTCCTCGGGTCATCTCTCATCCGTGATTCCTTGTCCTGCTCTTGGTTAGCTCCAGATGGGAAGCTGAGGCACTAAAGGGGAGTCTTTACCTGCATTTTACCCACCTAACACTATGGAAAGTGTAGCAATGTGTTTTCCACTTATGGATAAACTAAGTAAGGAAATATAGATATTTGGGGTATTTGAAATAACTATAACACTCATTATATTTGAAATCCTTTCTCTGGGCTTACAAGGCCTAGGCCTGTCTCCATCCTGGCATTTACTAGGTGGGGCTCTAATGATCTGGTTTTCTGTATGTCTCCCACACTTGACCTTGTGCTCGCTGAGAACAGTGATCACCACATTGAGGCTGACATGGGTCCCTGTGAATCTTTGGGTGAAGAGTTTGAAGAGAGTGGTTAGATTGGTGTATGATTAGGGCTCGTTGTCCTTGCTAGGTAATTCTAAATTAAAATGCAAATTTTAGGATAAAGTCCCCATGCAAATTTGGTCATGGAGAAATAATAGGATTTTAAATTCGTTATAAGTCTCGGGAGGTCTTGACTGAACAGTGAAAACTGCTGAGTTTTGTGGAGTGTATATATAAATATTCATGCTAGAAACTGCCCAAATCACAATTTTTTTCCTTTTTTTCCCATCCCCTTAGAATGATAGCTGCATATTAATTTGTATAGGGCCTTTGGTATTAGCTCCCTGTCATATCTCTGGCAACTGGGATTAGGTAAGGTACCTCTTCTTTTCCTTTTGCAGCCCTGAGGACCTACCTATGTTCACACAACTTCCCGGTGGGAGCTGACATCAGTGATAATCTTGAATTCTTCTCTCCTCTTGTGCCATGACATCTGTAGCTCACAGTGATGTAGGGGGCTTCATCAGGGCACATGGAGCATTGGCCAGCGAGGGTGGGCTGCCCTGGCACACTATCTGGCTCCACATCTGCCTTGACTGGGGAATATGCTGTGGCATCTTCTGTCACAGGGCTGTGTGTGTAGTCACTTAGCCACTCTTCCCACCTGCTTGGTTGAATGCATATGAGTGGGTGGGTTGGGAGGCCCCACTGATGACCCCACCTATGGTTGCCAGGTGCAGACTCCCGTGTTCCGGGACACTCAGAGACTTTATTTGGGGAGGGGTAGATAATGTGTAGACTGTATTTGGGGTATTAAAAGCTTTGTATGTTTGGGTGAGAGTGGAGAATGGGGTGGTAAATTCTGATTGTATGTTAAATCACAGCAAAATCTGAAGATTGAGGAAATCTGAAGCTACTGTTTGTTTCTCCCAGTAATCCAAGTTTTTGGTGGCAAAAGATTACAACTTTTCTGACTTTCTCCTGCCCCAAAGCATGAACAACAGAGGGCTTTGGAGAGGTGCTTTGATATCTTGGTTAGGATGCAGCATAACAGGAAGACCTGCTTGCCAAAACTAACCCAGAGACATCTGTAGACTCTGAAACCCTATGGTTATAGGGACTTCAGAAATCATCCAGTCTAATGTCCTGGCCCCACTGCATCGAGCTACTTGAACTAAAATGCATGCCAAAATGTTTCTGCTAATAATGAAGAAATACAGATTGATTCTACTCAAAACAATAGCTAATTTTATTTATCGAGAGAGGCACTGCTGGGAAATTATTGAGTGAATTCTTAGAATTTTGGTGGTGATCTGACAAATGGCATTGAATACTTTTCTTTTATGATTAAGTGAATTTGGGGCCTCCCAGAACAATTTGAAATAATTCAGAAGTAATGAAATAATTAAAAGGTGGTAGCTTAGTGTTCTCAGGCTTCTATAGCAATCTACCATAGACTGGCTACTTAAAAATAACAGGCGGTTCTCACTGTTCCGGAGGCTGGGAAGTCCAAGAGCAAGGCACTGCAGATTTGGTTCCTGGTGAGGGCAACTACCTCAGAGACAGCACCTTCTTGCTTCGTCCTCACAAGGTAGAGGAGGCACAAGGGCTTTTCTAGGCTGCTTTTATCAGGGCCCTAATCTCTCTACCCTCAGGACTTAATTACCTCTCAAAGGCCTACCTCCTAATGCCATCACATTGGAGGTTAGGATTTCAACATATGAATTTGGGGAGTGGACACACATTTTCAGACCATAGCAGGTGGGAAGGGATTTCCAAACTTTCTTGTTCCACTTGTTTAACAAACAGTAGATATAAGGAATAAGAACAAAATGTAAATTATGCTGTCCCATATAGAGGCCCTTGGTTATATGAGGCTATTTAAATTTAAATGAATTGAAATTAAATAAGATTTAAAATTCAGATCTCCAGTAGCATTTAGCCACATTTGAAATGCTCAGTAGCCACATTTGGCTGATGGCTACATATTGGACAGTACAGATATAGAATATTTCTGTTATCACAGAAAGTTCTGTTGGACAGAGCTGATAAAGCTTCCATTACTATTTAATGGTTTCTAAGAAAGAAATTTACCAATGTCTAGTTTAATCTCCTCTTGTACTATGGACCATACTTATGATTGACAGAGGTTGAATGGAGCTCCCTAACCCCCTTCTGTCCCTTACTTTTTCTCCTCTGCCTTCCTGTGAGGACTCCTGGTCTTTGATAGGGCCTCAGCATGGAATACTTGATCACTATTCCAGCTGCCTGTGCAGCAGGGACATATGCCTTAATTGTCTGAAGGCAGGAACCAATAATCTCTGAGGTCAGGGTCTGCAAAATGCTCACCCCATTGGAGCCATGTATGGAGCAAACATCTGCGCTTCTTTTGTGGAGGGTGAAAGAGCAGGGGAGACTGCAGAGTGTGCCAGTGCCGGGCTCAGACAAACTTTAGTGGCACCCAACTTCCTAAGACAAAGTCCACAACTTACCTTGGTGCTGAATGCCCTTCCCTTTTGGGTCCAGTTTCTCTCCCTGCACCTTTCCCTTTGCGCACTCAACTTTTTAGAAGAACAGGTTCCAGGCACCCCATGCACTTTTATTTATTTTTTTGCCTTCCTCACTGCATTTCCTCTGCTAGGAATGCCTTTCCCTCTCCATGCTTCATGTGGTTTTTAAGGCTCATATTCTTCTGTGTTGCTTACTTGACCTCCCCAGGCAGGGTGGAGTTCTCTGTCTGTTCTCCCCTGCATACATGCCCTCCTGATTGACAGGGTGTCCTTAGAGGCCCAGAGCTGCACAGAAATCCTAGCTGCATCCTCCACACCGGGCACTGTAATGAGACCCGGAGGGCAGATATAAACCACTCAGTGTATGTAAACAAGAAATGTCAACCCTGCTTCCTCCTCCCTCCTTCCCCATTCTCTATTATTAGAGGTATTAGTATCAGTATTAGCAACAGAAGTAAGTGGTAGTGGTGATGAGGCAGTGATGTTGAATTTGGGTTCCTCAAATAACTAGATCCAAGTTATCACGTTTTATTTTTCTTAATAGTATTATGTTTTATATTAGATCAAATACAAGGATTCCTTTTATATGGAGCAGTGGTTCTCAACCTGTGAGTTGCGACTGTATTAAAGGGTCGTGGCATTAGGTAGGTTGAGAACCACGGATGTAAAGAGCTATTAGCTTTAGTACCTGAAAATCCATTAGGGTAACACTCAAGCAAAATGTATCTTGATTTTTTTTAAGGGGGAAGAAACTAACAATGATAAGGAATATATTTTGGGGAAAAAGAAATAATAAGTGGCTTTTGTCAACACATTTCTATGTGGCAGGTACTGGGATAAGCACTGTTCTTGAATTATCTCATGTGTTTCTCATGACAACTATATGAGGCAGGTACGGCTGTTATTGCAGTAGCATTTTATAGGTGAGAACACTGAGGCACAGAGTGGATAGTGGGATAGGCCCAAGGTCACAAAGCTACCATGTGGCTCCATGTTTTTTTTTTTTTAAATTGAGATATAATCCACATACCATAAAGTTTACACTTCAGAAGTGTATAAGTCAATGGTTTTTAGTATATTTTCAAAATTGCACAACTATTACCACTGTCTCATTCTAGAATATTTTTATCAGCCCTAAAGGAAACCCCTTGTTCTCACTAGCAGTGACTCCCCATTTCCCACCCATTCCCTCTCCCTAGCCCTGGCAACCTCTAACCCTAGTGCCTATGGTTTTGTCTGTTCTGGGTACTCATTTGAAGGGAATCCTACAATAGAAGCTAGCCTTTTGTGCCTGGCTAGCCTTTTGTGCCTGGCTTCTTTCACTTAGCATGGTGTTTTCCAGGTTCATCCATGTTATAGAAGAGTCAGTACTTCATTCCTTTTTAAAAACTAATAATGCATTGTATGGACATGCCGTAGTTTTTATCCATTCATGCATTGATGCATATTTGCATTGCTTTTGGCTTTTTGGCAATTATGAATAATGCTTCTATGAACATTTATACACAAGTTTTTGTGGGAATATATTTTTAATTCTTTTTGGTATATACCTAAAAGTGGAATTGCCAGGCCATATGGTAATTCTATGTTTAACTTTTTAAAGAACAACCAGACTGGTTTCCAAAGCAGCTGTACCATTTTACAATCCTACCAGCAATATTTAAGGGTTCCATTTTTTTATTTTTCTTGAGACAGAGTCTCAAGCTGTCACCCTGGGGTAGTGGCACAGCTCACAGCAACCTCAAACTCTTGGGCCTAAGCAGTTCTCTTGCCTCAGTCTCCCAAGTAGCTGGAACTACAGGCGCCTGCCACAATGCCCGGCTATTTTTGTTGTCATTGTTGTTGCAGTTGTCATTGTTGTTTTAGCTGGCCTGGGTTGGGTTCAAAACCACCAGCCTTGGTGTATGTGGCCGGCACCCTACCCACTGAGCCATGGGTGCCACCCAAGTGTTCCATTTTTTTCATATCCTTACCAGCATTAATTATTATAGCAGCCATACTAGTGGGTGTGAAGTGATATCTCCTTGTGATTTTGATTTGCATTTTTCCTAATGAATAATGTTGTGCATTTTTTAAAATGCTTATTGGCCATTTATTTATCTTCTTTGGAGAAATGTTTGTAAAAGTTCTTTGGTTTTTAAAAAAACATTTTTATTACATTATATGAATTCTTTATATGTTTAGATACTAGACCTTTATCAGATACATAATTTGAGAGTATTAGCTCTCATTGTAATGGGTCATCCTTTTACTTTGCCCATATTTTTAACATAAGTAAAATTTTTGAGAACAAATGGAGTGTCTAGTAGGGTGTACAGAGCAAGGAAATGGGTCACTCATAGGCACTACTTAGCCTTGATATCTTGAGCAACTCAGTAAAAGGGAAATCTCTCTCAGCCACAGTTTCCACCTCTATAAATTGGGCACAAATAATGGCATCAATCCTACAAGGCAATTGTTGGGATTAAATGACATTAAATGTGTCACATCAGTTCTTTTTAATAACACAGATTCACTTAGCTCTGTCAGACATTTCAGTTGACAAGTTGACTCCATTGTTGAGCAGACTTTACCTGAAGATAATCCTTGAGGAGTAGCCAAGAGTCAGCTGTGAGAAAGGTTTCTTTCTTTCTTTTTCTTTCAGTTTTTCTATTTTTAGTAGAGATAGAGTCTCGCTTTTGCTCAGGCTGGTCTAGAACTCCTCAGCTCAAGCAATCCACCTGCCTTGGCTTTTCAGAGTGTTAGGATTACAGGTGTGAAACACCGCGCCTGGCCCCTGAGAAAGGTTTGATAAGCTGTCCACATGTTTATATTCCTCATGCATCAGAAAGCCTCAGTGTCATCCAGATTCAGCCGGGCTGGCATTGCTCATCTGTGTGTCTGGTCATGAGTGGCTCCAATCTCATTTTCTATGAGGGGCTGGGTTAAAGGCAGATGATCCAGGACGTGGTACGGACACACCGGATTCAGTACTAGCCCTTTAGTAACACTTGGGCCACATTATTCACTGAAATGGGAACAAGTATTATTGACGTGAGGATTGAATTGTGTGTTTTGCTGAGGATTAAATGAGATTATGTCTGTCTTAGTACAGAGCCAGACACTGAGTTAGTTTCTATGAGGGATACTAGGCTGTCAGGAGCACCTAGCAAGTTGGGCCCTGGGAAATGGCCAATACTGGACTGCCCAAGACTGGAAATGCACAGCTTGCAAAATGGGGTATTTTTGATCAACAACTGAGTTTCCGAGATAATTAGAACATTTTTAGCTATTTAAACAACCAAACTTATTAAAGCCAATGAAAGTGTTAAAAAAATTCAGATTATAGTCATTATGGAACTAACCAGTCAAAGCAAACAAAAAACAGTAGAGATATATCACAGCGCAGGTGCATGTGTGCGCGCGCACACACACACACATACACACACTCTCTCTCTCTCTCTCTCTCTTTGGAAGGAAACACAGGGTGCTAGTACCAGCAGTTGCCTGGGGTAGGGAGGGGGCACCTGGGGTTTATCGCTGAAAGTAAGTAGGGTTTTAGGTGTACCTTTTGATGGTATTTGAAATTTTCACCTTGTGCATGGATTGATTATATATTAAAGATGTAGTTACTCAAATGGTTAAAATTTAATTTCATAAAAGTTTTTTTCAAAGTGCAGCACTATAGCTGTTTCGCTAAGTGCTGGACTCTCAGGTCACTGTCAAGTTGGCCTTTTATCTGTGGGAGACACTCTCCATCAGGCAGGCACTGATGAACCTGCTTCTCATTATATTCTTCACTTGAAAATCTTAAAACCAAATGTCCTTGAAGATATTCAGTAATTCCAAATTGCTGCCAATTCAGATTAGGCTTCTATTCTTGTTACTCTGAGTTGATTTTACTTGATATGGTTTGAAGTGCTTAAAGTTTAATGCTCTTTGCGGGGAAGGGCTACTTCTCGCTCCTTTATTTGAATTACATGGTGATGAATGATGACTGTTGAGTAGGCTATTCCTCCACTAAACCCCTTGGTGCTGGGGCGGCTGGGTTGATGAGCAGAGTTAGCTCCCTCCTGGGTTCTATATAAGCAGAGCTTCAGCATCCTCCCAGGCAGCACTGTGTGAACGCCCCTGGAGGTTGAAAGGGGTTAATGCTGCCTGCGTTGGAACAAGCCCCACGTGTATCTTATAGTCAACTCATACATTTCACGGTATAATGTATTTGCCTGATGTGTTATTTTAAAGCTATTTTACTTCCCAAATTACTGGGTAAAAGGCAAGATGCACTGTATCTCCCGTTGCGACTCAAGGTATAAAGAGCCCCAGGTTCAAAAGCAGAGTGCTGAGGATGATAAGTTTTCCTCAGTAGCAACTCTTGGGGGAATCGTTTACTTACACTTGATAAACTCCCTAAGTCAGTCTGGATGAGTTCATCTGAAAATTGACTCTTCCCTGGGCTCTGCACTCATGTTGCTGCTATTGGGCAATTTACTTTCGTGTTATACTAAACGTTTTCTTCTAGAATTTTTCACAGATAATTACCTTTCCGGTACTTAAGACTAAGTGTAAAACATCGCCCTCCTAAACATACCATCAAATTACGTAAATAAAACACAATTTAAGAACAGCTTTTATTAAAGTGATAAAGTTTGGTGATTTTTTTTCTTGTCTTAATAAAGTACAACAATTTTGCATACCTTCTTAAGCATAATTTTAAAACTTGGCTGGCTGCCTTGCCTAGAAGGAAAGTATTTAGTGCTACCCAGGAAGATTGTCTTTGGTCAAGGAGAACTTCAGATTACAAAAAATAAAATGTGAGGAAAAAACAAAGTGGTACACTTTTGGTTCAGTTGAACTAATTTATTCTGCCATTTGTATGTTCAGAATAAATAGTTGAGTTGCTGTTTTCTGTGTAGAGCATTGATGGGTGATGTGACATAGATAGGCCTCTGTGAGAAAAGACAACTCTTAGTCTGAGGACATTGCCCACACTAAACTCCACCAAATGGTCAAGTTGGGGTGATTTGTTCAGAGCAGGGTTGTCTGGCTCCTGTTTTGTTAACATTGGGAGCGAGGCTTAGAACACAGCCCAGCTTGAGAGTAGCATTCAACAAATAATGAACGTGTGTATGCCATGACGTTCTAGGCTTTGGGACTGTGTGACTGGACCATGGGATGTACTCACATGTCAGACGCATATGTAGGGGGACAGCCAACAGACACATAATGTACTGTGTTAGGTGGTGATAAGTTCAATGAAGAAAAATAAAGATCAGGGACTGGAGAACAACAGTAGGTATTTTAAGGTATTCCTCCTCTACAATATATCCCGTATAGACTGTATTCTTCAAAAATGTCAGTATTGTAAAAGACGAAGAAGGATATGGAAATGTTCCAGATTAAATGAGGCTAAAGAGACATGCCAGCTAAATGCAATACCTAACCCTAAACTAGATCTGATTTTGCACTGACAGAATTGGAATACGGAGAGTAGATCAGATAAAGGTAGTTATAAGTAGTTATAACTTTACTGTGATTATATAAGAGAATTTTTTTTTTAATTTTTTGAGACAGAGTCTCACTAGGTTGCCCTCGGTAGAGTGATGTGACATCACAGCTCACAGCAACCTCAAACTCTTGGGCTTAAGCGATTCTCTTGCCTCAGCCTCCCAGCTACTTGAGCTAAAAAAGTAGCCTGCCACAACGCCTGGCTATTTTTTTTTTTTTTTTTTTTTGGTGGAGTTGTCATTGTTGTTTTAGCTGGCCTGGGCTAGGTTTGAACCTGCCAAGTTTGGTGTATGTGGCCAGTGCCGTAACTACTTATAGGCACCAAGCCTATAAGAGAATATTCTTTTTTTTTTTTTATTGTTGGGGATTCATTGAGGGTACAATAAGCCAGGTTACACTGATTGCAATTGTTAGGTAAAGTCCCTCTTGCAATCATGTCTTGCCCCCATAAAGTGTGACACACACCAAGGCCCCACCCCCCTCCCTCCAAGAGAATATTCTTGTGTTTAGAAAGATCCACTAAAGTAGCCGGCCACAGTGGCTCATGGCGGTAATCCAGCACTTTGGGAGGCTGAGGCAGGTGAATTGCTTGAGCTCAGGAGTTGGAGACCAACCTGAGTGAGAGTGAGACCCAGTCTCTTCTAAAAAAAAAAAGAAATAGAAAAACTAACCCGGCATTGTGGTGGGCGTCTATAGTCCCAGATGCTTGGGAGGCTGAAGCAAGAGGATCATTTGAATCTGGGAGTTTGAGGTTGCTGTGAGCTGTGACATTATTGCACTCCAGCCTGGGGCAACAGATCAAGACTGTCTCAAAAAACCCTAAAAACCACTAAGGTAATTAAAAGCATTTAATGGTAGAAGGCTATAATGTATGTGACTTATCCCGAAATTATTCAGGAAAGTTTTATTCATTTATTTATATACTTACATGATAATTATATGTACATGTGTATATGTACACATGGGGATGTAGAAGACTGAGGGAAAAAATGATAAAACATGGTGTTTTTTTCCTCCAGCTTTCTACAATTTTGAAATTATTCTTAAATTATTTTTAAAATCCTGTATAGTTCAACACTTTTTTTAATTTCAAAGTATTATGGGGGAACAAATATATTCGTTTCCATGGATTACTTTTCTAATGCTTGATTCATGGTTAATAAGTGTGTCTGTCACCCAGATAGTGTTCATTGTACCTGTTAGGTATGTTTTTTGTTCTTCCTTCAGGTGTGCTTTTCAGTTAGTTACAGTTTAAAAGTATGTGTGGTGTTTGTTTTTCCATTTTTTTGTATGCTCCATTTAGGATAATGGTCTCCAGTTACATCCAAATTGTTTCAAAAGGTATTAAGTCATTCTTCTTCATGGCTGAATAGTGTTCCATGGTAATTACATGTGTGTGTATCTATCTCATGTTGTTAATCCACTCATGAATTGATTGGCACTTGGGCTAATTCTCCATCTTTGCAATTGTGAATTGTGCTGCAATAAACATTTGTGTACAAGTGTCTTTTTGATAAAATAATTTTTTTTTTTTTTGCAGTTTTTTGGCCAGGATTGGGCTTGAACCCACCACCCTCAGTATATGGGGCTGGTACCCTACTCCTTGAGCCACAGGTGCCGCCCCGATAAAATAATTTTTTTTCCTTTGGGAAATACTCAGTAGTGGGATTGCTAGATCCAATAGTAGATCTGTTCCTTTAGTTCTTTGAAGTATCTCCATACTGTTTTCCAGAGAGGCTGTCCTAACTTACAGTCCCACCAACAGTGTAGAAGCATTCCTATCTCTGTCCATGCCAGCATCTATTATTTTTGGACTTTTTATGAAAGTAATCCTAACAGGGGTAAGGTGATATCTCACTGTGGTTTTAATTTGTATTTCCCTGATGATTTAGTAATGTTGAGCATTTTTTTCATATGTTTGTTGGCCATTTATCTAACTTCTTTTGAATAGCTTCTGTTCGTGTCTTTTGCCTGCTTTTTGATGCCATTGTTTGATTTTTTTTTCTTGCTGATTTGCTTGAGTTGTCTATAGATTCTGGTTATTATGCTTTCACTGGATATATAGCTTATGAGTATTTTTACCATTCAGTAGGTTGTCAGTTTGTTCTGTTGATTATTTCCTTCACGGTGCAGAAGATATTTAATTTAATCAAGCCTCACCAGTCATTTATTTTTGTTGTTGCTGTGATTGCCATGAGCGCTTCTTCATAAATTCTTTGCGTAGACATCCAGAAGAGTTTATCCAACATTTTCTTCTAGAATTCTTTCAGTTTCATGCCTTGTATTTAAGTCATTTATCCATCTTGAAATAGTTTTTGTGAGTGGTGACAGATAGTGATCCTATTTCATTCTTCTGCATGGGGAGGGGGCTAAATTTTGTTGAATGCCTTTGCTGCATCTATCGATCTTTATTTTTACTTCTGTTTATTGATGTATGTATGTTAAACCATCCATGCATCCCTGGAATAAAGCCTACTTGGTCACAGTGGATTGTTCTGTGGATGTGCTGTTGAGCTCAGTTTGTTAGTATTTTATTGACGGTATTTGTATCTGTAATCATAAGAGACATTGGTCCGTGGTTTTCTTTTATTCTAGTGTCCTTTCCTGACTTTGATATCAAGGTGATACTGGCTTCCTAGAAGCAGTTGGGGAGGATTTCCTCCTTTTTGATATTATGGAAGGATTTCTGCAGTATGGGTACCAACTCTTCGTAGGGCTGATAAAATTTGGCTGTGAATCCATATGGTCTGGGGCTTTTTTGCTGGAAGATTTTTTATTGCTGCTTCAATATCATTGCTCATTGTTAGTCTGTTCATGAGTTCTATTTCTTCCTAACTGAGTCTTGGGAGGTTGTGTGATTCCAGGAATCTGTTTAATTCCTCTGTTTCCAAGTTTATATGCACAGAGATTTTCGTAGTATTCACAGATGATATTTTGTATTTCTGTGCTGTCAGCTGTACTATCTCCTTTTTCATTTCTGATTGAGCTTATTAGCGTCCTTTTCTTTTTTTCTGTTCCTGGTTAATTTAGCAAGAGGTCTATTGATTTTGTTTATTTTTTCAAAGAACCAACTTTTTGTTTTGTTGATCTTTTGTATTATCTGCTTGTTTTCAATTTTATTTAGTTCAACTCTGACCTTGCTTATTTACTCTGCTGGCGTTGGGTTTGGTTTGCTCTTTCTTTTGTAGTTCCTCGAGATGTTTCATTAAGTTGCTAATCAGTGATCTTTCTGTCTTTTTCTTGTAGACTTTTAAGGCTATAATTTTTTCCTCAGGACTACTTTTGCTGAATACCACAGATTTTGATAACTTGTATCCCCTTTGTCAGTCAGTTAAGGAATCTTTTGATTTCCATCTTAATTTCATCATTGGCTCAATAGTTGTTCAGTAGAAGTTGTTTAAATTCCATGACTATGTGTAAAATTGGGTGTTTTCTCCTGGTGTTGATTTTTAGTTTTATTCTACTGCGGGCTGAGAAGATATTTATTATGATTTCAATTTTTTTGAATTTGTCCAGCCATGATTTGTGGCCTAAAATATAATCAATCTTGGAGAATGTTCCATTTATTGATGAGAATGATGTATAATCAGTGGACTAAGGGTAAAATGTTCTGTAAATCTCTGTTAGGCCCATCTTTTCTAGAGGCCCATTTAAGTCCAGTGTTTCTTGATTTATTTCTGCTTAGATGATTTGTCCAGTTCTGCCAGTGGGGTGTCGAAGTATCCAGCAATTATGATGCTGTTGTTTATTTAATTCTTAGATCTAGAAGGGTTTGCTTTATGAATTGGGTCTGTCCTGCATTAGTCACATTAATATTTAAGATTGTTATGTCCTCTTGATTAATTTTTCCCTTTACCATTATATAATAACTATCTTTGTCTTTCTTCAACTATTGTTGACTTAAAGTCAATTTTATCTTCCTTTCTTTTGGTTACCATTTACATGAAATTTTTTTTTCCATCCCTTCACCTGATTCTGTAATAGTCCTGTGGGTTAAATGTGTTCATGGAAACAGCAGACACTTGGTTTATATTTTTTGTTTTTGAGACAGAGCCTTGGGCTGTCATCCTGGGTAGAGTGCTATGGCATCACAGCTCACAGCAACCTCCAACTCTTGGGCTTCAGCAATTCTCTTGCCTCAGCCTCCCAAGTAGCTGGGACTACAGGTGCCTGCTACAATGCCTGTCTATTTTTTGGTTGTAGTTGTCATTGTTTGGTAGGCTTGGGCTGGATTCGAACCCACCAGCTCTGGTGTATGTGGCTGGCACCTTAGCCGCTTGAGCTATAGGTGCCAAGCCATATATGTATATGTTTTTGAGACAGAGTCTCAAGGTGTCACCCTGGGTAGAATGCTGTGGCGTCACAGCTCACAGCAACACTCTTGGGCTTATGCGATTCTCTTGCTTCAGCCTCCTGAGTGTCTGGGATTACAGGTTCTTGTCACAACGCCCGGCTATTTTTCTGTTGCAGTTGTGATTGTTGGTTTAGCTGGCCTGGCCGGATTCGAACCTGCCAGCCTCGGTGTATGTGGCTGGCACCGTAAACACTGAACTAAAAGCATTGCCTTGTTTTGTATTTTTTATCCATTCAGCGAACCTATGTTGCTTGATTGGGGAATTTAAACTTTTCATGGTGACTGATAGGACTGATATGTGGGATGCTTTTCTGTTCATCTGGTTGGGTAGTACTTGTTTTATCTCTTGTACTGTTGTTTTATGTGAGTTCTGAGCCTTTGGGTGGCTTTACACTGGTGGGTGACCATGGTGCTGATCTATGTATAATGCATTTCTGAGTATTTCCTGCAGGGCAAGTCTGTCCTGACACATTCAGTGTTTGTTTATCTGGAAAGGTCTTTATTTCTCCTTCATTTATGAAACTTAGTTTTGCAAGGTACACAATTCTGGGCCAGCAGTTGTTCTGTTTCAGAAGACTGAAGGTGAGGGCCCAATTCCTCCTGGCTTGTAAGGTCTCCACTGAGAAGTCTGCATTTAGACTGGTAGGTTTTCCTTTGTAAGTTACTTGGTGGTTTCTCCTTATGGTTTGTAGAAGTTCCTCCTTTGTGTTGTCTTTCCTCACTCTGATGACAATGTGTCTTGGGGTTTGCCTCCTTGTGATGAGTCTCCCAGGTGTTTGTTGAACTTCTTGTATCTGGATGTTTAAATCTCTAGCAAGACCGGAGAAGTTTTCCTTGATTATTTCTTCAAATAAGTTTGATAGCCCTTGTGCATTTTCTTTTTCTTCCTCAGGGATGTCTATGATTCTTATATTTGGGCTGTTTTACATAATTCCATAATTCTTATAGGCTTTATTCATTTCTCTTAATTCTGTGTTCATTAGTTTTGACTGAGTTATAATTCAAAACAGTTGCCGTCAAGCTCTGATATTCTTCCTTCTGCCTGTTCTAGTCTGTTCTTAAAAATTTCCACTGTATTTTATATTTTCTTAAGTGAATTTTTCATTTTCAGAAATTCTTTTTGGTTTTTCTTTAACAGTCTATGTCTTTAGTGAATTTTTCATTCATTTCATGAATTATTTTTCTAGTTTCTTTGAGTTGGCTTTCCATTTTCTCTTGAATTTCATCAAATTTCCCTGCATTACGTGGTAGGAATTCTCTGTCACTTCAGTATCTTCAGTTTGGTATCCATTACTAGAGAGATGATGTTCCCTTTTAGGGGTGTACTTTTGCTCTGACTTTTTTTTTTTTTGGTTTTTGGCCGGGGCTAGGTTTGAACCTGCCACCTCCAGCATATGGGACCGGCACCCTACTCCTTGAGCCACAGGCACCGCCCTGCTCTGACTTTTTATACCTCTGGATTTCTTTCACTGATTCCTTCTCATCTGGAATAGCTGTTACTTCTTATTTTTGTATTTTCTTTTGTTTTAGATGGGGATTTTCCCCTTCATCTCACTTGTTTGTGTGTATTTGTAGCATATGTTGGGTAAGAACCTTTGGCTTTGTTTGTGAGTGCTTTGATGGCAATCTGATTTCTGGGTGGAAGACTTGGTTGTAGATATCCTTAGTGTGGTGTTTGTCTCAATTGTTAGTCTGTAGCAGTGGTGAGCTACGTTTGTGGGCAGATTCCCTATCTTACTTTAGTGAGAGAAGATGAAGGTCTTTGAAATCCTTTCTCTTTCCCCAGCCCTGTGGACTTCTTGGCGATGTTCAATGCTTGCAGGTGGGAATGTCTTACCCTGTAAGGTCAAGTCAGTAAATGCTCTGAAAAGGGCTGTGCAAAATGGCACCCCTGTCAGTAGGTGGAGCTCACCATGAGGAGCAAGCTGCAGTGTTCTTAAGACCTGTGACCATCCATGTATACATGTAAGAGGTAAAGTCTCCATTTTTCTTTAAGGCTGCATAATATTCCATGGTGTACATATACCACAATTTATTAATCCATTCATGGACTGGAACATATTCTTCTTAGCAAAGTATCTCAAGAATGGAAGAAAAAGTATCCAATGTACTCAGTCTTACTATGAAACCAATTTATAGCTTTCTTATGAAAGCTATAACCCAATTATAGCCCAAGAAGAAGGGGAAAGGGGAGGGGAGGGGGGAGGATGGGGGGAGGATGGGTGGAGGGAGGGTAATTGGCAGGACCACACCTATGGTGCATCTTACAAGGGTACATGTGAAATTTACTAGGTGTAGAATATAAATGTCTAAACACAATAACTAAGAAAATGCTGTGAAGGCTATGTTGATCAGTTTGATGAAAATATTCAAATTGTATATAAAACCAGCACATCGTTTAACAGTTAATTTGATCTGAAAGCAAAGCAGCTTTGGGTCATTAAGGCATTTCACTGTAGCATCCATCTGAAAAAAAAAACCAAGAACAAAAACAAAAAACCCAGTACATCGTACCCCATGATTGCATTAATGTACACAGCTGTGATTTAATAAAAAAAAAAAAAAAAAGAAAAGACCTGTGACCAGCGCCAGCCTCTCAGGTATAGCACTAAAGCACCCCAGGTGGTGAGTGGGGCTCTGGAACTTCCAGTTGAGTCCTTATTCTCTGTCAACCCAGGGCAGGTGAGGGAATGAGGCTGGGTGGGGTTGGATTGGGTGAGCCTGCTCTCAGGATCCACAACCTGGGCTTAGACAGCTGTTTCCACAGGGAGTGAAGGTCTCCTCCCGGCTTCTGGGGAAAGCCAATAGAAGATTGGGGTGGGGAGCTGACATGTCCCCACTCAACCAGAAAGTCTGCTTGTGGAAATGGGGCCCCGAGATTCACAATCTTGCTCTCTGGCCCTCAAACCTTCCCCCACCCCCTTCCCCACCAGCCTGCCTGACCTGCTGGTGTGCAACTCTGTGAAACCTGGCAGGGAGCTCCCAAATTGGGCTTCCCTGGATTATTACAGTCTCCTGGGGGGAAAGGTATAGGACCCACACTCTATGAAGCTTCAGCCTGCAGCACCCGCCCTTTGGAGAGGGACAACTGCTGCCCAAATTTTCAGCTCAAACTTCTCTCCTGGCTGGTTATGGGTGGGGTAGGCAGCTTCTGGACAGCCCGGGTGCCTGTGCCTGCCCCTGGTTGCTATATCCCCCAGCATGTTCTTCCTCTCTGGAGGATCCAACCCAATCTGACAGTGTGGTTTTCCTGCAGAGGGAAATGGCTGTTTTTCCAGATTGCCGCATCTAGGAACCCCAGAGTTTTCTCTCATCAGTTCTGCCCACGTGGACCTTTCTACCACCTGAGTCCAGCTCCCAGAACTCTGTCTTGTGTTTCCAGCAGCCTGCTCACGTTTGGGGGTCCAGGGGTCAGGGGGCCCAGTGCATTTATTTGGCCTGCTGCTGTATGTGCGACTCTGAAAAATGCCAGCTGGCAGGGAGCTCCCAAATTGGGTACCCTGAGCCCACTACAGCTCCAGGAAAAGTGTGAGGCCCATTCTCTGTGGGAACCTCAGCCTGCAACACAAGCCTACCGAGGGGAAGTACCTGCTTGCCACAATCTCAGCTTAAACTGTACTTTCCATTGCTGTGCTTATGGGAATAGTGGGGGAAGAAGCATCTGGATGGAAGAAAGCAGTGGGGGAAGAAGCATCTGGATGGAAGAAAGCTGGCTCTCTGGCCTCACATGGCACTTTCCCTGGCGGGGAACCCCACGTGCAGGTTCTCACTATGCGATGTTGCTGCTATGTCTGGACTCATAGGGGTGGAAAATTCTCCAGGAAACTTGGGTGGCCCTCTAGATTCTGAGGCTTATAGAAAGAAGAGAGCGAAACCCCCTTTACCCTTTCACTGAGCTTTGAGCCTTCCTGGTTTTGATCCCCATTGATACATCTATCTTTTATTTTCTTCCTTCTCCGCTTCACCATTTTCCTCTGTAAGGTCCCTGGCAGGCTCCCGTACCTCATCTTCATCTGCTCTGGATCTCATCTCCTCCCTTTTCTGGAATCCATTCTTTCCACTGGGACAGCACAGCAAGTGATGTCTCTAGTAGGCCATCTCTCTCTAGTCCAAACTTTTTAAAACAAGAGTCTGTTTTTTAAAAAATACATAGGTTCTTTGGGAGAAGTTCCTATTAGTCATTTACATATTAGTATGAATTTTAAGAAAAATAATTATGTGTTGATGTTATCTTAGCTGAGACTAACCACCAGGCGGAACTGAGTGGCTAAGAGAATTTGGGGAGAGAAAACCTTCTAGAGTGTGGCTGTCAGGCTGCTATGGAGGACTAGTTAGAATCCTGAGCTTTTGGGAGTAGGGAGGACGATGTGTTATGGAAGGTTAGAGTTAGAAAGAAAGGCTGGAGAAGGCCATTGACCTACCACTGAGTTCAAGGTTGGCCCAGTCTATGTGCTATGTGTGGCATTAATTTATCTTGAAAAAAAAAAAACTTTATTGAAATCTAATTTACATATTCTGAAAGAAGGTTGTGGATGACCTGTAACAATATTTTATGTAAGTATATGAAAGTTGCTTTGCTGATAGCTGTCAGAATTGATCAAAAATGCTAGGCACAGTGTTCTTTATAGGCATTATTTAATTTCATCCTTGTAATATTCTTATAGGTTAGGGTTTAATTTCTCAATAGAAAATGAAGATAAAACTCTGAAGTTTTTAAAATAACTACCTTGGGCCGCATACCTGATAAGGGTTGAATTTTGACCCCAGGTCTCTGACAGTCTGAATTCACTGGACTAGGCTGGCTCCCATGTATGTGGCCTGTGATTCTGATGCACAAATAAGGCAGCCAGGTGAGCTCTTGGACCTTTTGTCTCCAGTCAGAACAGAACGTGGGGCACTTCCTGAAACGTGGAAGGAATCAATTGACAATTCTCACCCCTTGAAGGGAAAAAAAATTTTTTTTTTGTGGGGACAGTCTCAAGTTGTCACTCTGGGTAGAGTGCCATGGCGTCACAGCTCACAGCAACCTCAAACTCTCTTGCCTCAGCCTCCCAAGTAGCTGGGACTACAGGCACCTGCCACAGCGCCTGGTTAGTTTTTGTTGCAGTTGTCATTGTAGTTTGGCAGGCCCGGGCTGGGTTTGAACCCTCCAGCTCCAGTGTGTGTGGCTGTTGCACTAGCCACTGAGCTACTGGCGCTGAGCTAATATATGGGTAGTTAATTGAACATTTTTTGGTTACCATTAATAGAGTCATTTCTGGGCTAGACAAAATGGGAAGTTATAGCTAAATGTACTTTTATTTACATAATATTCATCACAAAATGTACAAAATATTTACAAAATATTTCTGTGTTGATATATAAATACTACAAATATTAAAAATACAAAAGATAATATAAAATATAATGAGTTTGTCAATTTTTCCTGTTTATGGTAACTCTTTGGAGCACCTGTATTCTATCAACCTTTCCTTCCACCCGTTGTTTACATTGTATTCCGGGATGGCCAACCTGATTCACACTTTTTTGTTCCACCAGGCACTGGTGTTCTCAGCCTCTCCTCCTTGTACCATGTATTCAGTGGTTGGATTACTATGTTTCTCTACTGTAACCCCATCATCTATGTTGAACTGCTAAAAATAGATGATGGGGATACAGTAGAGAAGCCCTTCAGAGACCCCTTGACCCCCACTCTCAATAACCTACCCAGGATATCAAGAACCCCATCTGGGGTTAGAACGTGGGGATATTTTAAATGGAACTCTGAGTTTCATTAGTAGGTTGGCATCTACCTTCTTAGGCCATGTCAGTAACTGCACAAGGTTGCTGATGCCTGGTATTGTATTTGGGATATTTATTTCTCGTTCATTTACTTGGCAGCTTATCTTAATGGCATTGTCCATCCCTTTTAAGAAGGCCCTGCTATTTGGCAGATCCACATACCTCTTTGGATTAAAAAGCTCCTTCTCTTGTGCACTGGACAGGAGACATTTATAAACCACCTACTATGTGCTCATACTGCCCTTTCCTTTACAGCTCATGTAGAAGCTTTAGATTTCCAGATTCTCATCATGTATTTATATATATAAAATAAACAAACAAACCCAAAAGCCCCCCAAAAGAAGAAAACACCTTTTTTCCGTGGACATAGCTTATTCAAGTGTTATGATTGTGTTCTCCTTAAGTAATAATAATAATAATAATAATAATAATAATAATAATAATGGTTAAAGATATACTTTAGTTCATAAGTTTCTTTCACACCTGTCATCTCATCCCAGGGTGTCTTTGCCTTGGCACTCTTGCCATTTTTGTCTGGATAATCTTTGTTATGAGGGGTCGTCCTGAGCACTGCATGTGTTTAGCACCATCCCTGGCCTCTGCCTGTTAGGTGCTAGTAGCCTACCTCCTTACCCCACTGCCAGTTGTGACTGGATGGTCTATAGACTTTGCTAAGTGCTTCAGGGGAGAGAGCAAAATCACCCTCCGTAGAAGCCCTGCCTCGTGTAATTCCTACAATAATCTTTTAGCTCCATGTTATCTCCATTTTTGTGGATGAGGAAGTTGGGGCTCAGAGGTTAAATGGCCATGTGGCTAGGACATGGCAGGAGTGAGACCTGATGCCACCCCTGCCCACGTCTGGCTCATCATTTAAGGCTCTGCTTACGCCCCCAGCTCCTGGGGATGGCATTTCAGTGTTCAAGACAGAAAAGGCCAGCAGGGTTTTTCTGCAGTTGAGCTTTTGCTCTTGGGAAGGGCCCCATTCTCTTTGCCATGTGCAAGACAGTCTATCCATCATGTCTTTGAGACTCCTGGCATCTCTTCCAAGGAGGGATGCAGATGGGAATTGGGAGATGTTTCAGCAGTGAAGCTAGAATGCGTTCTCCGTCCTGCTCCACTTGGCTGGCAGGGACAGTGCTCCTGGGATTGCCAGGCTCAGTCACAGGACAGAGAGGACTCTGAACTTTGCAGCCTCAGACCCCTTTTGCCAGGATTCTGCACAAAGCTATAGAGAGCCGTGTGGCACCTCTGGCACATGGTGCTGCTGAAGAGGCGGGTCACATCTTCCTAAAGTGACAGAGTGGAGAAGAGACTGGAGAGAATGTTCATTTGAGGCTGAAGTTTGACAGCCTGTGTGAGCCGTGCTGGGTCAGGCAGGGCTTTTGGCCGAGGCCTTCTGTCCCTCTTTATGGGTTGCAACCGCTCGGCTGTGGTGCAGACTGACAGCGGGGCCTCCTCCTGCCTCATCCCACTGCGGCTGGATGCTGAGAGAGGTTCTTGCTGGTTCCCTGACCCCTGGTCACCTAAGGTAAATGGTGGGGGAGCTGGGGCTGAGCTGGGGCGTGTGGCCGAAGCGGGTACATTTGCTCTTCAGCGCTCCTTCATGTCCTGGCTGAGGAAAAAGCACTTTCCTCTCGGGACTTCTCGACACAGGCGGCCGGGGCATGAGGGATTTCTGCAGGTTGTGAAGTTATAAATATTTTCTTTCCCCAGTGGATGCCCAGTACAGACGAGTTAAACTTGAGCGGTATCTCTTTAGAATTTGAGTTTTGAAATACAAAAGGATATTAATAGAGTTGGTTGGCGTTTGAAATAAAAAAGAAAACAGTCCCTGTATCTTTTCTCTTGTGAAATCTTTCTGCAACTTTAGATTCTGACCTTGGCAAACTGCTTTGATTTGCTGGTTTTGAAGCCAATGTCATGTTGTTAGTGCTTTCCTCATCATGTCATATACCAAGTAACATGCAGGCACAGCACGTCAGTGTGGGGAGTGTTCTTCTTTCTTCTCAGGGGTTCTGCTGTTGGCCTTGACCTTGACCTGTTTCCTTTTTGCTTACCTCAGTTTCTTGCTCTGTAAAGTAGACAGAATGTTTCCCCTCCTAGGTTTCACAGAGATGTTGCAAGGTGAGTAAATTCATATTTTTGGAGAGACTTAATCAAAGACAGGTTCAGGAGCTATTAATATCGTAATTATAATGGTGGCAGGATGACGATAAGTAGAATTGCCAGCTTTCTATGCTGAAGGGGTTACGAGACTTACCTGGGAGTGCTCTGCTAAACTCTGTGCATTTTGGTGAAAGAGAAGGAAGAACATTTCTCTCTCACATTCATTGTAATTGGTAACATATATTAAGTAGAGTTTAAGGTTTCCTTTGTATCTGACTGAAGCTCTGCGCTGCCCTCGCCCTTTGCCCCTTTGTCCCATTTGTCCCTTTCCCCAAAGTAACCATTCTGGGCTTGTGCTGTGTGTGTGTGTTGCTTTCAACAACATGGAAAAGTGGGACCATATTTTAGATTTTGTTTTGTGCTTTATTATTGTTTTTGTGTTTTGTTCTTATTTTTCATTTAACAGGCCTAGAATATCCTTCCATGACCATGTTTGTGTCTATGTGCATGGATTTACCATTTTTTAAAAACTCAGCTGCATGATATTTAATGGAATGCATGTGTCATAATTCTTATTCAGACTCTGGAATAACAATATTAAACTCTGGTTGAGTTTATTTTTTTGGCACATAGTAGGCCTTTGAACTAGGGAGACCTAGAATAAAGGTATCTTCTAGTCTTGGCTCTGTGTGCCTTAGAGATAATTACTCAGTTTCTCTGGGCCTTAGTTTTCTTATTTAAAGAGGGATTTGGACTAGAATATGTGCCATATCCATCTAGCTTTAAATGTTACAAATTTATCCCCAGATCTCGTGCAACAAACATCTTAAAACTAAGGGCTGGGTGTGGTGGCTCAGGCCTGTAATCCTAGCACTCTGGGAGGCCAAGGAGGGTGGATTGCCTGAGCTCATGAGTTTGAGACCAGCTTCATCCAGAGCAAGACCTTGTGCCTAAAAAAAGATAGCCAGGTGTTGTGGTGGGCACCTGTAGTCCCAGCTACTTGGGAGGCTGAGGCAAGAGGATCACTTTAGCCCAAGAGTTTTAGGTTGCTGTGAGCTGTGACGCCATAGTACTCTACCGAGGGTGACAAAATAAGACTCTGTTTCAAGAAAAAAAAATCATCTTAAAACTTAATGTCTTAAAACCACACTCATTCATTTAGCTTCCAGTCATGCTGGAGATTTCTTCTTGCTAGGCAGGGCTCAGTGGACTAGCGTATGTGTCTCTAGTAATTGGCAGCTGGGTGGGAGCCCTGGTGCTCCTAGATGGCCTCACTCTCATGTCTGATAGTTGCCTGGCTATTGGCTGGACAGTGTGTTGGGGGATATCAACAAACTATGTGCTCGTCATCTTCTAGCAGCCTAGTCTGGATCTGTTCACATGTGACTGGGCAGGATTCCAAAGGTAGCAAGAAGCTGGGCATTACAGGTGGCTCACACCTGTAATCTCAAAACTTTGGGAAGCTGAGGTGGGAGGATCGCTTGAGGCCAGGACCAGCCTGCACAACATAATGAGACCCTCCATAAGCATGGTGGCATGTGCTAATAGTCCTAGCTACTTGGGAGACTGAACCAGGAGGATCACCTGGAAGTTGGAGGTTGCAGTGAGCTGTGATCACTACACTGCACTCCAGGCGGAGACCCCCCACTCTCCACCACAACAACAGCAACAAAAAAGAGATGATGAAAGGCATCTTGAAGCTTAGGCTTGGCACTGACACTGTCACTTCCATCACATTCTATTGGTTGTAGCAAATCATAAGGCCAACCAGATTCAGGAGGTAGGGAAATGGACTCCACCTTAATGGGAAGAATGCAAACTGAGACTCTGAATAGCAAGTGAAGAGAAAGTAGAAAAAGAAGGAAGTAACAGCTAGAAGCTGAACTTAAAGATTTGAAGAATTTCTCCAGTCTTGATGGGAGAAGAGGAAAAAAAAAAGAAATGAAAATCAAAAACCAACCAACCATCCTTGGACACACACACACACATATACACAGAGGGTGCCAGAAAAATATATACACATTTTAAGAAAGGAAAAAACTGTATTAAAATTGTAATACTTGAGTCAGATTTGACTTCTAAAATGACATAAGGTGCTCAAACATGACTTGTATTCATCTTTTGTTATTGGTATATATTGAGAATTACAATTTTAATAGTTTTTTTTTCTTTCTTAAAATGTCTGTACATTTTTTTGGCACCTTCTGTATATACACACTCACACACACACACACACGATACTCTGCCAGATATGGGGCTAAGAAAATTAATTTCACATGTCTGCTACTCTGAAAGTGTTCAGTGTGGGTTATGATAGCTAAACCAATAGACCATAATCCAGAGCAAGTGTTCCTAGTTGATACCACTGATTCCATTAGGATCAGGGAAGATTTTGTTGAGCTGATTTTAGCAGAATAAGTGAGTTGGCATTTATTGATCAAAGAAGGGCTGGGGGTGGATGTGGGAAGAGGTTTGTAGTTGAAGGAAAAAGCACAAATAAAGATCTGGAAAGACTAAAGGATTTTAATTGCATAGCTCCACAAGTGAAGTTATGTGGCCGGAGGTTGCGACAACCAAATAAACACTGTGTCATCACTGAGAAAGATGGAACCAAACATTCTTTCATCTATTGGTGAAAATGAACCAGAAGTTCAATATTACCTCTGAATTTGTCTTTGTATGTTCTAGAAGACAAAAAGGTTGTATATTTGCCTTTCTAGTCCTTCATTTTGGAGGCAGTGGTTGAGTCTAGGACACGTATGCTGTAAACTGAAACATGTAATAATGAGGGAATAATATTTGTTTCTTAACTGGCCTGGGCTGCTTGCAAGGTGAGTTTGAGGTAGCTGAGAGTAGCTGTAGAAGCCCAATGAAGAGGTAAATTCTGTTGCATGGTTAGGTACTCACTGTGAGTCTAGAAATGTGCCTATGGCAGAAACCACTGGGTGCCAGCCCAACAGCCACCTTCTCTCTTCTTAATAGTAGAACCCTGGTTTGCGCAAGAGAATCACTTAAGCCCAAGAGTTTGAGGTTGCAATGAGCTGTGATGCACGGCACTCTACCAAGGGTGACATAGGGGGACTCTGTCTCAAAAAAAAAAAATCAGTCTGAAGTTTAGGTCACTGTCAGTTTTCTAATATTTGCGACTGAGAGTGTTCCTAATTGCTGTCCTAGGTCTATGTGATTAAATAAAGAAGAGAAACGTGAGCTGTGCCTTTTCTCTTATTTCACTTTAACGTAGGAGACAATATTATAGACCATGGCCCTGCTTTCAGATGGCCTTGCATTCTTGGCTTTTGGCTAGAAATGCTTTCTCGGCTGTTTCTGTGTTGATCCTTCCACCTGGGCGGAGAGGTCACGGCAAGGAGCAGGCCTGTGGGAAGAAGTCATTGTTCCCATTTATTCTGGGCCACAGCACAAGAGGTTGAAGCTGTGGGCTTTGGCAGAAGAACACACTTTTCTTTTAATGTAGGCTTCTTTTTGTTTTAAGCACAGTAGGAGATTCGAGAATGATAGAGCATGAGATTTAAAAAGGAACTGAAGAAAAAAGCCACTGAGTGGAACTGCAACCAAATAATGGAAGTCATGTTCTTTATGTTTGAAATGAGAATCACAAATGTTTTTAACCATGACCTTGCACCTGCCATATGTCTGTGTTTGAACAAGCTGTGAGGTGTGGTGGTGGTGGTGGTGGTGGCGGTGGGGAGTTGTGAAATCTTCCAGGAAGAGCAAATAGCAACAGCAGAAGAGAAAATGAAATGTGCACCTGAGTCAAGGCAGGCAGTTCAGCAAGAGGTAGGATGGAGGGTCACACACCTGGAAGAATAAAACACAGGGAGGGGATCATGCCAAGTACCAGACAATAAACGTTTATAGCAGGTTCTCCTAATGTAAGTCCTGCTTCTGCATAATCCTGTAGAGCTGAGTCCCCAATACCCAGGCTGTGGCCTGTTAGGAACCGGCCACATAGCATCACTGCCCGAGCACTGCCTCCTGTCTTATAACCTCCCAGGCCCCCTGTCTGTGGAAAAATTGTCTTCCATGAAACTGGTCCCTGGTACCCAATAGGTTCCAGTCCATGGGCTGTTAGGAACCGGGCCATACAGCAGGAGGTGGGAGGCAGGCCAGCAAGCAAAGCTGCATCTGTATTTACAGCATTCCCCTGGCTGGCATCACCTCCTGAGCGCCACCTCCTGGTCTCTCCCACCACCACCTGTAGAAAAATTCTATGAAACTGGTTCCTGGTGCCAGAAAGGTTGGGGACCTCAGCTGTATAGCACCAACTTGAAGTGCGGTGGCTTTATCCTGTGACAAAGGATCCTCTGCTCTCCATGCAGGGCAGGCTCATTGCAGGCCGGAAGGAGAAGCTGGGGTCATTCTCCCCTTTCTCTCTGCTTATCCACGTGTCCAGTTCCTGCAGTGGTGTCAGCTGCAGCTTCAAGTCTTTGCTTCCATCCCTTCTTACCATGGATCCCTCTTGCCCTGGAGGTTGTAGTAGTTTCCTGATATCACCAGTCTCTAGGTCACTTCAACTTTTCCTCTTCTTTCTGCTCTTCCATCCTCTGTGTAACCAGTTTCCATTTCCCAAATTAGAATCCTTCTCTGACACACTTCTGATTTTCTGACTGCACAAAACCTTGGTGTACCAAAATGTACTCTCTTTCCCCGTGTTTGGTGTGAAGGGGACCATGTTTTGACTACACATTTGGATGGCTTATTGGTAGTCAATGTAGACATGGATTACACGGGTGTCCTTGAGTAGAATAAGGCAAGGACAGTTCTAGGGAGGGAAACCTAGAGAGCGTTTGTTACCAGAGTGTTAGACCTAAAGGAAGGAGGAGAATGCAGGTGACTTGTGAGTGGGGCTGAGATGGGGAAACCCAACTGGTGAATAAATGATGTCATAAGAAAGAGGGGATGAGACATTGGGTTTGGGGGATCCTTTAAGGGAAAACACTTCATAGATAGATTTTGAGGACTGACAGTGGATATTTGTGATTCCTCTGAGAATAGGTAACTTTTGAAGACACAAGTAAGAAAAAAATTTTTGCAGAGAAAAGTACATGCAAACAGCTGAAGGCTGGACCTCAGTGTTCACTCACAGATGGGGATGGAAGAAAACTAGAAGGCATTGATTAGCAAAAGCAAGGGTGCGGAACCTGTGGCCTCCCAGGTCCTTAAGTTCAGCCTTTTGACGGAATCCAAATTTTACAGAATAAATCCTTTTATTTTTATTACTACATTTGTGTTTATCTTTTGTCTTTGTATTTTTAAAACAAATATATTTTATTTTTAAATTTTATTTATTTTTTAATCCTGGCGTTCCTATTTTTTTAAAATTTTTTAATTTTTTTTATTTTTGGGGATTCATTGAGGGTACAAGAAACCAGGTTACACTGATTTCATTTGTTAGGTAAAGTTCCTCTTACAATCGTGTCTTGCCCCCGAAAGGTGTGGCACACACCAAGGCCCCACCCCCTCCCTCCTTCTTTCTCTCTGCTCTCCCCTTCCCCCACCCCCACCATGACCTTAATTGTCCTCATATTAAAATTGAGTACATAGGATTCATGCTTCTCCATTCTTGTGAAGCTTTACTGAGAATAATGTGTTCTACTTCTATCCAGGTTAATACAAAGGATGTCAAATCTCCATTTTTTAAAATGGCTGAATAGTATTCCATGGTGTACATATACACAGCTTATTAATCAATTCCTGGGTTCGTGGGCATTTAGGCTGTTTCCACATTTTGGCGATTGTAAATTGAGCTGCAATAAGCAGTCTAGAAAACAAATATATTTTAAATCCCAAGAATAAAATAAGTTTTAACAAAATAATCCTCACAGATTGACTGGCACATTAGAACATGAGTAAGCCATAAGGGCAGAATTGGCAGCTGCTGCGCTCATAATTTTGTTCTAACTTCCCCCACTTGATTGGCGCCACTGTCACATGAGGCTGGTTGGCGAGAGTTTATGGGGGTTGAGTATGCCTGGCTGTTGTCAGCTTTTTATGATGGTGCACTGTGTTTCTGTGTGAAGTGGAATTTGTGAATAATTGCACAGCTCAATGGTATTTAAAAATTCTGTCTGCTTAACAGCCCATATCAAAGAAGACCAAGAGAACGCTCTGAAGGAAGAAAACAGATTTCTTAATGAGGATTGGGAATTGTAATATTATCTTGTTTCTGCTAAAGATAAGATGACTTACTTGCCTTGTGCTACTGCAGTATCAACATTAAAGAAATTCAGTGCTCATCAGCATTGTAACACTCATAAGGGTCACAAATATTTTAAATTAGAGGGGAAGCCATGAAAGGTTGTATTATAGAAATTAAAAAATGAAAAGCAAAAGCAAAGACAATTTTTTCAAGCAGCCGTATTACCCAGAAATAATGTCAATGAAGCAACTTATAAAATAGCTTATATATTTGGGGAAAAAAGGGAAATCATTCAGTGATGTAGAAATTATGAAAGGATGCATTGTTGAAATTGTAGTTGCTTAGACCCCAATGATGTTTCAAAGTTCAAATAGCCGTCTCTATCAAGGAGAACCATAACTGATTGGCAGCATGAATTAGCCTTTAATTTAACATAATAACTTCATGCAATACAGGAGACTATATATTATTCTATCACTTTGGATGAATCAACCAATACTACTGACTTGGGGCAAGTTTTATGCTTCATTCAGGTCATGACGGAAGATTTTCTTTGCTATGAAGGGCTACTCACTTTGGGCACTCTTGTGAACAGAACGTGGGAAATAGGTATTTGTAACAACTTTCAAGATAAATGTTGTGAAATTGGACTGAATTTGGTAAGTTTAGTGAGTGTACCTTCCATGACAGGAAAACATGAAGGATTTATTGCGTCTATAAAGAGGTATTAACAGATCAAGATGCCCTCATTTCTTTTCACTGTATCTTTCCCCAGCAAAATCTCTGTGGTAAAGTTAGTATTTTAAGTGACACTTTGCAGGCAGTTTTAAGTATTTCTCACTGTATCTGTTCAAATGCAACATGACATGGTCAGTTTCGTGACACACTTAAGTTGAACAATGAGACGTGTTCAGTGTGGATTTAATATATCATTCTAAAGCGTGTTGGCTGTCACAGGGACAGGTGTTAGCCAAAATTTTATCAGTGCAAGAACAGATGGTTAAATTTTATGAAGAACAGAATCAGCAATGTGAATTTTTGAAAGAAGATTTCTATAGGAATGCAGCATTTCTCTGTGATATATCAAATCAAAACAACTTGACTTTTTTTGCAAGGTAAAGTTTATATATGATATGTGGCAAAAAATCCAAGCATTTTGAAAAGCTTTTTTTTTTTTTTTAAAAAAAGCTTTCTTCTTCAAAAGAAAATGTCGAATGAGCAATTTCCCAGTTAGCAAAGGTCATTTATGGGCAGGATGATGTATGTGAATCATTTGAGGAATGTGCAGCTGTTATAGACCTATTAATTGGAGGATACTACGAAAGGTTCATTGACTTTGAGAATCATGACTTCAAACTCAATGTACCTAAAAGTACTACAGATGGGATTGATTGAGCACTCAGCAGATGGCATTTAAAAGTCATTGATGCTAAGAAAAGATCCACTTGAAATATGGAAAAATGCAGTAGAATACCCACACCTTCAGCAGCATGCCCCCGAAATCCTTTCTTGCTTTTGAACCACTTATTGCTGTGCATCTACATTCTGCTACCTAACCCAAATTAAGATGCCCTTCAGGACACAAATGGCTGACAACTATTTAGAGCAGAGGTCCTCAAACTACAGCCCGCAGGCCACATGCAGTGGTGTGATTGTATTTGTTTTGTTTTTACTTCAAATAAGATATGTGCAGTGTGCATAGGAATTGTTCATAGTTTTTTTTTTTTTAACTATAGTCTGGCCCTCCAATGGTCTGAAGGACAGTGAACTGGTCCCCTGTTTAAAAAGTTTGAGGACCCCCGATTTAGAGGATCCACTGAAACTTTGGACCTCCATGCTGTAACCAAATATTTAAATGCTTTATGTCAAAAAGCAGACACAATAAAGTCGTTGGAAGGTTAGCTAACTTTAAAATTTACAAATAGTTTTCATTTTTTGAAATTATTAAGTACACAGTAGTTAGATTTTACAAAATAATGTACATTTTTAAGTATATCTAATTGAAGTTCTTGAACATGGCCTTATTTAAGGATGTGAGCTCAGATGCAGGAGGATAATTCAGATGGTTTATCATCCTGGAAGTTTTGAAAGGTTGGGTGTACATCTAAGATCCTCTCACAGTGGGCACACCAGTTGAAAATCATTGCTATGGACTGAAAAGAGCCTGCCCTGCTTCAGGTAACAGGTTTTGGGATCTCTGAAAAGAACCAGCTTGCCCATACCTCCCTCTCCAGGGTATGCAGAATAGGAGAAGAGTTCCAATCTGGACTTGGTGGAGTGATTGCATTTGCCTTTTTTCTCTTTTTGCTGTGTGCTGTCTGGGACTCATGCTTTGTAGGTCCTCATGGTGCAGTCAGAGAGAGAACTGCTTGCCACCTAATTCTGCTCTGTAATGAACAGTCAAAGTTACAAGGACATTCAAGAATAATGTAATTAAGTCATTAGCTTAACATGTTTCTTATTATAAAAGCACTGTAATTGCATATAAGAAAATGGAAGACAGAGGAAAGAAGATCATGGTCTCACCTCTCTAAAAATCATTTTAGTAATTTGGAATAGCTTGCACAAATCGTGTTGGCGGACTCCTTTTTTTAATAAGAAATTCTGAGCCGTTGTTTCAAGTATCTCCTAGTTTTTAACTAGTTAACCATGGTCCATAGTTTTGCCCACATGAAGTGGACATAAGACTGACCTTCTATTAAAATATTCTGCATGTTTTATGTACCTTGTGGAATAAAAAAAGAAGCCCTTTCAGAATGAGCAGGAGGGTGCAGACCACTAGTAGAATTGCCTGTAGAGGGTTCCTGGATCATTAATGCATTAATTTTTGTTTCTATTAAAAAAATTAATGTTAAAATCACATAACACAAAAGCAATCACTTTACAGAGGACAATTAAGTGAATTTATTGCATTCGCGATGTGCAGCCACCACTCTATCTAGTCCAAGAACAATTTTCACCCCCCCCAAAGTAAAGTCCTGTGCCCCTTCAGTTATTCCCTGTCTCCCTTCCCTAAACCCTTTGCAACCACCAGTCTGCTTTCTGTCTGTGGATTTGCCTATTCTGTTTAATACAGATGGAATCATAGGATATGTGACTTCCTGTGCCTGACTTCTTTAGCATGATGTTTTTGTGGTTTAATCACTATGTAGACTTTAATAGTACTTCATTCCTTTCTATGGATAAGTATTATTACATTTTATGACTGTAACACATTTTATCTCTTCATCAGTTGATGAACATTTGAGTTGTATTCACTGGCCATTATGACTAGTGCTGCTATAAACACGTGCAGGTATTTGAGCCTATTTTTAATTCTTTTGGGTAAAATTTAATCTTACTCCTCACTCCTTGGACCATGGAATATGCAAGGTAAGGCAGCTCACTTGGATTGTGGCAGTTCCTAGTTTCAACCCATACATTTTGCTTGTAGCAAAGCACTTCACAGCATTATATTGATTATATTTTGCTTGCAATCCCCATGATAGTACAAGGGGCCCCTTTTGCCTGACAGGGTATGACTGGTACTTTGTCATAGGAATCCTAGTTTGGCATCTTGTACCTACCATGCAAATCTAAGACAGAATCTCAGTTGTCTCATCATAATTACTGGTAGGGAAAAGCAATCTTTTACTGCTCTGCCCATCAGCAGACCTTAGTTCCATAGCCCCCGATCCCAGAGTGCCTGTCCTTCGCCTCATCTGTCCCCTCTTTGCTCAGTGCATCCACACTCAGAGCTGCCACTTTTGTGTGACTCAGAACTAACAGGGCAGGGCCACAAGGGACTGTGGAGTCATTATCACGAGACTCCCCTGAGCCCTGGACATACATCCTGGCAAATTCTATCATGAATCTTTTATAGGTGATGCTCTACGGACAACGTCTAGATTGGCCCTTGTATGGAAATTTATCTTTCTTTTCTTCCATGTAGCTATTGATAGACCTAGGAGGAAATGAAATTTGCTGTTATGCCAACTGGAACTTCAGCCTATAGAGAATAAATCTGAGTGGGAAAGAAAGGGAGGGGGACAAACACCCATCAGAGATGACAGCTTAAAGCAAGTAGACCATTTTGGCACTGTCTAGCCCCCATGCCTATTGTTATGGATGGGGTCCCCCAGGTAGCAGAGCCTGAGTGGTGAAGGCGTGGGTGTAAGAATATGATCCCAGGCAACCCCAAAGATGTGCTATTCTTCTTGTTACTGCTGTGGGCAATTAAAGCTGAATCCTATACCCCATGTACAGATGATGGGATGATTTAGCCCTCGGCTTCCATTTGCCATTGACCCGGACGTGCTCCGTGGTGGGGTTAACTCTCTCTGGCACTTTTAGGTTGCACTTGTACCTGTGGACTTTCCAGACAGGCATCTGTAGAATAGTCCCAGGTCAGGAAGCAGGAGGGAAATAGTGTCACTGAAGCCTGCTGCTATCTGTGTCCCAGTAGCTGCCACAGCAGCCAAGAGGGTGGGTTAGGAGGATGTAGGGTGGGGTGTGGATGTGTCTAGCATGTGTAATTTCTATGTTCCATATTTCTCTTTTAGTAGCTGCTTGAGGCTGCCTCTTTTCTCTCTCGAAGCTTCAGGAATATCCTGAATTAATAGTATCCTGTCATGGAACATGATCTTCACCTGGCTTGGGAGAAGGTCAGGGATTTGTTCCCAATCCCTTAACTTTCTTTTTTTGCTTTTCCCTTGTCAGTTTTGGTGGAATTAGGCCAGTTAATCTGTTAGGCTTAATGCCACTAAGTCCGTTAAAGCTGTAGGAATCCAATTAGATTTTAACGAGACGAAATGCTCTTAAAGAAATGAATAGTTAGGCTCTTCAACAGGTAGAGAGTCTCTGGGAATAGGACGATATAAGGGAAAGTCTCTGAAGTCCTATTATGCAGGGAGTGATAGCAGTTTAATTTTCTCCTTCGTGTCTGGAGTGTGTTATGAGAGTGACATGCTGGCTTAGAGTGCTTTGAGTCACTGTAGGAGTGATTGTATTTATGTAGAGCCCAGCAGATTTTCTTCTGCATTTCTCTTGAGGATCAGGCTGTCTTCCCCCTGTCCTTAGAGTATTAACGCAGAGCTGTCCTGCCCAGATATTGGCATTTGTTAGCCAATACCAATTCTCCGAGAAGGAGCCTGGGAGATCTTTGCTGAGCCAGCATTGCACTGGTGAATTTGTGGAAACTGCATTCTTGCCACTCTTGTTTTGGAGAGCTGGATCAGCTACAGGGGTCTGTCATCCTGGGGCTGAGATTCTCCAGGAGGAGTCCGCTTAGCTAATGGCATCTGGAAATACCATCCCTTAATGGAAAATGACTAAACCATTGCCTGTGAACACAATATCTTAAGCATGTATACCATCTTAGCTTAAAATCTTCACTCACCAGTCTTTAGATGGAATTTCAAGGCCCTTTCATCAGACACAGGGTTTGCCATTAGTTTCTACTTCATCTCTCTGATACAAAGCATATCGACAGTATACACCTACAATTTCTTGTTTCAGTTGCTTTAAAAAACAACTAATTCTAGATTTTCACTCATAGTTTCTCTCTCTTTTTTTTTTTGTAGAGACAGAGTCTCACTTTACCACCTTCAGTAGAGTGCCATGATGTCACAGGACTCACAGCAACCTCTAGCTCTTGGGCTTCTGTGATTCTCCTGCCTCAGCCTCCCGAGCAGCTGGGATTACAGGCGCCCGCCACAACGCCCAGCTATTTTTTGGTTGCAGTTCTGTCGGGGCTGGGTTTGAACCCACCACCCTCGGTATATGGGGCCGGCGCCCTACTCACTGAGCCTCAGGCGCCGCCCTAGTTTCTCTTTTATAGTTGCCAGGCCCACACCTAACTCAACAGCAGTTTTTAGCAATTTACTTGTATTGACACTTTTGGAAAATCATACAGCTTAGTTTCACCTCCTGCTGCTCTGTGCAATTATTTTTCATACTTATATTTTACTTATTGATTTAAAAAAATTACACAATTTAAATAATAAGTACACTACATAGACTGAGTGGGGACCAAACACAGTTGGCTCTTTGTAAATACCCAGCTCAGCCGTAGGGGGCAGAGTGGACAGGTGTAACTCAGAGCAGTTGGCACTGGTGTGTATCAGTCAGTAGTTTTGGAGGAAATGCAAAGTGATAGGAAATCCGATTAGTTGGTTAAATTGAGCATCTTGAATACATCTACTGTAGCTTTTCTAACTCTGCTACCTGACATCCTGAGATAGGCTTGTGCAAACATCTCTACATATAAGGTCTAAATCTCTTAGGGGTTGTTTTTAGTGGCTCCAGCCACACGCTTTCTGCATGGGAATTAGTAGTCCCCATGGGAGGCATACCAGATTTCCAAATATTCAATTTGCTGTGTCAGGTCTGCACATTTCAGTGATTGGAATGACAGGGGCCTAGTTCTGAAACTGTATATTACTTCTACAGATTCTCAATCTTAAACTGTAAAAATGGAGAGATCTGAGAGAGAAATTGTAGAAAGCAACATAAAAAAAAATAAGTAAATGAATCCTACTAGATTCATAAATTCATTCATCCAGTAAAATGAATCTATGCAAATGTAGAAAGCAACATTAAAAATATATATAAGTAAATGAATCTTCCTGGCTCTGTTTACTCATCAAGTCCTGTGTCTGAATTCAGGATGCTTAAAAATCGAAACTCGTTTGTGCTTTAAAAATAAACCTAGCTTAATGTTAATATAAGCCTATAAACCTGTGGTTTATTACTGCTTTTGCAAAAAATGCCATAGGGAGGAGTGGGAAAGGAGGGATTAAACGTAGGTGTGTAATATACGTATGTATGTGTGTTCATGTTCCACCTGCATCAGAAAAGAAGCAGGCAAAAAGCAAGAGCTTGTAAGGTTCTAGTCACATGCAGTGTTTTCAGGAAAATCCCCTCTTTGATGCAGAGGCTTTGCGGTTTCCGTAGCCTCCTGTGGCTGTCACCCCTAAGTGGGCTGGTAAGGTGTTGTGGATTGAGACTCCCTGAGTTATTAGCAAATCTTGCATTTCCATCTTAACTTCATCAGCAATACCAGGCTTGAAATAGTAATTAGTGGGATTTACTCCACAGATCCTGTAGGCGTCTGCATGCCTCTCAGCCATGTTGACAAGGGCGTGATTTCATTTTTTTTTAGCATGAAACATTTTGAAATACAAGTAGGAGTGCCCTTTTGAGCTTCACACTTTTGTGCCTGAGCATTTGGGAAGGCGATAATGATCTCCTTTAAGGAGACAGGAGTGCTTCTGTCAGAAATTAGTTATTGATTTTAGAAAATCAAATTTGCTTCTTGAAATGTTCTGTCTGAATTACAATGGACTTTTCATCCCCATGGCTGAGTTGACCCTCTGGTAGGAGACAAAAGTTTAGACATAAAATAGGAGCCCTTTTCCCCCCTGTTATGGAGTGATCATTCATAGAATTCTTTGGCTTGTGTTCACCTTCTGTTCTGTGATTCATTTCTGACATAAACTATCTTCTGGGTCGATTATATTGAGACGTGAGAAGAAATAGAGATTGGAATAAATCATGAAATGCCCGTTGTCAGGGCAGTAGTAATACAATTTTACCATGAAAATTATCTAATAGAAATGACACACGCCATGTAGACATAAGTAAATTGTATGCAAATGACAGTTTAATAACTGAATATGGCCTCAAGGAAAAGCTTATTGGAACCTGTTGTTCTAATCGGCTTCTCATTCTGAGTGTCCAAGTCAGCTCCAGGTGGTGCCAGGCATTCTGGCTTGCCTGGCAGTCATCTGTAATTTCTCATTCAGAAACTAGGCTCTCCTAACCCTTACCTGTCTGTCTTCAGCTCCTCCTGCTCTGTGCCTTGCAGCACTGTCCCCCCTTGCAGCACTTCCCCCTCTGCAGCACTGTCCTCCTTGCTCACACACACTAAGTGGGTTCCCACCCCAGGGCCTTTGCACCTGTTGAGTTGCTATGAGGTATGCTCTTTCTTTACTTTATTCAAGTCTTTAATCTAATGTTACTTTCTCCTGGGGCCTTCTCCGCCCACCTTTCTAAAATTGGGAAGTGGTCCATATTTTTTCTATCTGTGCTTTATGTTTTATTATTTAAAATACTTTATGTTTTATCTGTTTATCTTCTGCCTCACCAGAATGCCATTTCCTTGGGGGCCAGGAATGTTTGTCTGTTTTGCTCATCCTTGTAGGTGAAATTCATTAAATACTTGTTAAATCACTGAATAATATGTGTTGTTGATAGGCCAGCTTGGTTTTTGGACATTTCATTTTTATAGTAAGTGTGAGTGGTGTGTCTTTTCCAGATTCTTTTGCCTTCTTGGGAAAGGGGAGGAGTGCCGATATTTTTAGAATTAGGTTTTCAGCGAAAGGTTAAAACTGAGATTGGGGAGATTCATTGCTCTCCAAGTATTTACTGTATCCCTACCATTTGTAGGGTGGGTCCCTGTATCAGCTTCCACAGAGCAGGACACACAGTGGCTGGTTAGACACAGTCACTGGTCTGGGAAAGGCCATCCTCTCCAGGAGGCAGCAGTAAGTCGTGGGGACAGATGACTCTGGATAACACACATTATGTGCCATGAGTGGTGTATTCTGTGTTTTATTTTTGACATCTGTAAATGTATTATCAAGCAGTGCTCCTGTTACTATAAGTAATTGATTAAAAACCATTAAAAAATTTATATTAGCTGCAAGTGATTTAGCCTTAATGCGTTTATTATTTAAGTACCTGAGAATTGGTATGCTCTAAGGTACTTTGATAGTAAAAAGTAATTTTTTTTTCCTTAATGCTAACTAAAAGCTCTCAGTGTGATATTCTATCAAGAGTTACGGTGACTTTTTTGGACCTCAGCTAAAGAGAGGCAGTGAGGCAGGCAGTACACCCTCATGACCTCATCCCCCCCAAAGGCCCCACCTCCTAATAGCATCACTTTGCGGTTAGGATTTCAATATGTGAGTTTGTGGGGAGCAGGCACAAACATTTAGACTGTAGTGTGCACATATGTGTGCGCGCGCGCGTGTGTGTGTGTGTTTCCCTTGTGGCTTTGTTAATATCTGTGCTGGTAGGGCAATTCCTTCCCCCTTTGCTCTCCTTTTCAAAGTTAACTTAGCTCTTCACAAACCTTCATTCTTTCATTTATATATTAGAATAAATTTGTTGAGTTGCTCAAGAAAAATTCCCACTGGACTTTTTATTAGAATAATTATAATAGAAAGTAATTTGGGGAGGACTGACATCTTTTCAGCATTAAGTTGTCCCCTTCATTTACTTGGGATGAGTATTTTCATTCTTGCCATTTTTCATTGATTTTTTTTTCATAGATTTAAATTATTTTTTTCTATAAAGGTATTAGGTACTCCTTATTGGATTAATACCTCTACATCATAGTTTTTATTGCTGTTGTGAATGATACCTTGTTTTCCATTCTGTTTTCTGGCTGGGAATGCTGTTGGCATTTCTTTCTTCCTTTTTTTTAGAGACAGAGTCTCACTTTATTGCCCTCTGTAGAGTGCTGTGATGTCACAGCTCACAGCAATCTCCAACTCCTGGGCTTAGGGGATTCTCTTGCCTCAGCCTCCCGAGTAGCTGGGACTACAGGCACTGCCATAATGCCAGGCTATTTTTTGTTGCAGTTTGGCCTGGGCTGGGTTCAAACTCGCTACCCTCAGTATATGGGGCCATCGCCCTACCCACTAAGCCACAGATGCTGCTCGGTGTTGGCATTTCTAAATTCATCATGTATCTGGCAACATTGCTGTATTCATTAGTTTTCTCTTTATTTTATTTATTTATTTTTTTGCAGTTTTTGGCCAGGGCTGAGTTTGAACCCGCCACCTCCGGCATATGGGGCCAGCCCTGCCCCTTTGAGCCACAGGCACTGCCCAGTTTTCTTTTTATTTTTTATAAAACAATCATATAATCATATCCTGAGTAAATGGTGCTTTTCTCCCTTCCCTTCCTGTCTTTCTACCCCTTTTTAATTCTCCTATTTTGTTGACTACTGCTTTCAGTGAATAATGATAGTGGAATCCTAATCTTGTTCTCTAATACTAAAAGGAATAAAACTGACATTTCTATACGAAGTATGATTGCTCTAGGTTTTTGGTATGTGACCTAATTAAGGGAGCTTCTTTCTATTCCTTGTTTTCTTATTTTTTTCCTATTAAAGTGGCCATTAAGTTTAAAAAGTCTGTGTCATGTTACTTGTAAGATATGTAAGATAAAATTCTTTGAGGAGCTGCAATTTCAAGAGGCTGTAGTGCACAATTGCCTTGCATTCAAAGGAGAGTGTGTATATTTTTATGATCTTAGGTGATTGGATTGAAGTTTTAAGTAAGAAGAAAGGTAAAAATATATAACGGATATTACCTTTTCTTCTTTCTATCAACTGTTTTAGCGTCTGCCATGTGTTAGACACTATTTTAGATGACTTGGTCCTTGTTTAATTGAGAAGAACCAACTGGAAGGGCTGAATCTCTAATCAGGCTTTTAATTTTTTCTTTTCTTTTTTTTTAGTTGAGTCTTGATCATTCACGATTTGTAATTTGAGCCCACTTTTATATGATTCATTTACCGTTTGGGGGGGTGTAGTTTTTAGGTCTTCACAAGAAAAGGGCTCAAATAGAATCATGCCTGCGGTGCCTTCTTGCTCTAAAATTCTGTAGTTATACAGCATAAAAAATATACAGAATTGGACTTGCTCAGCGGAAAGAGGAGTCTTCTGTGTTTTCAGAATAAACCATCTGAAAGGAGTGTTGGTAGCTGGCATTGCAAAGTCCCAAGCAAATGGTGAGGTTGGAAGACGCAAAGCTGAGAAGGCGGGAGGTTTCGAAATCACATTTGAGCTCTTTTGGGTAAGACCTGGGGGAAGTGGAGAGAAAAAGATGTGTGATCAAGGGGCACAAGGCCAGCGCTTCCAGTGGAATTGAGGACTTCCAGCTTGTCCGGGAGATAGGCGATGGATCCTAGAGCAGCTGGATTACCCGTTAGAGGAGAGTCAGCAGGATTTATTTGGGTGGGAGGAAGAGAGCTGAAAATGATGGGAGGAAAAGCAAGCCAAAAATGTCAAATTTTCTTTCCCTCCATTTGCAGGAAATGGAAATACATGTGTTTGCTGGTGATAATTTTTCAGAAACTTGGCATTTGCATGTATAATCACAGATGTGAGACAGAATGTTTAGAAGCAGGCTAGAGACTGCCTCTCTGGGAGAGCCACTCCTCTTCCTTGGGGCACACATTTGCATGCATTTGTATTGATCCCGAGAAGGTATTGGTATAAAGTTAAGGGAAAATGTTTGAGGTATGTTAAAGATTTACAAATGCCAATGGCAAAATTTTTCTAGGCTTGGTAGCTTGAAGTTGAAACTCTAATTCCTGGAAGAAAACAGGAATTTGGAAAAGTAGTGAAAGCTACAATGATTTTGAAACGTTAATCATGGAAATGAATTTGGAAAATGTCCCAGTTTTAAATACCCTATTTCTACATTAGTTCTCTGTTAAGCTTGAGATAATAGACAATTAAAAAAATCCAAACAAACAAAAAGTAGGGCAAGTGAGAAGGTCAAATGTGATGCTATTAAGCAAAATTCTATTCAGATGTTGAGTACCAGGAAAATGCAATTCTGAATAATTTTAAGAATTTTAATGTATTACTCAATGTATTACTTAAAAAGTTGTTAATGCTTTCCCTTTTTTGCTGGTTTTAGAGGTATGCTTACTTTTAGAAGAAAAGGAATCTATCACAATTTTTATGCTTAGTTTCACATATTTAGAAATGTCACATTAATTTTTTTTTTAAGAGAAGAGAGAAGAAGTGTCATGAAATGGTTTTAGTTGGTTAAATTTGATCTTCAGAATATGTAACCAGACTGGTTTGTTTTTTTCTGCATCCCTTGGGCTATTTTCTTCTGAAATGTAGTATCTTTTTTTCCAAAAGATACTACTATGAAAAATGTAGTCCCACTTTCCCACTATGAAAGAATTCAAGAAAATGAGGAAAATATGTTCCAAATTAAATGTATTCTGAATGCTGTTATGATTACTTGATGCTCAGAAATTTTTCCCATCAGGAAAATTTTATAAAGTAGAAGTGATTGCTACAAATATTTAAGATATTCATACCCCCTTTTTCCTTTGTAGCCTTTTCATTCTAGCCCAGCAATTATAAACTTTTGATACATGTTTTAAGAGGTTTTTAGGACAAGCTCATGATCTTTGCTGTTTGGGACTTTGTATTTTATTGACGATATTAAGGGAATTGCCTATTACTTATTTAAATGAATTCTTTACTTTTACTACCCAGGTGGCATTGGATTATTGGTAATACATAGGGACTATATTTTTTATAATAGATGAGTTTCTGAAAATGTGAAATCATATTTTTTGTTATTGTTTTTGTTTTTAGACAGAGTCTCACTCTGTTGCCCAGGCTGGAGTGCAGTGGGGTGACCATTGCTCACTGTTAACAGTGAACTTCTAGGATCAAGCCATCTCCCATCTCAGCCTCTCAAGTAGTTGGGACTATAGGCACGTGCCACCATGCCTGCTAATTTTTAATGATTTCATACAGATGAAGTCTTGCTGTGTTATCCAGACTAGTCTTGAACTGCTGGCCTCAAGAAATCCTCTTGCTTCGGCCTCTCAGATGCTGAGATTATAGGTTTGAGCCACCATGCTTGGCTGAAATCCTATTTTAAATAAATTTTTTTCTTTCAGGCAAATAAATGGTTTTTTTAGTAATTAATGATTAACTCTTTATTGTTTCTTTTTGAAGTTAAGGAAGTCTTAAGTCCTCTTGAATGAAAATGGCGATAAGCACGTATTTGACTTCGGGAATTGCTTAACATTCCCACACATATAGTGGTGCTTGAAGACCTCCTTTTTACTGATTTGTTACTAATGGTGACATTGACTATCTGCTTACCATGTGACATGTGCTTTTTAATGTACCTGTTCTCAATTTATTTTCTAATAACCCAATGAGGTAGTTAATATTAAAATTTAGAAATGAAAATGCCCACATTACTTTACTACATTACACAGCTTACAAGTGATAGAGGCTAGAATTGAACTCAGGGAGATGACTTGAGAAGACGTGCTCTTAACCACTCTCCCACACTGTCTTATAGGACTAGGATGGTACAAAAGCCAGGGGATCTGCGGTCCCCAACCCCTGGCCTGTTAGGAACTGGGCTGCATAGAAAGAGGTGAGCTGTGGGCAGAAAAGCAAAGCTTCATCTATTTCTAGAGCTGCTCCCTGTCACTTGCATCACCACCTGAGCTCTGCCTCCTGTCCGGGAGTGGAGGGGACCACAAACCCTATGTAAACTGTGCACGTGAGGAGTCTAGGTTGCTTGCTCCTTATGAGAATCTAATGCCTAATGGTCTCAGGATCTGAAGTGGAGATATAATGCACTTGAATCATTCTGAAAACCCTACTTACCCACATTCTATGGGAAAATTGTCTTGTATGAAACCGGTCCCAGGTGCCAAAAAGCTTGGGGTCTGCTGCTTTAGGTGGTTCAGTGCTTCTTGCTCTAAGCCTTCTTGTGCTAGGTTTCTTTACTTTCTTTCTTTTTTTTTTTTTTTTGAGACAGATTTCAAGCTGTCACCCTGGGTAGCGTACCCTGGTGTCACAGCTCACAGCAACCTCAAACTCTTGGGCTTCAGTGATTCTCTTGCCTCACCCTCCCAAGTAGCTGGGACTACAGGCGCCCACCACAACGCCGGGCTATTTTTTTTGTTGCAGTTGTCATTGTTGTTTAGTAGTCCTGGGCTGGGTTTGAACCCGCCATCTTCTGTGGATGTGGCCAGCACCCTACCCACTGAGCTACGGGCACCGCCTCGTGCTAGATTTCTGTCTCCCAGGCTTATTGCCTGACTCCCTAGATTGGACATATTCTTTCCAAGTGATTCCTCACCCTTTCCAAATGTGCCTTTCTTTCATCCCAGTTTTGGCCAGTAGACACAAAGGGCATGTGTGTTTGTCCCTTCCTTGCCACCTTAGGAAATTTAGGCATCCAGTGAGAATGCAGAGAGAGGCCAGGACTGGACTCTTGGACAGGCTCTGAGTGTCAGCGCGTTGTCTTACCTGCCCCTGTGCTCATCAGCCAGGCACCTGCCCAGGGGGAAGGGGTCACAAGGAGTAGCCAGATGAGTGCTGACGGCAGCATGAAGGGATAAAGGATGGAGAAATTGTTACACTTGACTCAGAATTCTCCAGATGGCACATTTGGCATTTCTGGTCGCCCCCATTCGTGTAAATATTTAGAGCAAAAACCTGCCATGTTGTTCCTTAGATTCTGTTAATATTTATTTTAAATGAGCAGCAAGGATAGGTTTTTATGACATGCAAGAATAATTTTAAAACAAAACCTGGAGATTTTAGGCAGGCTGCATTTTGGGAAGACAGTGTACTCATTTATGGTGGTGGCCATTTGCTGCCTTTTCTTCCTTTTTAACCTGACCTGATTACCTGTAGGATTTACCAAGACATTTTTGTTTCACCTTTACCCTGAGAGGAGGCATAGGTGTGAATGAAACGGAGAGAATCCCACAGTTACTGAAATTAAAGGTTTTTCAACTCAAATTTACTGCTTCTGAATTCACTTTTTTCTTTTTTTTATTTTTATTTATTTATTTTTTTTGTAAAGACAGAGTCTCACTTTATCACCCCTCACTTTTTTTTCTTTTAAGACAGTCTCGCTCTGTCGCCCTGGGTCAAGTACCCTGGTGTCATCCTAGCTCACAGCAACCTCAGTCTCTTGGGCTCAATCCTCTTGCCTTAGCTTCCTGAGTAGCTGGGATACAGGTGCCCACCTTGAGGCCTGGCTAATTTTTTTATTTGTAGTAGAGATGGGGTCTCGGACTTGCTCAGGCTGGTCTCCAACTTGTGAGCACCTGGCTTGCTTCTGAATTCAAATGACAGACAGCCGCCAAGTAATGATCGTGGGGTTGGGCATCCACAGGGGGAGTAATCTAGCTCCTGGGTGAGTTTCTTTATTTGTTGCCATCTGTGGTGATATTGCCACAGGCGACGGCATCTATTGCCAGTTTTGTCTTCCTCTTTTCTCCTCAGAATTCAGAAAAATATGTGTGTATGTTTTCTCTGCAATCTTGATATTTAGCTGCTGTAACAAGTTAAATACCATGTGAGTATTTAATTATATATTGGGGTTTTCTACCACTTTGATCCCATAGAAATAAGGAGAAGGTCAGTGACTACTTACGATTTTGTGCTAAGCAACTTAACATTTTAAAAATCAATAAGGCCTTCATTGATCAAGTTTTGAGTAGTATAAAGAAAGAAACAAACTTTGGCCGTGCAGCTCCGGCAGGTTGGGTACTGTGCTAAGCACTTCACGTATGTGATCTGATTTCATCCTCCTGGTGGCTTTTAAGGGTCAATATTATTATTTCTCTTTTAGAGATTAGGAAATGGATGCTTAACGAGAAAGCTTAAATAACTCACTGCAGGTCACAGGGCTAGAACCTAGGAGAGCTGGGGAGCAAAAGGGGTGATGACACTTACCTGTCTGCTTCAAAGCCCAGTGAAAAAATCTCCTATTCCTTGAATTGAAATAAGCCTCTCAAACAATCAAAATGTGTTTCAGTGGACTCCTAATGCTTAGGCAAATTTACTATTGTTAAAGGATTAAGAAATAGCTGCCTGCCCCCCACCCTGCATTCCAAGTGGAAATGTTGAAGCTCAGAGTAGGTGATTGTTCGCTGTGATCCAGATAAATGTAATTCTTGGACAACACATTTCTGAAGTCACCTATACGGACGGTCATTTAAGAGCAAGTCACTGCTTTCCGTCTTTACCTGTGTTCCTACTCATGTCAGATCCAGACAGCTTTGATACGCTGCTGTGGTATTTGGGGACAACCCAAAATTCTGATTCCTGCTCTGGCTTCCACCCCAATCCCAATCCCGTGGTGAATAATGGATCATTAACATTTAGAGCCGGGCCTGTTACCCAAGGTCTGAGGCTGAGACTAGTGAGGACGCCCAGACTGTTCAGGGTGCTGTGTATCTTGATGTCTCCTCTCTTATCCTCCCAAATCCTACTCAGGCTTCAGGTCCTTGACCCTGAGAACATCCTTCAGTGGTAAGGTCAGCTCTCCTTCACCTTTCTGCGCCTCTCTTCTTTGGTGTTTTGTAGCTGGGTTGCCAAATCAGCACGTTTCATTTCACGTACTGACATCCTTTCGAAGTGGGTGTATATGTGTCTGTCTCCCAGTCAGTATCTGCGGGTCTTACATCCCAGCAATTTTAAACATCTATAGTGAAAAACTGTCTCAGACCTCTTGTGTTTCTGTTTGACACTACACGGAAGGTCCGCTCCTCAGCTTGGATGAGATCTTCAGTAAATATCTGAACTGCGGAAACCGGCCAGATTCCAACATATCTTCTGACTGCCTTTTCTCAAGCTGAAATGAGGGACAACTGGAATGTAAATTAAATTTTATGCAGAATTAAAAATTTTGGCGTAGGGAATATGTCCACAGGGTTCAGAATGAATGAATATAAAAAGCCATGCTGTGACAAATCTCCCTCCTCTGTTCCTACCCTCCCATTCCCTGCTCCTCCACAAATAAGCAGCTACTTTATTATAGTTTTACGTGTATCCTTCTGAAGTGTTTTTGCTTTAAACAAGTATAATTTGCAACAAATTTTAAATAAACAACAATAAAATGATTATTCCCCACATCTTGGAAAATATACTTTGCATCCTGTTGAACAACTCCGCACCTCACTGTTTTTTTTTTTTTTTTTTTTGCATTTTTTGGCCAGGGGTGGGTTTGAACCCGCCACCTCTGGTATGTGGGGCCGGTGCCCTACTCCTTGAGCCTCACTGTTTTTTAGTTAACTATGTAACTTAGAGATTTTTCCAGATGAACTCACGGAGACCTTTCTCCTCCTTCTCTTTCAGCTTGGGAGTAATCCATTATGTAGGTGCACCATAACTTATTTAACCTCTCCCCCACTGATGGGCATTTAGGTTGTTTCCTGTCCTTTGTCATTAGACATGCTGCTGCAGTGACTACTGGGGACAGTGGCATTTTAGCTGGGTGCAGGTGCTCCCAGACGGGGATTGCTGGAGCCCAGAGAGCGGCATCTGTAACTGTGACAGGTATGCGAGGTTGCCCTCCTTGGGGGTTGTGCCACCTTTTACTTCCACAAACCCATTTCTCAGTGGCCTTGTTGACAGACTTTTGAAGTTTTGCCAATCTGGTGGATGGAAAGATGGTGTCTAAGGTAGTTTGAATTTATGTTCAGCATATTTTCATATGGTTTAAGGTTCATTTGCACTTTTTGCGAACTGTCCATATCTCGGCTCATTTTAATAATAGTTTACGGGTCTACCTGTTTCCCAGTTCATTTTTTGGCTTTATTGGTGGTAGTAGTGGGGTTTTTTGCTTTCCATTTTTGGAGGGGGTGTTTTCAATTTTTAGCTCATCAAATGTATCAAGCTTTTCTTTCATGGATTTTGTGGTTCAAAGTGTTAGGCCTTCCCTACCATACATGTTTTTCTCTGGTGTTGCTTGTTTTTCTTAAATCTTTGATCCATTTGGGGTCTATGATCTGAGAGATGAATCCAGCTCTGTTTTTCAGATGGCTGCCCCATTATTTATTGAAAAATTATCTCCACTAAGTTGAGATGCCATCGTTATCATAAACTAGATTGTTATTTGGATTATATGTTATTATAAGACAAGATGTAAATACTGCACTAACAAATGGGGATTAATTGATAACTTAGTTCATTCATACAGCAAACATTCACCAAGCACTTAATAATAAGTTAAACAGTTACTATATTCCACAGGTTGGGGATAGAAAGCTGAACATGAATGCATCTCTTTAAAAAAGTAACTGGGCAATGAATGGGATCTCAGTGCAGTGGAGTGAGAGCAGCAGAGAGGCTGAGAAAGCCGGGAGACACTCCCCAGAGAAAAGCTCATCCATGTTAGTGTTGAATGGTCTGATAGAAATTGCCCCTTCAGGAGGGGACGAGGATGTAATAAACGCAGAGGCAGGAACCCAGGAAAGCCCGTGGTCTTAGGGGTTGGGGGCAGAGGTTCATGGCCGTAGTGTAGGACAGGAGACACAACTGGGGTTGAGACCAGAAGGACAGTGCAAATTGTCTTTCTTAAGTGAGTATTACTGGGATTTGGGCTCCCTCCCTCCCTCTAAACAGATGAAGGGGAAAGACTAAGAGGGCCAAAATTAATGGAAGCCAACACTTAGCTGTGTTCTGTGGGTCAGTTGTTGAGTGACACCTGTTGCTTATTCTAGAGTACTCCAAGCTCCCGAAGCCGAAGTCTCACTTTGCTCCCCCATGGAACACCCAATTCTGCGTCTCCCTGTAGCCAGAGACACCTCAGTGCGGGGGCCCCCGGTATTGTCACAATCACGCATCACAAGTCGCCTGCAGCTGCCCGAAGAGCCAAGAGTCAGTATTCCGGCCAGCTTCATGAAGTCAGAGAGGTAGGCTTTGCTCTCCTACTAGGTTAAGTGGCCCATGGGAGTTGGGGGCTGTGGCCATTGCTCTGCCAGCTCCTCTTCCTTTGAGCCATCTTGTCTTGCAAAGAAAGAGGACTAGCAGCAAACTTCCTACCCATATCGCCGTGACAATCCTTCCTGGTTTTTTTTTTTTAAAAAAATAGTTTCTCAGGTTAAGCAAGTTATTAGGAAACCTCTGTCAGAGCTCAGGAAACAGAAAAGGCAAGCCTGCAAACACACGATGTAAATGGAAGCGCCGCCAATTAAAGTCTCTGTGCTCACAGCAAAGACTAGACTAAACGCCACGGACATTCAGAATAATTTTGGGTGTTTTGAGACCCAGGCAATGTTAGACACAATGCAGATTCCCGACTGCCCTCTGATCTGCCCTGTTTCACTCTCCTTAGGAAGTACTTACCTGCTCCTCACCATCACAGACACTCCAGGGGAATGTTGGGGAGTGAAAAGACACTCTCCTGGGAGTCAAAGACTCTGTTTAAGAACAAGTCCTTTAACTGAGTCCTCCACCTCAGTTTATGCATCTGTAAAATGGAAATAAAACAGGTTTTGCCGGCTTCTCAGGGGAAATATGAGGACCACTTGTGATAATGCCTGTGAAAACTCTTTAACTGTGCCTTATCAGAGTGACATGTGGTTATATTGTATTTTTACTTTTGATAGATGGGTAAATCCTCAGTTTGGGGAACCCAGAGCCTTAGTATTCATAGCATCCTTTGCAACTATTATGGAAACGGACTATATAAATTAAATGACGTCAGTACTGATTGTCTAACTAGTGCTGAGTGCTGAGGTGTTTTGCCCTGCAGCTGCCCCGTGTACAGACCAGCTTGTCCTCCCAGGAAGGTTAGCGGGGCCCTTCCTCAGTGTCACACGGGAGAACTGGACTCTTAGACGAGGGTCTTGCTACTGCTTGAGTTAGCACATAGCTTGTCTTTTAGGTGTCAAGAGCCAGTTGGTGCTCTGTTAGCTGACTATCTTAGTTCTGATCTGGCCCAGGGCAGAAAATCTAAAATCATCGGAATCTATATGTAGATACGTAGGAAAGACCTTTCTGTTCTCTTGCTAGATTTTACATGCATATACTCTTTATTGCCTAATAAGGAAGAAGTGCTGAGTCAGAATGCTATTTTAATGTTGAGGTAGAATATTCACTTTGAAATAGTAATCCTAATGTATTAAAAAAAGAAAGAAAGAAAAAGTAGATATTTGCTTAATTTTGTTACATTGGTTGACATGATGAATGATTGTACATGTGTTTTATATTTCTTTTTGTTTTTCACAGCACTTTTTCAAAACATTGTATTATGGAAAAATTTTAAATAAATATAAATATAAAATAGAACAATATAATGTGACCACAATATAATGTGACCACCACCCAATTCAACAATTTCAACTTTGGGTTCTTATTTCATGTTTTTCTTTATTTTTCTTGCTGGAGTATTTTAAAGAAAGGTTGAACATTGTATCATTGTATCATCCAGTGAATGCATCAGTACTTATCTAATAGGAACTTTTTCTTAGGGAGGGCATGTCCTTTTATTCTTTAGTGCAAGATATGATACCAAAAATATCATTATTTTTGAAAAGTTAGGTTACTTTCTGAATACAAAAGTGAAATGTTCATGGTAGAGAATTTAGAAAGGGCAGAATGATGCAAAGGCAATGTTATAAGTCTCCTATAATTTCATTGTCAGTACTTTGCAGTATTTCTTTATAATTTTTTTAATTTTTAATATTGGGATCCTAGTATAATAGAAATATGAAAGGACCACTTATATTCCCATCAAAACTGCATACTCATTAAAGGAAAATTTTAGACTTTTCTGGCAGAGTGAGTCAAATAGCCAAGTACTTAGATACAGTGTAGACCTTACTTACTTCTATGTAGACCTCACTGTAGATTACTTTACACGTCCTTTGAGATGATAGCCTTAAAAAAAAGGTAGTTGAGAGTCGATGGTATTTTGAGAATTCCCTTTATTCTATTATAATGACTCTCTGTTGAGTCTCATAATGATAGGAGGCCTGTATATACAGGGAAAAAACGGCATACTTGTGCTTAGTGAGCAGTGACCAAAATCACTGTTGAGGCACTTTAGCTTGATTTTTAGTTGCATTTGATTTAATATAATGCCAAAATCTTTTCTATTTCTATTTAAAAAGAAGTTTTTGTAAGAATAAAAGTATCTTTTTTGTGTTTGTGTGTATTAAGAGATCTAATTATGTAAAATGTATAATGCTTGTATACATTGCAAAAAAATATATTAAGAAAATCAAAATTATCCATAATCAGGGGACTACTTTAACCTTTCAGTGAATTTATTTCAAGATTTTTTTTCTATATATTAAAGATGTAGATATGTAAAAATTATCTATATAATGTGGTCTAAATTTTATAAAAGGTGACATAGGTGCCTTTTTCTTTATCATATATTTTCTCTTTTTTTTCTATGGGGGAAACTATTGAAATTTCCCATGGAGTTCCATGTTAAGGAAAATAGGTGAAATGTTTTGATATTTTGGTTTGGTTTTTATACTCCTGAGTGACAGTATACATCTTCAGGTAATTATTCTTGTACATAAATCATCTTTTTTACTGAAAATTAATTTTAAATAAGATTGTTGGGGTATAAGTGCAAACACTGGCCGTTAGAGAATTTCAGGGTGCTGCATTCTTCTGGGAAGTGTTTTGAAAGCTCTAATTCCTGGATATCGTGTCCACTTTCACTCCTGATTGGAGAAAAGTAGCTGTTTTGTGGCATTTGTCATTTTATGATGTGGACAGATCCACTTTGGGAACTGAGTGAATTTTACTCATACCAGAAAGTCCTGCAGTTATTAATTTCAGAGTATAAAGGTCCCTGCCTTAAGTTTCCACTATATTTATGTATGAAGTAACAAGAAGAAAATGGGATAGCATTTTTAACCCAGCTGTACAGGGGAGATAAACTTATGACCACTGAAGCAATGGTGGAAATCATCATATACAAGACAGATGTGCCTGAATATCAGGAGAACAGAAGAAAAATGGCCCAGCCAAAGACAATAGAATCAATCTTAAATGGAATGCCATAGCATGGATGAAAATAATGGGACAGTTAAAAATATTAAACGGTTATCACCCAAAACATAAAGAATTGAGATACCAAAGGTCAGAGCCCAAAGTTATCTCAGGAAGTTGGAGAGATGAGTGAGCATAGGGAGTTGAGATGTGAAGTCACGAGCACCAGGCCTATCCTCACTGGCAATTCAAGGAATGAAAATGAAGACAATTCTGTCTATGAAATCATAGAATTAGTTATAGCCCATTATTAGTTATTGGATGTTAAGTGTCTGCATGCTGCGTGTTGTCTTTTTTTGCTACAATCTGGTGATACATTAATAAGAATTAAACATAAAACAAAGCTGTGCATTGCCATTTACACATAAATTCCCTGTTGGGAACTATAGCCTGAGGACACAATTTATGGCCTTGAGGGTAGAAGGAAGAAAGTTAATTAGGATAAAGCTATTCATATTTATAAAATCATAGATCCAATACAAAACATTATGAGAATGACCAAGTAAACAATAGGACATTTCAGATCTTGAATTACTGTGTAGCAATTTAAGATAAAAGTCATTCCACTGTTACTACTACGTGGACATGTATGTTTGGAATAAGTAAGAAAATTAGGGTACAGAATACACACACGTTGGATCCTATGTCCATTTTAATAAACCCCAGAAGTTGTGTAAAACAGTGGTTCCCAGAATTTTGGATTTTATTTGCAAATTGAGATTTATAAATAGAATTATGGGGGCAACAGCATGTTGCAAATTTTTTTATTTTACCCAATAAGGGCATTTCTAAAGCGTAGTCACAACCTGTGGTTACTACAATCTTATAAAAGTACATAATGGTCCTCACCAGAGAAAAACGATTTCAGAATGAAGGATCATTCCTTGTATTGACTAAGGTAAGTTTAATGAAAAACATACTGCATTTTCCTTGGTTTTAATATTTTTTCTCAGACTGGAAGAGTTCCTCATGGATTGGCCCCAGCTTGTGGATCTCTGTTTAAAGCACTGGTTACCACTGAAGTTTTAACTTCAGGAAAGTCAGTCCAGCCCGTCTCTCTTTTAGTTCACACCTTAGTCTGCAGGAAGCCACCTTTCTAAGTGGAAGCATTTTGTTATATTACCTTTCTGTTATTAAAAACAATTTTTTTTGATTTCCTGCTGTACATAATAAAGATCAAACTTTTCCACGTGGCCAGTTGGGCTAGGCTGGCCTTCTGTAGTCTGGACTCTTGCCTCCTGCCTCCCCCTGTCCTCACCATTCCTCCTTGTTCCCACCAGGGACTTACTACCACTAGACCTCTCCGCTGTGATGGAAATGTTCTGTACCTTTGCTCTCCACTAGGGTAGCCACTAATTACATGGGGCTACTGAGCTCCTGAAATGGGTGTAGTCTGAATGGAGATGTACTATAAATGTAAAATCCCTGTTGGAGTTCAAAGACTTAGTACAGGGTAGTCAGCCTGTGGCTCAAGGAGTAGGGTGCCGGCCCCATATACTGGAGGTGGTGGGTTCAAACCCAGCCCTGGCCAAAAATAAAAAAGACTTAGTTCAAAACAAGGTAAAAAATCTCATTCATGTTTTTTTAATACTGACAATGTGGAAATATTTTCTGTTTGGTTAAATAAAATATATTAAAGTTCATTGCACCCTTTTCTTCTTACTTGAAGAGGATCTTGCTGTGTTGCCGAAGCTGGGTTTCAACTCTTGTGTTTAAGCAGTCGTTCCTCCAGCCTCAGCCTCTCGAGTAGCTCACGCTATGTGTGTATGTCACCAAGCCCGGCTTCTTTCTGCCTTCTTAAATGTGCTTACTAGGAAATATAAAATGATGCATATACCTCACATTTGTAGCTTGGATTATATTTCTCTTGGACAGCAGTGCCCTGGACTGTGAGCTTGCTCCCTCCTTCAGTCTCCCATTCATTCCCCTACAGCTAGTAATTGCGCAGCTTATGTATGCCAGACACTGGATTTTTATGTTAAAGGCCTTGTTTTATTCAGCTTTGCATCTTCCAACCCTAGTATGTTGCTGGACATGCTGGCTGAACAGATTGACTTAAGCACCCATTCTCTAGCTGTTAGACCTGTTTAAAGTGGAGCGTGAGCCAGCTGCAGTGCCTCACGCCTCTATTCCCAGCACTTTGGGAGGTAGAGGTGGGAGGATCACTTGGGCCAAGGAGATTGAGACCAGCCTGATCTTAAATACAGCAAGACCCTGCCTCTATAAAAAGTAGAAAAATTAGCAGAGGGTGGTAGCATGTGCCTGTAGTCCCAGCTGCTTGGGAGGCTAACGTGGGAAGATCTCTTGAGCCTAGGGTTTGAAGTTGCAATGAGCTATGATCACACCACTGCATTTCAGCCTGGATGACAGGATAAGACCCTGTCTCAAAAAACATAAAATAAAATCAGGTGAGATGTGTAGGAATTGAAGGGTTGCTTGAGAAACTATAAGGATTGGCTGAGGGGGAGTCGACACCTGATGTTTGGTTGAGGGCTGTCAGGTATTCATTCGTTTGGCTTTGTTTGGTAGCAGTGGGTGAATGTACATCTAAGTGACTGTGTGACTAAAGGGAAAGTGACGATAGTGTGAGCCTCTGAACGTACCACTGGAATTATTTTATAAATAGAATTTAATATATATGTAAAAAATTAATTTGATTCTCACTGCTATTCTAGCATATGATGAATGAAATGTATGGTATTGATTATATTCTAATTTTCATTCATTATTTTGTGTTTTTACTCTTATATTTCTAGTTCATTATAACCGGCTCACATTTAAATAGACACAAATTCAATTGCTACAAGTACAGTGTGATTAAAACAAGAACAAACCTCTTGTTTGCTGGATGCTTTCTGAAAGATAACAACTGTAACACACCCCCACACCTGCCTGTATGTGTGTGTGTGTGTGTTTCTATGCTGAATACTTGTTTTAGCTGTGGCATTTGAGACTTAAAAAAAGAATAGGGCGGCGCCTGTGGCTCAAAGGGGTAGGGTGCTGGCCCCATATGCCGGATGTGGCAGGTTCAAACCCAGCCTCAGCCAAAAACGACAAAAAAAAAAAAAAGAAATAAAAAGAAAATACACTTAATTCAGTAGGGGAACTTTGTCTGGGTTCTGCATCTTGATGAGGGAAAAGGGCATGCTGTTGAATTGTAATGGATGTGTGTGAAGCATAAATATTGATTTAATTAAGCTTCCAGGGATAATTCATTGGCAAAAGGGAATTGTCCTTCTCTTAAACTTTTTTTATTATTAAATATTTTGCTGCCAGGCACACGTTCTTTTGAAGAGAAAACTGCTGCACTGGTTTGTGCATGCTGGATAGACAACCTGTGTTATAATTTAATAAGGTTCTAAATAAACCCTTTGCAGAGTATGATATATGGAGATGTGTGTTTATGAGGTTCTAAATATGGGACTTTATATATGTTTCTTCATGTAATTGTAATGTCATATTTACTTAATTCACATGCATAGAGAAGGCCCTTTCATCAAGTTGCCTTTATAAATGGATATTGACTCAGTATTCTGTCTTCTCAGGATAATTGGTCTGATCCTGGTACACATGGATATAGTCAATGCCTGTTTAGAAACCGTGATTAATGTATAACCTTTGTTTTGGAAGCAGTAACTGTAAACTATCACCCTAACAAATTTTATTAGCTGATCAATTTTAAGGTAGTGATCTGTACTGGCGGCCTGGAATCCAGACCATCCCATCACCAGGGAAACCACATTTAGGGTGTAAAGTGCATTTATTCTTCATACGAGCAGAATGATTATTTTTAAAATGTCCTAAATGAATTCTCCTGTGCACTTTTTGGATAAATGATGACAAGTAACCATAGCGTGTATTTTTAGTAGCAATTTGCCATCTCTTAAAATAAGTGAGCTGCAGACTTCAGTTCCCACAAATCGTTATGTGGAATTAGTTAATAGCAGTGGTTTCTAAAATGTTTTTGAAGCAGTAGAGTGGATTGTTTTTGAATAAAAATCTTGCAAATCCTTACTATGTAAAAACAGCTTAAAGTGATGTTTTATTAGTAGAGATGTACTTTAGAAAGTAAAATAGTCCTTTCTTGATTATGAAGGATGTTGGCTGGACTGGTGAGGATTTATGACCCCCCCTTACAATCCCTTCTCAGACTCTGGGTCTCTGTGAAATTTGCAACCAACACTTGTGTGGTCTGTGGAACATCTTGCAACCCTCTGAGAGGACAGTTTGAGAGTCACTGGACTGGGGGATCAACTAACAGCATTTCAAGTGAACAACAAAAGTAAGGTGCTGAAATAATGTCTCTCATCAATCTTCAAACTATTGCCTAGGGTTGAAGGATGCTGTGGTACGGTCTCAACCTGCTAAGGGCACAGGCGGGTGGGATGTAGAAGGTGAGGGAGGCCAGAGCAGAATTAACCACCAAAGAGATAACTGCCTTAGTGTCCCAGAATACAAATTGTTCATCATTTTCTGTTCCTTAGCATAAGTGTTCTTTACTTTTTCAGGAGGTAGATTCCAGCCTCACTAGGTAAAATGCAAATCCTTCTTTTCTCTCTTTTATCCTTTTTTAAAAAATTAATTTAGTTTTTATTAAATCATAGCTGTGTACATTTAGGTGGTCATGGGGCACCATACACTAGTTTCATAGACCGTTTGACACATTTTCATCACATTGGTTAGCATAGCCTTCCTGACATTTTCTTAGTTATTGTGCTAAGATATTTACATTCCACATTTACTAAGTTGCACATATGCCCTTGTAAGATGCACCGCAGGTGTAATCCCACCAATCCCCCTCCTCTGCCCACTTCCCCCCTCCTTCCCCTCCCTCTCCTCCTTCTCCCTATTCTTAGGTAAAGTATCTCAAGAATGGAAGAAAAAGTATCCAATGTACTCAGCTCTACTATGAAACTAATTTATGGCTTTCACATGAAAGCTATAACCCAGTTACAATCTTTTATCCTTTTTTCCAGCAGAGTTCTTCCTTGACGCTCACTTCGCTCTCTCACCAGGCTGCTTTTTTCCACTATCTTGTTACACTAGGAAATGAGGCATTTATTTGTTTATGTGTTTATTGTCTGACCCCTCTTGTCCTCCATCTTGGGGCGATTTTTGTTCTATTTCCAAGTCCTCGGCACAGCACGCAGCACATAGTAGGTGCTCAGTGAAAATCTCAGTAAATGAAAGATTTCCCACAAAGAGGATTATAACCCTTGGGAAACACATCTTTATACATAGGGTTAAAAAAAGCCTTTGCGAGGAAGGAGTTTCTCACTCTGCAGCGTATTCTTAGGAGTTACTGTCCCAAAAAGCAGAAGCAGTGGGTGCTTGGGTCTGATCATTTTACAGTAGAACCTCCATGGCTGATCACCTCCCTACATCGACCACTTCCTTAAGTTGACCTAATTTTCATAGACCGAACATGCACCACATGTACATATCAGTGCAGTAGGCCCTGTTCCTTATGTTGACCACCTCAGTATGTTGACCAGTTTGTGACAGTCTCGTAGGTGGTCAACTCACAGAGGCTCAATGGTATATTAACACATTTACAGTGGCTGCTGGCCACTCTGTTCCCGGAATGCCTAGGTGCTGCTATTCTCAGCATGCTTCACACCTACCAACATGTTTAGCAAATATTTCTTTATGTTATAATTATTTTTAAAAATCTCCCCACTGGTTTATAAGCTCCTTTCTCAAAGGCATGTCTTCACTGGTAATAATAGTTTCTCTTATATGAGCAGTAACATTTCCTGCTTGTTGTGATCGTATTACGTGCCAGGCACTGGGCTCAGTACTTTGCTTGTGTTATCCTCAGGTCAACCCTGTGAGGTAGATACTCACAGGTAGATTATTGTCCCTATTTATAGACAGGAAACTCAAGTATAAAGAGGTGAAGTTAAAGAGAGATGAGCCAGCTGGGGTTCCACTATAGAAATATAACTGTAGGGGGTGGATATTAAGCCTTGTGATTATGGGGGCTGTCCTGGCAGGTCTGGGATCTGAAGAGAAGATAATCTAGGGCCAGGATTTTTGCTTTAAGGATGCCTCAGCTCTGCTCTTAAGGCTTTTCAATTGAATGAGTCCCACCTGGGTTATCTAGAGACTCTCTCTTATTTAAAAATTGATTATGAATTTTATTTACAGCTATAAGTAACTAGGGCCCATAGCTTGGTCAAATTGACATGGCAAAAAAGGCCACCCTGAGAAGTCACACACATGTGAGGGGGTTGATTCTGGCCCAGGGAATTTGACCTCATGGCCCATGAGGATAACCAGACAGCAGACATCACATCCTGGTGCCCTGTGCTGGGAGCTAGGAGGCTGTGGCTGCCAGGCCCATGGCTGTCCCTGCTGTCCTGCAGGGGTGGCCAAGTCTCTGCATCTCCGTACCCCTGATGCCTCCATGGCATCTGGCATGTGGTGTGCCCCAAGGAGGACTTGAGTCTATTCAAGTGAATGCGTCACCAGAACGCAGCACTTTTTAGGTAGAAAGAGCCATGCCCTCAGCTCCAGTCACCTCTCTTGGATGTGAAGTGGAAATGACAAACAATAGAAGTGCCAGCAGAGTGCAGGATGGAATAAGTGCCCAGGCAGAGGATCTGGGATTCCCAAACCTGCCCTGCTGATATCTGAAGGATGGAAAAGCCCCCAGGCTATGGCATTCCTGTCAGCCTTGGTGGGACAAAGTGGGGAAGGGGAGTGGAAGGACTAGATTCTAAAAGAAAAGCCATCTGTGTCCTCCTCCCGTGGGGAGCTGTGTCCTCACCTCTGTCAAAGGTTTGCTTGAGCGAGGGAGCCCCTGCCTTGTCCTGCACTCTGAGTAGGTGCATCTTGTTTGCCCTTCCCTGAAAACATGGACTTGTCAATTCCAGCCGTGTACTTGGCAAAGGTGGGTGTGTGTATAGCACACACTGTGACTTTGGCTCGAGCGAGCCTGATGACACCCTGGTGGTGTCTCTGAATGCCTCCTGCCTTAGTCACTTGTGATTTATGAAGGGGGTGGGGCAATTATGACCAGGCACTGAGTTTTGTACCTTGTGACTCCACTAACCTGACCAAAGCTGATCAGACCAGCTGTCGCTTGCCCTCTGGCCTGGCCACTGAACTTTGAGCGAACTCCACTCAGGAGGGCCACCGAGGTGGAACAAGAATAATGGCTCCTTTTGGAGCGTAAGTGGGGAGCAAGCAGAGGCTAAGAGATGAAGAAGAGGTTAGTGGAGAAGGTGCCTGCTATCTGCATTAGGTCACAAACCAGTGGGCCGAGGGGGCCGCCGTGCCCTGTGCTGGCCTGAGCTCTCAGAGAGACACAACAGTGGCTGTGGAGGGGTGTGTTCATAGACACACACAGTGTGATTGATTTAAGGCATTGACTCATACCAGGTTATGGAGGCTGGCAAGTCCCAAACCTGCAGGGTGGGCTGGCAGGCTGGAGACCCAGAGAAGAGGTGATGTTGTGGTTCTAGTCCCAGGGTGTCTGCTGGCAGGATTTCTTCTTGCTTGAGGAGAGGTCAATCTTTTTTTTCTACACAGGTCATCCACTGACTGGGCAGTGTGCTTTATGCAGAGGCCACCAATTTAAATATTAACCTTATCTCCCAAACACTGTCATAGACACATTCAGAATAATGTTTGATGAAATATCTGGGCATCATACCCCAGCCAGTTGACACGTAAGATTACCCATCACACGCATCTGGACTGTCTCATCCTCCCTTGTAGTCTTATTGTATGCGTCTGTCCCCTGCGGTCCTCAAGAGCTTGTTTCTAGAGAGCTAAGGGAGCCGGCCATCACCGATCAGACCTTACTTGATGACTGCACACTCTGATGTAGGGGCTGCAGCCTGGCTCTTGTCCAGGGACTTGATAATCTAGGTGGTTGGTTAAACTAACATGAAAATTATTTGGTGCTACTGTAATTAACGGCAATTGGAATTCACCGGGGAGCGAGGCCAGTATGAGCTGGCTGTCACTCCACATACACCTGCTCCTTGTAGGCTCCACGAGTCACTAAGATCCCTGGAAGAGTCACCCCTGGATTCAGCGCCCATGGCAGACTGAATTTGTGCCTTTCAAACTCTCTGCCTATAATTAGAGTATTGCTGAACATCCATCTCGCCTCTCTCCAGCTCTCGGAAAATTCATGGTTCAGACATCTTTGAAGCTTTGTGCTCAGAAGGAAACTAAATGGCGAATTATTTTATATCATAGTTCTGTGACATGAAACATTGTTCCTGTTTTTACTTCATGTGGCAATTTAATGCAGAGAGACTTCCTGCAAGTGCTGTAAGACATAGACTGGATGCGGAACGAGTGGATGTCGAGAGAAGTTGGCTAGGATCACCTGTGAGACTCAAGGCACGCTTGGTACCTGCGTCTTGTGACCTTGGTGACATCTGCAGAGGGTGCTATGTTTTTGTCCTTCTCCAGGGGATAATCTAGCATTTCAGGGTACAGCAGAGAATATTCCTCTCCCTGAATCTAGTCCTCTTGCTCTGCTCTCAGCAGAAAGGGCGTCCTGGCTGTTCCCCTCTCGTACCCCCAGTTGATGGTAGGCATTACAGAGTTGCAGGTTAAAAAAGTTGTTTCCATAACTAGCTCCTTCTTTGCCCTCCTGCCAGGACCATCGTTCTTCCTGAATGCATTATGTGAATGTTCTCCAGTTCTTCCTTTTTAAGGCGTAACATCTTTTGCATTTGCTTTCATATTAGAGCCTGAGTATCTTTAGCTGCCCTGATTATCTGTTGCTGTAAAACAAAACATCCCCAAATTTGACAGCTTAGTACTACAACAGTCATTTATTTTGCTCTAAATGGGCAGTTTGGGAAGGTTGTGTTGTGGCCAAGTAGGACAACTTCTCTCTGCTTCTGGGTATCTGGGGCTTCCTATGGGATGCTTGGTGGTTTAGAAAGAGCCAGGGCCAGCTGGACATAATCCCAGTCTTCATGTGGTTTCAGGACCTCTCTGCATAGACCAGGGGTTCTCAACCTTCCTAATGCTACAATGTATTTTCATTGTTACAAAGGGGTCGCAACCCACAGGTTAAGAATCACTGGCATAGACTCTCGGGACTTCAAGAACAAGTGTTTTTGGGACAGAGTATAAGTTGCTAGTTTCTTAAAATGTGGGCCTGGAAAGTGGTGCACTGTTACTTCTGCCATATTTTATGGCTTGTACAACAGAGAGTCTGCCTGGACTCAGGGGGACAGTGCAGAGACCTAGCAAATGGCAAGAGTAGCGAAGAATTAGTGTCCATCTTTGATCTACCAGGTAAGCCACAGTTACGTCTCACGTAAATGGATGTATCCTAAATAGCTCTGTGTCCCTTTCTTTTGCTCCCATGATGTGGGTGGATCAGATTAGATTAGATTCCAAGGGTGGCCACAGCAGAGCACCACAAACTCAGTAACATCAAGCAACAGGCATTTGTCCTCTCCTGGTTCTGGAGGATAGAAGTCTGAAATGCAGGCGTTGGCAAGCTGGGTTCCTGCTGGAGACTCTGAGTCCGGCCTCCCCGCTGGTACTTGTGATGACTGGCGGTTATCGGTGATCTTTCCTGGGAGAGCATGTCCCGGCCTCCCCACTGGTGCCGGTGATGCCTGGTGGTTATCAGTGATCTTTCCAGGGAGAGCATGTCCCAGCCTCCCCGCTGGTGCTGGTGATGACTGGTGGTTATCGGTGATCTTTCCTGGGAGAGCATGTCCCGGCCTCCCCACTGGTGCCGGTGATGCCTGGTGGTTATCAGTGATCTTTCCTGGGAGAGCATGTCCCAGCCTCCCCGCTGGTGCTGGTGATGACTGGTGGTTATCGGTGATCTTTCCTGGGAGAGCATGTCCCGGCCTCCCCACTGGTGCCGGTGATGCCTGGTGGTTATCGGTGATCTTTCCAGGGAGAGCATGTCCCGGCTTCCCCACTGGTGCTGTTGATGACTGGGGTTATGGGTGATCTTTTCAGGGAGAGCATGTCCTGGCCTCCCCGCTGGTGCTGGTGATGCCTGGTGGTTATGGGCCATCTTTCCTGCTCCGTGGCTCGTGGTGTACCACTTGGTTTCTGTCTCCTCTGTCACGTCACACTCTGTGTGCACGTCTTTCTCCGTGTCTCCTCTTGTAAGGCCAGTTAGGGCCACCCTCGTCCAGTATGACTTCATCTGAACTAGTTACATCTACAGAGGTCCTCAGGTCACATTCCGAGCTTCCGGTGGACTTGCGTTTGGAGGGACTACCCAATTGTATTCTGTACAGAATCCTGTTTCAAATTCTTTGGCATCACAGCACTGGGAGATAGGTTTTCCATCTTTTACTTTGTGTTCGTGATTTAGTACAATCATGTTTTTCATGATTTATTTTTCAACACGAAAGTCCTGGCATGGAACCACATCTGGTCAGCTGTCACTGTGGGGCTGCCTGGCCCTCAGGTCCCTCTGTAACTCCTGGAAGTAGTCTAGTCCTGCTGGAATTTGTCAGGCCTGGGGAGAGTCTGCTCTGCTACCTCTAACCTTTGCCAGAGGCTTTAAAGATGGGTTGGTGGACAGGACCAGTCTCTCTCAGAGATTCTGGCTCAGGCTCATGTAAGCCTTGGATAAGGACGAGGCCCAGTGGGTGCACATGGAATGTTCCTGCTTTGTTCTAATTTTCACTTGGACAGGAGAGTTCAGTATGTCCTGGATACCTAAGGAAAGTGCATACCAAACAGCAGCATGTCTTCCTGAATCCTTGTTCTGTAAATGGACTTTATTCCTGTTGTACAGATAAGGACACCGAGGCTCAGAGGGGCCAGGGCACGTGCGTACGTGCGCAGGCTCGGGCAGGTAGGAGGCAGCTGTGCTGCAATTTTAAGCTGGAGAAATGTCGCCCTGGAGCCTTCCCTCCTGGGCACACACAAAGCCAGGCACACACACTCCCTGTCCCTTGCCCCACCCCATTTTGCCACTGTTCCTGGAGAGTGACCAGGCAGGACTGGTGCTCACACCATCGCCTTAGATACCTTATTTACATGTAATTTCCAGGTGATAGTTGGTGTTAAAGTTTTAACTTTTGTAGCTTTGACTTACACTGACGCTTCATCTTATGTGTCATTTTATAAAGGAAAAAAACAAGTAAACAAACCTCTTCCTGTGCAGGAGATAACAAAGGAATAACTAGTCTGGGTCTGAAGTCTGGGCAGAGAGCCACATGAGGGATTGGGTTCATGTTCTGGGCCCGGGTAGCTGCTGTGTGACCCTTGGACGAGCCATTTGACCTTTGTCTCCACCTGTGAAATGAAGGCGCCAGGCTGAGTGACCAGCTCAAAGATGCTTTGGTTGTCCTTAAATCAGAACTTAATGTCACAGTCAAAAGGGCATTATAGGATTTCTTTCTAAAGGTTATCGTTCCTCAAAGGTATTTCAAAGGTATTTTCATTCTTTGATTATTAATCTCCCTGTTTAAGGTCTTAAAACAGATCTGCAAAGAAACATTCCTGGATTTTTATTTTCAGAGAGATGCTTTATAATATACTTCTTATTCCTATATTAGATGGATTTTGATGTAAAACACATAACATATGATTTACACTGGTTGTCTAGTAGAGATGAAACAAGAATCAGAAAAGTAAACAAAAACTTCTTCCCTATATTTTGAGAGAAAAATGGAACTTATATCATTTTAGTATGAATTTTTAACTCTAACATAAAAATAATTGTCCCTCTGACATACTATTGGGGAAATTATTCCTTTTGTTCTTTTTTTGCCTATTGCATAACTGTTCCAGCATACCTCTGGAATAAACATCTATCAGCTTATCACTCAGGAGATAAGAAGGGAGGTGAGGATTTCTCACTGACAGAAAATATCACAGAAAGACATGTTATTCACCTAACATTTCAGTGCATAAATCAGAGCAGTGATACTTCATAATTATACAGTGCCTTCTATTTGAGATTCTAAAAAAGAATTTATAGACCAACTTGTGAGATATGACAGTTATATTAAATATTATACTTGGAACGCATGGGTGGATGTAATTCCAGAACCAGAATTTGGATGTGAGGAAAGGTTCCATCCAGCCTGGGGGAGGTTAATAATTGTCTGTTAGAATGATCTGGCCAGGTGAGATTTGGAGTTATTTACTTTTGTTCACAGGTAATGTCTTTAAACAAAGTAGACTTTTGAGTTAGTGGGACACATATGTGCTGGCCGCAGGCCTCTGACCGCTCTCCCTCCGCCTCCTACTCTGACCAAAGGCAGCTACTGTTTCCGGCTTGGTGTGTGTTCTGTCCGTGAATCTGCACACATTTGCTTGTATGTACTTTGTTTATACATACATATATGTACACATATGTATACATATCTAGATTTTTAAAAATAGTTTTGTTTTTAAAAATACCAACTAGTAAATTATGCACATTGTTATGTCTTTGTTACATCACGTTTTGAACTTTGCTTCTTTCTCTTGGAAATGGGTCTTGTCAAGACTTTTAGAAACTTCCTTTCCGTTATCTGTAAAGTGTTCTTTCACGTACCGATAAACCGAGGCATGCTTCAAGATTCCTTTCCTTGAAGAGGGGACTCTAGGCCAGAGTCCTGTGTGGGATCTTTGGGCTTAACACAGGCAATTACAAAGGCTTTCCCTGCAGGCTTCACGGGGAGGGCTGCCCTCCCCTACCCCACGGGGGCACAGTCTGGAGGGCCCTGTGGCCAAGGCCCAGGGCAGGCTGTGAACCCCTGTGTATCTGCACCCTGACCCGAGGGCTCTATTAAGAGGCCTCCTCATAGACGGGTTCTTGCCCTTCCCTTCTTGAAGACACCTCACTGTGACTCAGGCCTCTGTCCTTGTCTTCCCCTCCTCTGCCTGTCACGAGGATGTCCTATGCTGTGTCCACAGGGTGAGCTGACCCTGCCTTGTGTGTCCTGGGGAATAACGGAACCTGGGGTGGAGGAGCTTGGACCTCCTTCCTGTTTGGCCTCTTACTTGTTCCATCACAGGAAGTAACAGAAGCCTTAAGGTTTCCTCTTGGGTTGGCTTCTTGTCCTAACTCATGTCCTCACACCTGCTCTGCTCTTGACATTCTTGACAAACAGTTTAGGGTGGTCCCAATTTTTCACTTTTACAAACAATGCTATAGAGACAACATGTGTCCGTGTATCCTTTTATGAAAGTAAGGATCTGCTCCTGGATGGAGAATTACTTGATGGAACCATGACACTACTCCTTGGATGTTTGGGAGTGGTGGTTTCCTTACACCTGTGAACTCACTGTTACAAAACATTTTGCATTTGCAGCTGCTTAAGGGAAAACTGGGATCCGATAATTGTAATTTAAATTTCTCTTACTTTAAGTGAAGCTGAGAATTATGCAGCATTTCCTTTTCTGAAAACTGTTCATGGTCTTTGCCTCTTGTTATTTAGTATGTGTTCCTTTTTCTAATTGATTTCTAGGTGGTTTTTTTTTTTTAATGTGTTGAGGTAATTCACCTTTCTTGATATGTCAGTTGTCTTTTCATTTATTTGGGGGTAGTTTTTGCTGTGTTGAAATGTTTTATTTGTACATACTCAAATTACCAATCTTTTCTTTAGAGTTTTAGAGTTCTATAACGTAATTACAAAGGTTCTTTTTCACTCTGCGCCTATTACAAAAAAAATCACCTGTGTTTGCAAATACCGTTATTGTCTTGGTTTTTTAATAACTTTATTGAGATATACTATAGACCATAAAATTCACTTTTTCCCCCCCATGAGACATGCTTTTTATTTATTTATTTATTTTTTATTGTTGGGGATTCATCGAGGGTACGATAAGCCAGGTTACACTGATTGCATTTGTTGGATAAAGTCCCTCTTGCAATCATGTCTTGCCCCCAGAAGGTGTGGCACACACCAAGGCCCCACCCCCCTGCCTCCTTCCCTCTCTCTGCTTTTCTTATTATAAATAATTTACTCTAAGTTTAGTAAGCTTATGCAGTTGCATAGAATTACCACAAACCAGTTCTGGAATGTTTTTGTCACTATGGTTTTATTTTTATATTTGAAGTTTTGTTTGATATGGAACTTATTTGGTATTAAGAGTCAGGGGACATCTGTGGATATTTCCTTATTCCTGTCAAGTTTTGCAGTACCATTTATTGAATAGTTTATCCTTCCCCGCTGATATGACAGGGCTACCTAAGTTGCAAACTGAGTACTTGGGTCTGTCTCTGGTTTTTTCTTTCCCATTGACTTGTTTCCACATTCATGTGCCAGAAGTATAATGTTTTATATATTGTTGCTTTAGAATATGCATTAGTTGGGTAGCACCTGTGGCTCAAAGGAGTAGGGCACCAGCCCCATATACCAGAGGTGGTGGGTTCAAACCTGGCCCCGGCCAAAAAAAAAAAAAAAAAAAAAGAATATGCATTAATGTCTGGTAAGGCCGATGCACCCTCAGTGACCTAAGTCACACTTCATTTCAATTATTCCAGGGCAGTTCTTTTTCTGTAAGAACTTTTGAGTCGGCTTTTCTAGTTCTTAAGAGCATCATGTCCAACCCACCCTATTGGCATTTTTATTAGGATTGCATATATTACTTGAAAAATGGCATTTGAGGGATATCCTTTCTAAGGATGGAGGTAAAGTTAATTCATTTCCAAACTTCAATGCCCTTTGTCCCTTGGGAGCATTTTAAAGCTTATGGATCATACATGTTACTTTTAATTGCTAAGTATGATACCCCTTTTGTTGTTATTAAAATGGGACTTTTATTTATTAAAAATGGGACTTTTTCCATATGTTTTCTACCTGACTGGGTGACTTGATTGGGGATTTGTAAGTAAAAAGGCTGCTGTTTTCTATGGGTTGAATAGATTCCCCCCAATTTAAATATATTCTGTTACTATTTGTTGTCATTTTTCTGTTGATTTTCTTGTTTTTTCCAGGTAGACATTCTTATCTGTTGCAAATAATGATCATTTTGCCTCCTTCTTTTTGTTTTTTTTAATCAAATTTCTTATAAGAATAGTGTTGTATAATAATAGCTAGTATGTTCAAAATAATTCTGAATAATAGTGGTGGTTGTGATCGTTCTTGTTTTAGCCTTTTATTTGCTGCAGATGCTCTGGCTTCCCTGTTAAGCATGGAATACATCATATTAAAAACCTGATTAAGAGTTTTTAGAAATTCAGAGGAGATAATAATTCATTGGTTTGATTAATATTATAGTAGGACTACAATGTTCCGGGTGGGATTCTAGTGCTAGTGGGTGCAGTGGGAAATGAAACAAAGACAAAGCCTTTGCTCTCAAGAACCTTAAAATCTAGTGGTACAGACAGGAACAGAAATCAAATAATTAATAAATGTCAGGTTTTATGAAGTTAAGCGAGGGGAGGGAGAGAGAATAATCTGAGGAATTTAGTTAAAATGGTCAGAGAAGGGAGGTAGGGTTGTTCTCAAGTATCTTTTTTTTGTCTATCATTTTTCTTTTTATTGAATTTGAAATTTTGAATGTAGTAGTTCTTTTGCAAACCCTTCTTCCCTGGCCCCAGGCTCTAGCATGTTCCCAGGCATAGGGACTTTAGAGAAAGCCTAGTGATCAACTTCCCCTTGCAACTCACTGGTTGGTATTTGCGTGTTTGGTATTTGCTTGTTCTCATATTATTTCCAGGGCACTGATTGTTTAAGAAATGAGCTGAATTTGTTAGACAGCAGGGTAATTTATCACCTTGGGTAGAGATACTGTTGCTAAGGCAACTGGCTACATTCTGGGACCACAATCTCCAAACATGACACCTGATAGTATCCTGGCACCCCCGTGGGGCTGCCCTGGTCATGGCTCCCTTGTCTTGCCTTGCCCTAATGTGTGAAATGTCTGCCCTGTGCCTCTTCTCCTTTCCTCCCTTACCTCTAATCTCCTGTCAGACCTGCTGGGATGACAAGAGTGAAATGAGACTGGGTAGTCTCAGTGGTGTACTGGGCGAGCACAAAGTCTTGCCCCCCAGGGTACTGGCTGCTTCCAGGTGGTTGAGCCCTGGTGAAACTCGGGGTCATCAGGGCTGTTATTCTACTGACAGGGTCTGTAAGGTATAAGTGGGGATACCCAGAGACGAAGCCCCAGGGCGATGTTCAGGCCAGGTTTATGGAAAGGGGAGGGTGACCTGCCTGGGAGTGCAAAGGTGGCATCTGCAGCCTGGGGCAGTTAGAGACGACTTTCATAGGGGGCTGTGGGGGGCGGGAGAATTCCATAGTTGCCTGTCAGGTTAGGGTCTTTTGGCCGAACTTCTGGGGTGGGTGGGGCTGGCCGGATCCTTTGAGTCTTCGTCTTAGGAAGAGAGGAGGAGGGGAAGAGGGGTTTGCATGTGGCTGGGTCAGGCCCCCCAGCATTGTCTGCAGCCTTTTTTTCAAGCTATGTGTGTAATTTCTCACTCTTCCTCCTCTGTGTTACTCTTTGTACAAAAAAATGAGGTTACTAATGTATTATTACATCATGGCTCAGCATCTATATTCTAATTCCTAAATTATTTCTTATGTAGTCCACCCTTCCTTCCTTCCTTCCTTCCTTCCTTCCTTCCTTCCTTCCTTCCTTCCTTCCTTCCTTCCTTCCTTCCTTCCTTCCTTCCTTCCTTCCTTCCTTCCTTCCTCCCTCCCTCCCTCCCTCCCTCCCTCCCTCCCTCTTGCCTAGGCTAGAGTGCCATGGCTTTAACATACCTCACAGCAACTTCAAACTCCTGTGTTCAAGTGATCTTCCACCTCAGCCTCCTGAGTAGCTGGAACTATAGGTGCCTCCAGAACACCCAGCAAAGTTTTTCTATTTCTAATTGAGATGGGCGTGTTGTCTTACTCAGGCTGGTCTCAAACTCCTGAACTCAAGCCATCTACCCACCACGGCCTCCTAGAGTACTAAGATAATAGGCATGAGCCACCATGGCCAGCCAGTGCCTCTTACTTTCCTAAAGGAATTTGGTTCTGAATTTAGCCAAACCTTGTCTTACTATTAGGTTATTAAGTATGAAATGTCCAGTTTCCCTAATTATAAGTTTGACAGTTGGTGTCTCTGACATTCCACTTTGACACTTCTTGTTTTACTTTTATTGTGAGGTACAGCCTCATTCTTTGAAATACACGTTTTGGCTTGTGATTATCTTTCACATTTTTTAAGAGCAATTTTTGTAAAACCATAGATAAGTCAAAAATTTGTGTTATATTCGAGTATGCATTCTATCTTGAAACCAATGCAGCACAGACTGCTCAAAATAATCAACAAAGTGTTTGGAAAGGATGTGGCTAATGAGTGGTTTGAGAAATTTCATTCTGGTGATTTTAATCTTGAAAATGAGCCACATGGGTGACCTGAGACCTTGGCCTCCACGTCCCAAGACATTCCTGTCTAAGGCCTTTGTACATGCTACTCCCCACACAGCCGTCCACATGGCTGCCCCTCACTTCCTCCAGGCCTCTACCCAAATGCTTCCAGCTTAGCGAGGTCTTTCCAGACCACTCTTTCTTTCTTTCTTTTTTTTTTTTTTGAGACAGAGTCTCACTGTGTCACCCAGGGTAGAGTGCCATGGTGTCACAGCTGACAGCAACCTCAAACTCTTGGGCTTAAGTGATTCTCTTGCCTCAGCCTCCCAAGTAGCTGAGACTACAGGTGCCCACCACAACGCCCAGCTATTTTTTTGTTGTAGTTACCATTGTTGTTTGGCAGGCCTGGGCTGGATTTGAATCTGCCAGCTCTAGTATATGTGGCCAGCGCCTTAGCTGCTGAGCTATAGGCACCAAGCCCAGACCACTCTTTCTAAAGGAGCACCCCTGCCCATCACTCTCAGTCCCTTTGCCTTGTTTTGTTTTTTATTTATTTATTTTTGTTGTTGTTGTAGTTATGGTTGTAGTTGTAGTTGTCATTGTTTAGCAGGCCCAGGTCGCATTTGAACCCACCAGCCCTAGTGTATGTGGCCAGCGCCCTAATCACTGAGCTATGGGTGCTGAGCTTTGTTGTTTGGACAGTACTTTTTACTGACTCATTGCCTGATGTTGTGTTCTGTTCATTTGCTCTTTGCTCGTGTCCCTCACTTCACTGTAAAGTTGCATGGAGAACAGGGACTTGTTTGGTTTTGTCATTGCTCGCACATAGCAGATACTCAGTAAATATGTATCAAAAGAAGAAATGACCCTTGCAATTTCTGTTTGGCTCTCAGCTACAAGAAGTAAGTGGGGGAAATGCTGATGAAGAATGGTCATCCAGAATTTCATTCGTTCATGCATTTGAGTTCTTTTCAGTCTTCTAGCCAGGGATTGTTTTCGCAAGGTGAGTGGAGAGGAAGTCTTATCTGTGAACATTTGCTGGTTGAGGGAAGATGATGAGTTGGACATTAATCCCTGACTCTTTTAACTCCTGGCAAAGCCAGGAGGTGTGGGAGTGGAGCTCCTGCCGGGGCTCCCAGGAGGGTTGAGGGAACCAGGCCACAGGCTCTCCTGTCGGCCTTCCCTGAATCCAAGGCAAAATTTTATCTTTCCTGGGGGGGAGGTAAGTGGTTTAATGGCAGTATGGGCAGGGCTAAGCATTCAGGGTCTGTAAGCAGATTGCTAGGCTTCAATTCCTGGCTCTGTGTGACGTGGGGCAAGTTACCTCCCAAGTTACATAGGCAGAGTATTTCAGACTCTTCAGATACAAATGCAGGTAATGATGGGGTTGCTTCTTAGGTTCCTTTGGAGAATCATTGGACAGAGGCATATGTTGAGCTTAGAACAGTGCTTGGCACTCAGTAAGTTCTCAGTAATTATTAAATATTGCTACCACAGCCATTGTCATTATTGTAACCTGGTAAGACCCCCTGGGGAAGAGCTGCTCTTCCCTTCTTGTTGGGTGATCTTGGGAGGACCTGTTTGACCCTGGGGACTTCAAAGGGAATTTTCTTAAAGGAAGATACTTGACTATTTTGCAGATACTTCTTGACTGTTAAATGAGGTGGCATGTGTAATGGAGTTTGGCACCTGTAACCCGTCTGTGGGAGTTTGTTCTACATTTGCCATTTTAACATACCTTGCTTTTTAATCTGTTGATCTTTATGTCTTACCTGTAAAGCAAGAATGCTTAATTTCTTAGTTGGATATACATAGAAGAGAAAAATCATTCATTAGTCATTTCAAATTATATAACTAAAAGCACCTACGACTGAATACCTGCATGGAGGTGGGAGAATGTGACATCCCAGGTAATTTATAGTCGTATTAACTACTTTTCTTTTCCTTCTTTCTTTCTTCTTCTTTTTTTCTTTTTTTTTTTGAGACAGAGTCTCACTTCGTTGCCCCAGTAGAGTGCTATGGCATCATAGCTGACAGCAACCTCATACTCTTGGGCTCAAATGATTCTCTTGCCTCAGCCTCCCAAGTAGCTGGGACTGCAGGCACCTGCCATAACACCTGGCTATTTTTAGAGACAAGGTCTCACTCTGGCTCAAGCTGTTCTGGAACCTGTGAGTTCAGGCAATTCACCTGCCTCAGCCTCCCAGAATGCTGGGATTATAGACATGAGCCTATATTTCTTTAAGCCCAGCCTGTATTAACCTAATTTTCTTTTAGCTCCCAGTAAAAGTTATCTCATCTATGAAGCTCCATGAGCTTCTGGAAGGGCATTCTATAGATGGAAGCACAAAGATCTGATATGAGGTGAATTTTACAAATTCCCAGAAAGGGATAACAGGTGTAATGTCTTGGTAGGGTGTGAATTTTAAAGGCGCATCCCAGGGCTGGGCGCAGTGGTTCACGCTTAACAATTCCAGCACTCTGGAAGGCCAAGGTGGGCGGATTGCTTGAGGTCAGGAGTGTGAGACCAGCCTGAGCAAGAGTGAGACCCCGTCTCTAAAAATAGTGTGGCATTGTGGTGGGTGCCTATAGTCCCAGCTACTCAGGAGGCTGAGGCAAGAGAATCACTAAAGCTCAAGAGTTTGAGGTTGCTGGGAGCTATGGCACCAGGGCACTCAACCCTGGAGCTACTGAGTAAGACTTTGTTTCCAAAAATAAATAAGTAAATAAATAAATGAAGGCACATCTCAAAGAAGGAGTTGGAAATACCTGCATAAAAGAACTTGCATAGTACATTTTTAAAGAAACAATAAACTACCGTGCCAGTTCATTTAAAGTATGAGCATGAGAGATTGGTCTTGAAGCTGAGATTGATACATCAGACCCTGAGCACCTTTTAAGTTGAAGTAATAATAATTACGAATTTTGTCAATGAAGGTGAAAATCAGAAGGGAAGTCAGGCACAATATTGAGAACATAAAAGAGGCTTCCTTGGAGCCTCTTGGTTGTTTGAATTAAAATCTGAATCATTTTCACTGAACAGACCCACAAAGTGAGAACCTTGATTATTTAAACAGCCTTTAAAAAATTGCAAACCAGAGCAAAGAATTTAGTATTTGGGAAAGTGAAATCTTATTAAAATTGAATAACCTCTGAAACAGCTTAATTTTTGAAGCCTCCTTTGATGATGAATGCTGCTGTTTATTGCTGAGGGCAGTTAGTACTCGGTGTGCTGGTGGCATTGCCCCCGGACCTCACGAGTGCTGGTGCGCTACGTCCTCTGTTGGGGGGGAGCTCTCCCTTTAATGGCGTCTATCTGGGAAGATGGCAAGGAATTGTGGAGTAATTCTGGTTGTTAAAACAAAGAGCTTCAGAGACTTTTTCCTCTTTTGTTTTAGTATATGCTTACTTAGTTGGTGGCTTACACTCTACTTTCTTTCCTTACTGATGATGACATCACTTTTTTTTGAGATCACTTTTTTTAACCTAACGGCTGGATCATTTACATTAAGAACTTGTATGTCAGCAGACTGGTTTTGCGTCTCTGTTCCTGACTAGCTGACTGACCTTAGGCAAGGCTTTTTGTTTTTCTTTCTTTTTTTCACTCTGTAGTCCCAGCTACTCAGGAGGCTGAGGCCAGAGGATGGTTTGTGCCCAGCAGTCTGAGCTTGCAGTGAGCTCTGATGATACCACTGCACTCTACCCAGGGTGACAGAGTGAGACCCTGTTTCAGCAACAACAGTAGCAACAAAAACCATTATGTTGATAGTATTGGGTTATAATTCATAGAATAAAATAAATAAACATGATCCATGCTGATATAAATAATGGAATAAACGAATGGAGGGGGGAGGAGCAGTTCTTTACAGTAGACTTGTAATTAATAAATGCAGAAGTAATGAGGGGAACATTACAATAATAATTGTTGCAAGTCAGAACCATTTATATATATGAAAATTACGGATGAAGTATGATGAGAAACAGGATATTTACATAGTCTTAAAGTGTCTCCCCATAGGGTATTTATTTATCATAAAGAGAAAATAGTGTTTTACGGTAGAGAAACCAACAGACACCACCATAATCAAGTGGTCAAGGTAACATCACCAGGAATAATGACATAACAACATGTGCCACCAAATATGATGCATTCAGAAGGTACAAAATCACCTTTGTAGTAGTCTTGCCAAAAGTGCGTAAAAACTCAATCTAGAAAATACTAGGGACATTTTGAAAATGATTAGCCTGGGCTTAATGAGTATCACAGATTAAAGAAGATGAGGAAGTCCTGACAGCTAAGTGTAACGTGGGATTCTGGAGAAGAAAAAAGAACTAATGGGGAAAACTAGTGAAATTCAAACAAAGTTTGTAGGTACAGATAATAGTATTTTACCAATGTGAATACACATTTTGATACTATTTTGATAGTTGTACCATTTTTAGGTAAGATATTGATCTTAGGGGAAACTAGGTGAGTGTATAGAAACTCCCTGTACTGTTTTTGCAGTGTTTCCCTAAGTCTAAGTTATTTCAAAGTAAAATGTTTTAAAATACCCATACTACATGTGAAATAACTGACAGCGTCCCAGGAACATAGTACATGCTCAGTAAATATAACCAGTGACTGCTGCTGCTTCTGGCATTTCTTCTGGTTTGAAGGAAGGTGGCTATGGACGGCCCCATTCTGAAGCATGTGGGAAGCTGCTCTTCTGTTTGCTGCAGGACTCTATATAGTCATGGCAGTCCTCCCCACCTGCAGAAGCTTAGGCTCTTTGGCCAACAGGCCAGTGACCCTTGAAGAGAAGAGGGGCTAGAACTGGTCATTGACCCTGTGGAGCTTGCTTGGACTATGGGAGTGGGACCATCAGAACCCACTTTCTCATTGCTCTCTTCCTTGGAAGAGATTCAAGAGATTCTCACTGAATTATGTGTGATTTTAGAACACCCAGCTGGGCGCGGTGGCTCATGCCTATAATCCCAACACTGTGGAAGGTTGAGGCAGGTGGATTATTTGAGCTCACGAGTTCAAGACCACCTAAGCAAAAGCGAGACTCTGTCTCTACTAAAATTAGAAGAACTGAGGCAAAAGGAATGCTTCAGCCTAAGAGTTGGAGGTTGCTGTGAGGTATGATGCCACGGTACTCTACCCAGGGTGACAGCTGGAGACTCTATCTCAACAAACAAACAAACAAACAAAACATTCACTTTGTAGACTGGAAGAGTATATATAGTTCAGCTCAGAAGACCTTTCAGGACACAGATCTGTAGTATGAATGAGGCCACAGCTATTGATCTGGTCCCTGCAGAGACAGTCCTCAGGGATCCAGGGCTGCCATGGGGCCTCTGCTTCACCTGCTCTCAGAGGGCACATGCAGAAGCGATGGAGGTGGTTTTGTTCCTGGCACGTGTAAGCCAGGGAAGTGGGGAAGAAGCCAGAATACCAGATATTAGGGCAATTGGAGTGAGGCTGGCAGGAGGCTGCGATCTACTCTCTGAGGTTGGGCCATGGTCAACTTTTCACATCTGTTTTCTCCTTCCTGTGTGCACATGGTACTAGCAGTAGCCGTCTGTCTCTGCAGGGAACTTCGGGAGCTTCAGAGGCTTGGGAACCACAACAGTCATGTCAGTGTGTCATAGAGATGTCCGTGCAGTGCTGTGTGGCCCAGTTTAGTTTAGTTCTTCCTGAGGAGAGAATCCCCATCCCATGCTCCCAGGAAGCTGCTAGTTCTCGTACTTGTCATTCAACATCCTGTAAAAAAGGCCTGAATCCCAGGCCTCCCACACCCCTGCTGAAGACAGCCCAGCTGCTGCTCATCAGTAGCACTATTGTATCAATAAAGACCACTTAAAAGGTTAATTTTTGTTGTTGTTGAGGGACTGTAAATTTTTTTGTTGTTGTTGAGGGACTGTTTTTGTAGCTGAATTAAAATCTAAGAAAGTTACTAAAGTCTGAAACAGTCCCTATTTTAGGCTTACTTCAGAAAAGCCTCATAGAGAAAGCCAAAGAATGTGTAAAACTGAATTATTCTGATAACATTTTTCTTATTATAGACTCTCACTCTCATCATTTGTACGTCTCCTTAATGTTGTCAGTATGGTTTTCTTTCCAAATAAAATTTAAATGTGTACCATAAGTTTTTATAGCATATTGAATTTCATGGTGTGGCTATGAATTTTAACTTAACCCACACATGTGGTTCATTAAAAGTCGTTCCTTGCTGAAGCCCTGGCTGGTTTTATGATGATTGTTTATTCCTTTAAGTAGCGGTGCTTTGCCTGCTCATTTGCTTTCAATGAGAGAAGGTGGTTGATAGGATAGGAAAGGAAACACTTCTAGGCTGGGAATTTAGCCTTAGTGGGCAATCTATGAGCCTACGTTCTTTTCATTAGCTTACCCAGCAGAGGTTGGAACACCTGCCTTACTGAGGGCCCATCACCCCTGTGGCAGGCTGGTGTTTGTACTGGGTAGGCCTGCTGGGACTTATGACTAGGACTTTTTATTTATTTTTTTTAACGTTCAAGTTTTTTATTATATGCTTTGGTAATGATGCAATCTGTTATGTACAACAAGCAATTATTAATCTTGTTAAAACAACAAGCCTATTTTTTTAAATTTATTTTTATTTTTAATTTTTAATTTTTTTTTTGATTTTTATTTATTTATTTTGTATTGTTAAATCATAGCTGTGTACATTAGTGCAATCAAGGGGTACAATGTGCTGGTTTCATATACAATCTGAAATATTCTCATCAAACTGTTCAACATAGCCTTCATGGCATTTTCTTAGTTATTGTATGTAGACATTTTTATTCTGCCTTTACCCATTCGCCTGTACCCATTCTGAGATGCACCGTAGGTGTGGCCCCACCCATTACCCTCTCTCTACCATAACCTCCCCCCTCCCTTCCCCTTCCTTGGCCCTTTCCTCATAGTCTTGTGCTGTAGTTGGGTTATAGCCTTCATGTGAAAGCTATAATTTAGCTTCATAGTACTCATAGCTGAGTACATTGGATACTTTTTCTTCCATTCCTGAGATACTTTGCTAAGAAGAATATGTTCTAGCTCCATCCATGTAAACATAAAAGAGGTAAAGTCTCCATCTTACTTTAAGGCTGCATAATATTCCATGGTATACATGTACCACAATTTGCTAGTCCATTTGTGGGTCGATGGGCACTTGGGCTTCTTCCATGACTTAGCAATTATGAATTGGGCTGCAATAAACATTCTGGTACAGATGTCTTTGTGATTTTTGGCCTTCTGGGTATAAACCTAGTAAAGGAATTATAGGATCGAATGGCAGGTCTATTTTTAGGTCTCTAAGTATTCTCCAAACATCCTTCCAGAAGGAACGTATTAGTGTGCATTCCCACCAGCAGTGTAGAAGTGTGCCCTTTTCTCCACATCCACGCCAACATATATGGTTTCGGGATTTTGTTATGTGGGCTACTCTTACTGGGGTTAGGTGATATCTCAAAGTAGTTTTGATTTGCATTTCTCTGATGATTAAGGATGATGAGCTTTTTTTCATGTGTTTGTAGATTGTGCGTCTGTCTTCTTTAGAGAATTTTCTCTTCAAGTCCCTTACCCACCCTGAGATGGGGTCACGTGTTCTTTTCTTGCTAATACGTTTGAGTTCTCTGTGGATTCTGGTTATTATACGTTTATTGGAGGTATAATCTGCAAATATCTTCTCCCATTCTGAGGGCTGTCTGCTTGCTTTACTTACTATATTCTTGGCTGTGCAGAAGCTTTTTAGTTTGATCATGTCCCAGTAGTGTTTTTGATACTGCTTCAATTGCCTGGGGAGTCCTCCTCATAAAATATTCACCCAGGCCAATTCCTTCAAGAGTTTTCCCTGCACTTTCTTCAAGTATTTTTATAGTTTCATGTCTTAAGTTTAAATCTTTAATCCAGTGAGAGTCTATCTTAGTTAATGGTGAAAGGTGTGGTCCAGTTTCAGTCTTCTACAGGTTGCCAGCCAGTTCACCCAGCACCATTTGTTAAATAGGGAATCTTTTCCCACTGAATGTTTTTAATTGGCTTGTCAAAGATCAAATAACAGTAAGTAGCTGGATTCATCTCTTCGTTCTCTATTCTGTTCCAGACATCTACTTCTCTGTTTTTGTGCCAATACCATGCTGTTTTGATCATTATCGATTTATAGTACAGTCTCAGGTCTGGTAGTGTGATTCTTCCTGCTGTGTTTTTATTGCCGAGTAATGTTTTGGCTATTCGAGGTTTTTTCTGATTCCATATAAAACGAAGTATTATTTTTTCAAGATCTTTAAAATATGACAATGGAGCTTTAATAGGAATTGCATTAAAATTATATATTGCTTTGGGTAGTTATAGACATTTTAACAATGTTGATTCTTCCCAGCCATGAGCATGGTATGTTTTTCCATTTGTTCACATCTTCAGCTATTTCTTTTCTTAAAGTTTTATAGTTCTCTTTGTAGAGATCTTTCACGTCCTTTGTTAGGTATACTCCCAAATATTTCATCTTCTTTGGCACTACTGTGAAAGGAATAGAGTCCTTGACTGTTTTTTCGGCTTGGTTATTGTTGGTAAAAATAAAGGCTACAGATTTATGGGTATTGATTTTGTAGCCTGAGACGCTGCTGTATTCCTTGAACACTTATAAAAGTTTTGTAGTAGAATCCCTAGTGTTTTCCAGATATACGATCATCTCATCTGCGAAGAGTGAAAGTTTGATCTCTTCTGACCCTATGTGGATACCCTTGATCGCCTTTTCTTACCTAATTGCAATGGCTAAAACTTCCATTACAATGTTAAAGAGCAATGGAGACAATGGGCAACCTTGCCTGTTTCCTGATGTCAGTGGAAATGATTTCAATTTAACTCCATTCAATACGATATTGGCTGTGGGTTTGCTGTAGATGGCCTCTACTAGTTTAAGAAATGTCCCTTCTATACCAATTTTCTTAAGTGCTCTGATCATGAAGGGATGCTGGATATTATCAAAAGCTTTTTCTGCATGAGTTGAAAGAATCATTTGGTCCTTATTTTTTAGTTTGTTTATGTGCTGAATTACATTTATAGATTTATGTATATTGAATCAGCCTTGAGACCCTGGTATAAATCCCACTTGGTTGTGGTGTATAATTTTTTGGATGTGTTGTTGGATTCTGTTTGTTAGGATCTTATTGAGTATTTTCGCATCAATATTCATTAGTGATATTGGTCTGTAATTTTCTTTTCTTGTTGGGCCTTTCCTTGGATTGGGGATCAAGGTGATGTTTGCTTCATAGAATGTGTTGGGTAATATTCCTTCTTTTTTTATATTTTGGAAGAGGTTTAGTAATATAGATACTAGTTCTTCTTTCAAGGTTTGGTAGAATTCTGATGTAAAGCCATCTGGTCCTGGGCTTTTCTTTTTAGGGAGATTTTGTATAGTTGATGCTATTTCAGAACTTGATATAGGCCTGTTCAACATTTCCACTTCGTTCTGGCTAAGTCTTGGTAGGTGGTGTACTTCCAGGTATTGGTCAATTTCTTTCACATTTTCTTATTTCCGAGAATAGAGTTTCTTGTAGTATTTGTTAAGGATTTTTTTAACTTCTGAGGGGTCTGTTGTTACTTCATCGTTACCATTTCTGATTGATGAAATTAGAGATTTTATTCTTTTTTTTCCTCATTAGGTTGGCCAAAGCTTTATCTATTTTATTGATCTTTTCAAAAAAACAACTTTTGTATTCCAAAAAACCAATTCTTTTGTTTTCAATTTCATTTAATTCTCTGATTTTGGTTGTTTCTTTTCTGCTGCTGGGTTTGGGGTTGGAGTGTTCTTTCTTCTCCAGTTGCTTTCTCTTTCCGTTTTCTTGAGGAAGGCTTGCAGTGCTATAAATTTCCCTCTTAGGACTGCCTTTGCAGTACCCCAGAGGTTCTGGTAATTTGTGTCTTGGTTGTTGTTTTGTTCCAAAAATTTGGTGATTTCCTTCTTAATCTCGTTTATAACCCATTTGTCCTTCAGCATAAGGTTGTTTAGTTTCCATGTTTTTGTATGAGTATGCAGGTTCCTGTTGTTATTGAGTTCAACTTTTATTCCATGACTGTCTTAGAAGATGTAAGGAATAATTTGTATTTTTAAAAATTTGCTGAGGTTAGATTTGTGGCCTAGGATGTGGTTGATTTTGGAGTATGTTCTGTGGGCTGATGAGAAGAATGTGTATTCAGTTTTGTTGGGATGAAATGTTCTATAGATGTCTATTAAGTCCAGATGTTGAACGGTGAAGTTTAAATCTAAAATTTCTTTGCTTAGCTTCTTTTTGGAGGATCTATCCAGCACTGCTAAAGGGGTGTTAAAATCTCTGGCTACTATGGAAGTGGAGGAAATCAAGTTGCTCATGTCTGTTAGAGTTTCTCTTATAAATTGAAGTGCATTGTGGTTGGGTGCATAAATATTAATAATTGAGATCTCATCATATTGAGTATTACCTTTAACAAATATGAAGTGTCCATCCTTATCCTTAATTATTTTGGTTGGTTAAAAGCCTATTGCGTCTGCGAACAGGATTGTAATGACTGCTTTTTTCTGCTTTCCATTTGCCTGGAATATAGATGACCATCCCTTCACCTTGAGTCTATATCTGTCTTTTAATGTAAGATGTGATTCTTGTATGCAGCAGATATCTGGCTTGAGTTTTTGTATCCAGTCAGCCTACCTGTGCCTCTTTAGAGGACAGTTTAAACCATTCACATTAATTGAGAATATTGATAAGCCTTTTGAGAGTCCAGTGGACATTTTTAATCCTTTTGCGACTGTGGAAGTTGGAATTTGATCAAAATTTTCTGGGTGGGTTTACTTTTGTGGTGGAGCATGACGCTGGTCTTTATGGGAGATAGGTCTGAGAATATCCTGAAGAGCTGGCAAATTTCTTCAACATGTGAATATAATTGAAGTATTTAATTTCTCCATCATAAATGAAACTTATTTTAGCTTGGTACAGGATCCTGGGTTGAAAGTTATTTTGTTTTAGGAGATTAAAAGTCGATGACCATCCTCTTCTAGCTTGAAAGGTTTCAGCAGAGAGATCAGCAGTTATTCTAATATTCTTCCTCTTATAGGTGATGGTTTTCTTTCGTCTGGCTGCTTTCAGAATTTTCTCCTTCATATTAACTTTAGTGAAATTGATTATGATGTGTCTGGGGGATGTCTTATTTGGGTTGAGTCGTCCTGGAGTTCTGAAACTGTGTGCTATCTGAATTTCAGAATCTCTTGGCATGTCTGGAAAGTTCTCCTTCATAATCTCATGGAGAAGAGACTCTGTGCCTTGTGAAGCCACTTTGTCGCTTTCAGGGATCCCTATAAGATGAATATTGCTTTTCTTCGAATTATCCCAGAGCTCTCTGAGAGAGTGATCTGTTTTTGCCCTCCATTTTTCTTCCTCTTTGAGAGTTTGGGAGCGTTGGAAAGCTTTGTGTTCAGTGTCAGAAATCCTTTCTTCTGCTTGCTCCATTATGTTACTGAGGGATTCTACTGTGTTTCTCAGATCTTTGAGGGCTACAACTTCTTGTCCCAATGTGTCAAAATCTTTGGTCATTTGGTCTTTGAATTCGTTGAATTATTGAGACATCTTTTGGGTTACTGCTTGGAATTCTAATTCGATCTTACTTGCTATCCAGATTCTGAATTCCATTTCTGACATCTCCGCTGTTTGTTTGTGCATGGGATCTTGTGTTGTGTCTGCCCCCATTGATCCTTGGGGGAGTTGATCTACTCTGATTGTTCATATTGCCAGAGTTTTTCTATTGATTTTGCCTCATGATTTTTTTTTCACCGTTGCCTCTGGCCGTCCTCAGAGTTGGAGAGGTGTCTCTCCAAGATTAGATCCCAGCGGGATCACTCTATTGTTGCTGGATCTTTGTAGGGAGTGACCCTGTGTAGTTCCTGGGGCTGCCCCAGCCAGGGAGTTCTGGTTGTGGAAGTAACTCTGGAGTGTGACACACCCGGATCCAGCAACAGGGCAAGAGATGGTACACACGGTTGTGGGAGTGCCTGGCCCCCAGTGACTTTGGGACTGAGAACCGAAGGTGCCCACAGTCTCTGGCCAGGATAAGGGCTCTGTGCAGAGGCAGGGAGGGCTCTGGAGGGCATGCGGCTACCTGAGTCCCTGGCCAGGCGAGCGGGCCGGTGTGGAGGCAGTGAGGGTACCGGAGGGAGGATGCAGGATTGCGCAGTTCCTGCAGTTCCTGGTCAGGGCATGTGGAGGCCCAGCAGGCATGGGTCACGGGTCTGGGGTCGCGGCACAGCTCTTACGGAGGTAAGGCGGTACCAAGCCCAGGAGGTTGAGGTTGTTATGAACTGTGACGCCACTGCACTGTACCCACGGCAATAGCCCGAGACTCCAGTGTGCCAAAACTGGTCTCGCTCTGCCTCTGAGGGTTCAGTCTGTAAGGCAGCTCAGTCCCCGCCTTTAGGCTGATCAGTCACTAGGTTACTAGCTATCGCCCAATCCTTGCTCTGCGACCCTGAGGGCAGAGCTTGCCCGGGTGGTTCTCTCACAATGGCTCCCTGCGGCCCACAGCCGAGCACTATTAGCTCCGTCCGGCTCACCGGCTTAGTCCGGGGCCCTAGACAATGCCCAAAGTCCTCTGCACTCCTGCTCAAGCTGTCCCCAAGGCAGTTCAACTGAGTGCCAAGTCCAAAAACACCGAAACAACTCACAGGTAAGGCCTTTCCGGTTTGTAGTCTCACTGCTGCTTGTACTTATGGCTGCCGGTGGGATTAGGTTGATCAAACACACACAACTACTTTCCAGTTTTCCACTGTTTTTGTCCTCTTGGGTTCCAGAAGTCCTTTGCTCACTCCCTGTATCCTCAAAGGGATGATTATAGGCAGATCCCACCAGCCAGAGATGCCTAGAGTCTTATCTCCCCAGACTTACCCACTAGGACTTCTTGTCTGTTCTCACGAAGATGGTTTTTAGTGGTAATTGGATGTGATCAGACACAGTGCCATGCAAGAAATGCCCACGTGATATGCTGTTTCCTTGTGGTGGACCACCATCAAGCCTGTTTACTGACTTGAAATAACATCAAGTCGCCCATTTGGGAAAGGAGAGTAGGGCATGTGGGAAGACACTCCATTCTAGAAACTCCAGTTGCATCTAAATGTGAACAGGTGATTTCTAGACTATCAGTGTGATTTGAGTTAATGTGACAAGTTGCACTATCGCTAAGATCATTCTCTTCCAAAACATCTTGCCCTTTGACCTTTGACCAGATGGAACTCAGGCAGAGGTAATTTTTTTAAAAGGCACCTTTTGGGGAGAGGGAAATGGGGAGTTACTAATCAAAGGCATGAAGTGTGAGTCAAGCAAGAGTAATAAGCTCTAGAGAAATGTGCTGCCCAATACTAATGTGTTGAACACTTAAAATATTATTAAGGGTATTAAGAGTTACCACGGTTTTTGAAAAAGTACATTTTGCTTGTTAGTTTTTAGCACTGCTGCTGATGATTTATGTGATTTTGAGCAAATAGCTGAAGTTCCCTTGCTTTTATTTTTTCTGTTAAAGGAGGTTTGTAAATGTTTTAGCTATCATTTCTTAAGTGTTTATCATTTACCAGGCACTGTGACTTACTCATCGTCACCAACACCCTCGTGAACTCTCTGCTCTATTACAACCATCATTTTACAAATAAGGTACTAGAGAAGAAGGGAGATTAAGTAACTTGCCCAGGGTCAGATTGATAAGAAATGTAGAGCTGGAATTCAAACCGGCTCATTGACCTCCTAAGTCCATGCTCTTAATTGGTGCTACATTTTAGTCTTCTGCTTATTCTTGGCATGTCTGAAAATGAGACCCAGAGGTTGAAAATGCCGGACAGACATAGCCCACAGGAAGAGTCACGTGAGGTCAAGTTCAGGAAGGGTCTTGTGTATAAAAGACCTGCTGACATCTGCCTTAGGGCAAGAGTTCTCTGCAATTCAGACACAAACTCTTCATGTAGAGGACCTGAAAAATGCCCGTTTCCATCAATAAATGAAATAGAAACTAGATGAGATATCATTAAAGGTTTACTTAGGTGGATCTAAGTGTGGCATTTGCGTAGGGGATGAGGAAGGGTGGGTTACATCAGTGTGTTTCAATAGAAATAAATGTAAGCTGCATATATTACTAGAAATTTCCTACCAGTCACATTAAAAGTAGTAAGAAATAGGCCAGATGAGTTGACTTCCGCCTATAATCCTAGTGCTCTGCCGGGCTGAGAGAGGAGGATCCCTTGAGCTTAGGAGTTCGAAACCAGCCTGAGCAAGAGTGAGACCCTTCCCTATCTTTACTAAACATAGAAAAATTAGCTGGGTATTGTGGTAAACACCTGTGGTCCAGCTACTGGAGAGGCTGAAGCAGGAGGTTCCCTTGAACCCAGGAGTTTGAGGTTGCTGTGAGCTAGGCTGATGCCACAGCTCTAGAGCAGAGCAACAGAGTCAGACTCTGTCTCAAAAAAAAAAAAAAAGTAATAAGAAATGGGTAACATTAATTTTAATATATTTTACTAAACTCAATAAATCCAAAAAACGATGATTTCAACATACTTAAACATTATAATGACATATCTCACATTCTTGTTTTTGTATTTAGTCTCTGAAACTCAGTGCATTTTACATATACTGCATGTATCTCCCCTGGGACCAGGCATTTTTCATGTGCTCAGTCGCTACACATGGCTGGAGGCTACCATATTGCTCAGCCTTTATTAGTAGATAGATGCATTAAGGTCATTTCTTGTGGTTAGACTCAGAGTTTGGAACAATTTATGTAAAAATGATCATTATTATTCCAGTTAATAGCACAGATTGTGAGTGTATGTACATTCCAGGCTGAGAGTGCTAGAAAGAACTATGGCTGTTCTACTGTTTCCCTTCCATCCCCATTTTATAGACGAAGGCAGGATGCTCAGGAACATGTCTGAGGTCTCACAAGAGTGATTAACATTGTCAAGATCCAAACCCAGTTGATCTTTCTGGTATATTGCATTGTGGAAATGGCAAAAAGAGACCGTGACTTGTATCACTGTACATATAGAAGAATCTTGTGTGTGTGTGTGTGTGTTTAACCTGGCCCCATTTTTTGGGAAAAATAGCTGTGACCTTTTGCAGCATTCCCAGAAATTTTAGATTGGAGAAATGGAAATATCCTCTGAGATCAGCTGGTTCAACTTCATTTTCTCTCCTGGGCCCTGAGGATCAGGGAGGTTAAGTGGTTTGCAGTAGGTCATTGCACTGGGTCTCATGACTTGTAGCCATTTTTTTGCTATAACCCTAGGAAGATGATCATGGGAGTGAGTGGCTTTAGAACACCACAAGAACAAAGGGGAGAAATTCCATTTAAGCGCTAAGGGTTAGTTTAATGTATTACTATGTAAAATGTATCTTCTCCCCCCCCCCCAAATGCTCAATTTGAATTTCTTTCTGGCCCCGAAACTCTTTGTAAGGTTTATCAGTCTGTCTGGAAGGAATTTGTGTAAGAATGGAAGAAAGATGCTTTTGGTAGCAGGTTAAGGGGGAGAGTGGGATGTCAGGTCTATTACTGCTTGAAAAGAGCGTGAAGGAAGGTGATACTTCCTGTGTTGAGATCCCCAGGTGAAAACTCTCCTGGGCGGTATTCCTATATCAGGAGAGTGGTCAGCTGTGAGAAATCACTTATAGCAGGGATTGTCAAACCTAGGGCATTTGACAATGTCTGGAGACATTGGCATCTAGTGGACAGAGACCAGGGATGCTGCTAAGTGTCCTACAGCTCACAGGGCAGCGCCCCACACAGCTTCAAATGATCTGGCCCCAAATGTCAATAGTGTTGATGTTAAGAAACCTTGACACGTAAGGCAAAGAGCAAAATATGTATACACTTGTCTCTTGGTATCTGTAGGCCCTACACATGGTTCCAGGACCCCACCCCATAGATACCAAAATCCAAAGGTGCTCCAGTCCTTGATATAAAATACCTTTGTATTTGCATATAACCTATGTACATCTTGCCTTATACTTTACATCATCTTTAGATTACTTTATACCAAATACAATGTAAGTGCTATGTAAATAGTTGTTATGCCACATTTTCTTATTTGTATTATTTTTTATTGTGTCATATTGTTATCATTTTTTTAATATTATCCTTCTGAGCTTGGATGGATCTACAGGTGTAGAACCCACGGATAAGAAACACTGTCTGTGTATATGAACTCTCTGTATTCAACAATCTATATTTTTTACCCTAGGAAAGTATTCATCAAACTTGTTTCTCATGACTATGAATTTTATTACATTTGCTTTTTCACTTGGGAAGCTTAGGGAGTCTTTATAATTCCATGTTGTTTTATAAACCAAAGGTGCTTTGTAAGAAGATCGTAAGAGAAAATAGTCATATTTGTAAGCTTATCTTGTTTGAAGAAGGTGAATGTATATTTTGTGCTAAGCTATGGGTTTCTGAGCATAATTTCCATCTCCCTTAAACATATATAGGGTTGAAGCCTAAGTCTGAATAAGCAGTGTAGTAGCTTTCTTACTGCTGATTAAGTTACATCTAATTTTAGATTTTTTTAAATTTTATTTTTTATTTTTATTAAATCATAGCTGTGTACATTAATGCGATCATGGGGCACCATACACTGGTTTTATAGACCGTTTGACACATTTTCATCACACTGGTTAACATAGCCTTCCTGGCATTTTCTTAGTTATTGTGTTAAAACATTTATATTCTACATTTACTAAGTTTCACATGTACCCTTGTAAGATGCACCGCAGGTGTAATCCCAACAATCACCCTCCCTCCGCCCATCCTACCCCTCCTTCACCTCCCTCTCTCCCTTCCCCATATTCTTAGTTTATAACTGGGTTATAGCTTTCATATGAAAGCCATAAATTAGCTTCATAGTAGGGCTGAGTACATTGGATACTTTTTCTTCCATTCTCGAGATACTTTACTAAGAAGAATATGTTCCAGCTCCATCCATGTAAACATGAAAGAGGTAAAGTCTCCGTCTTTCTTTAAGGCTGCATAATATTCCACGGTGTACATATACCACAATTTATTAATCCATTCGTGGATCGATGGGCACTTGGGCTTTTTCCATGACTTAGCAATTATGAATTGGGCTGCAATAAACATTCTGGTACAAATATCTTTGTTATAATGTGATTTTTGGTCTTCTGGGTATATACCTAGTAGAGGAATTATAGGATTGAATGGCAGATCTATTTTTATATCTCTAAGTGTTCTCTAAACATCTTTCCAAAAGGAATGTATTAATTTGCATTCCCACCAACAGTGTAGAAGTGTTCCCCTTACTCCACATCCATGCCAACATGTCTGGTCTTGGGATTTTGTGATATGGGCTAATCTTACTGGAGTTAGATGATATCTCAAAGTAGTTTTGATTTGCATTTCTCTGATGATTAAGGATGATGAGCATTTTTTCATATGTCGGTAGGCCTTGCGCCTGTCTTCTTCAGAGAAGTTTCTCTTCAAGTCCCTTGCCCAGCCTGCGATGGGATCCCTTGTTCTTTTCTTGCTTATACGTTTGAGTTCTCTGTGGATTCTGGTTATTAAACCTTTGTCGGAGACATAACCTGCAAATATCTTCTCCCATTCTGAGGGCTGTTTGGTTGCTTTACTTACTGTGTTCTTGGCTGTGCAGAAGCTTTTTAGTTTGATTAGGTCCCGGTAGTGTATTTTTGAAGCTGCTTCAATTGCCCGGGGGGTCCTCCTCATAAAATACTCGCCCAGACCGATTTCTTCAAGGGTTTTCCCTGCACTCTCTTCTAGTATTTTTATAGTTTCATGTCTTAAGTTTTAATCTTTAATCCAGTGAGTCTATCTTAGTTAATGGTGAAAGGTGTGGGTCCAGTTTCAGTCTTCTACAGGTTGCCAGCCAGTTCACCCAGCACCATTTATTAAATAGGGAATCTTTTCCCCACTGAATGTTTTTAATTGGCTTGTCAAAGATCAAATAATGGTAAGTAGCTGTATTCATCTCTTGGTTCTCTATTCTGTTCCAGACATCTACCTCTCTGTTTCTGTGCCAGTACCATGCTGTTTTGATCACTATTGATTTATAGTATAGTCTGAGGTCTGGTAGCGTGATTCCTCCTGCTGTGTTTTTATTTCTGAGTAATGTCTTGGCTATTTGAGGTTTTTTCTGATTCCATATAAAATGAAGTATGATTTTTTCAAGATCTTTAAAGTATGACAGTGGAGCTTTAATAGGGATTGCATTAAAATAGTATATTGCTTTGGGTAGTATGGACATTTTAACAATGTTGATTCTTCCCAGCCATGAGCATGGTATGTTTTTCCATTTGTTAACATTTTCAGCTATTTCTTTTCTTAGAGTTTCATAGTTCTCTTTATAGAGATCTTTCACATCCTTTGTTAGATAAACTCCCAAATACTTCATCTTCTTGGGCAGTACTGTGAATGGAATAGAGTCCTTAACTGTTTTTTTCAGCTTGACTATTGTTGGTATATATAAAGGCTATGGGTTTATGAATGTTGATTTTATAACCTGAGACGCTGCTGTATTCCTTGATAACTTCTAAGAGTTTTGTAGTAGAATCCCTGGTGTTTTCCAGATACACAATCATATCATCTGCGAAGAGTGAAAGTTTGATCTCTTCTGACCCTATGTGGATACCCTTGATCACCTTTTCTTCCTTAATTTCGATGGTTAAAACTTCTACTACAATGTTAAAGAGCAGTGGAGACAATGGGCAGCCTTGTCTGGTTCCTGATCTGAGTGGAAATGATTTCAATTTAACTCCATTGAATACGATATTGGCTGTGTGTTTGCTGTAGATGGCCTCTATCAGTTTAAGAAATGTCCCTTGTGGGCGGCGCCTGTGGCTCAGTGACTAGGGCGCCGGCTCCATATGCCAAGGGTGGCGGGTTCAAACCCAGCCCCGGCCAAACTGCAACAAAAAAATAGCCGGGCATTGTGGCGGGTGCCTGTAGTTCCAGCTACTCGGGAGGCTGAGGCAGGAAAATCGCCTAAGCCCAGGAGTTGGAGGTTGCTGTGAGCCGTGTGACGCCACGGCACTCTACCGAGGGCAATAAAGTGAAAGTGTCTCTACAAAAAAAAAAAAAGGAAATGTCCCTTGTATACCAATTTTCTTAAGTGTTCTGATCATGAAGGGATGCTGGATATTATCAAAAGCTTTTTCTGCATCAATTGGGAGATCATATGGTCTTTGTTTTTAAATTTGTTTATGTGCTGAATTGTACTTATAGATTTACATATATTGAACCAGCCTTGAGACCCTGGGATAAAACCGACTTGGTCATGATATATAATTTGTTTGATGTGTTGCTGGATTCTGTGTGTTAGGATCTTGTTGAATATTTTTGCATCTATATTCATTAGTGGTATTGGTCTATAATTTTCTTTCTTGTTGGGTCTTTTCCTGGTTTGGGGATCAGGGTGATGTTGCTTCATAGAACATGTTGGGTAGTCTTCCTTCTTTTTCTACATTTTGGAACAGGTTGAGTAATATAGGTACTAATTCCTCTTTAAAGGTTTGGTAGAATTCTTTTTATTTTTTTGCAGTTTTTGGCTGGGGCTGACTAATTTTAGATTTTTTAAACTCTCCATATGTTTTAGTTTTCTGCATAAATTATTTATGCCACAGTGGTCATACAAATAGGGGCTTGTTTGTGGTCCTGAAAACTAGCAGAGCTGTCTGAAGGACGCTGCAGTGGCTGCCTGCTTCTGGTGCCATTGCTATTTTAGGCAGAGAGAAAATGACAGGCACTCTTCCTCCCTGGGAGTTCACAGGAGGTGCGGATGCCATAAGGAGAAGGAGGCAGGATGTGAAAGAGAAGGATTAGGAAGGTGCTTCTGACTCCTTTGGATGGTTTGTGGAAAAAAAGTCCTGTAAGAAATTGTGGAGTCGGGGAAACTGGCTCAATTGATAGATATTTTCTCAACCATCTTTGAGGCCACAACAAAGGGAGACGAAAACTTGTTCCCTGCTTCGCTTCCAGGAAACCCAAATTGTGTGAGTTTGGGGACCAAGTCTCTATCACTTCCTAGAGCATGCAGTGTGTCTAGGTAGCTGAGAGTTTAAAGTGCGCGCGTGCACACATGCACACACACATACACATATGTACATACGCACACACACCACCCCCAACAAAACAAAAAGCTGCGTGGTTATTCTCTCCTGTTTATGGAATATGAGCTTTCAGCTGTCTCCTATGTTGGAAGTGGGTAAGGGGAACCATTTCCCAACATTGAAAATGGGGTCTTTGAAAGCTGTCCTCAACTTTCTTGAAAGCTTGGAAAAGCTTCATTGAAATGATGAATTTTACAATTTGATAATGATTTTTCCCTTCCTGAATGTTTTTGAAAGTTACATGTACTATCTGATTGCTTGAAGGCTTATGGAAAGTTCTTTGAATTTCCAGATATATAATAATACATCTTGCTCATTTTTAAATTCCTCACAGCACCTATGTCTAACCGCTTGGCATGTTGTATGGCTCAGAAATGTTGGGCTGAACTGGAATCTGTGTTTTCTTTCTTTCCTTTATAAATGAAATGTAGTTATTTGAAACCCAATTTTTCATTTTAAACACTGTGTGCTTTTAAGGTTATAATTAATTAGTTAACTTGCATAATGATCTCTTTTTCTCAGTTGGTGGTTAGAAAGGTTCTTTAGGGCATAAAAATATGTTTTTAATGGATTTTACCTTACTTTGGCCATACACAGCTCAGTAAAGCTTTCTGGAGTAAAAAAAATAAAAAACAACAGACCTGCCTAAGTTACTACTGTGAGCTCTTACATGAGCTAGTAAGAACTCAAGTTTTAGGCCAAGTGCAGTGGCTCACGCCTGTAATCCTAGCACTCTGGGAGGCCTAGGTGGGAGGACCAATTGAGATCAGGCATTCGAGACCAGCCTGAGCAAGAGTGAGATCCTGTCTCTACTAAAAATAGCACTCTAGGAGGCTGAGGTGGGTGGATTGCCTGAGCTCACAAGTTTGAGACCAGCCTGAGCCAGATCGAGACCTCGTCTTTGTGGTGAGTGCCTATAGTCCCAGCTACATGGGAGGCTAAGGCAAGAGAACTGCTTAAGCCCAAGAGTTTGAGGTTTCTGTGAGCTGTGACACCACGGCACTCTACCGAGGGTGAGAAGTGAGACTATGTCTCAAAAAAAAAAAAAAAGAAAGAAAAATTAGTTGCGCATGATCATGGTATGTACATGTTGTCCCAGCTACTCAGGAGGCTGAGGCAGGAGGATCACCTGAGCCCAGGAGTTTAAGGTTTCTGTGAGCCAAGATGATGCCTCTGCACTCAACCCAGCATGACAGAGCTACACTCTGTCTCAAATACAGAAAGAACTCAAGTTTTCTCTGGTCTGTGGTTTTAAGACAGAGGCACATTAGAATATGAGTATAGGGAACTACCTCCAGGGCATAAGATTGAATTTATCCTGCCATGAATGCTTATAAAAAATGATGCGAGGCTATCAGAAAATGTCAGGACCTCAGGGTAAGTGCATCTGGATTTTCATTTCATATTAAATCCATCTTTATAACTCTGTCCCCAGACTTCCAGCCTTTTCAGATGTGTACTAACTACTGTGGCAAATTGACTTTTACTGAATGGGAGTTTTTAGCCTGGGAATGTGGCCTCTGCATTAATTCTTCCCATAAAAGCCACCATATATGTACTCCCAGTTTCTGAGGTTTGAAAAGATGCATTATGGTTTTTAAATGATGAGATTTTTCACCCAGTGTGAGAACCAAATCTTTAGAAAACCAGGCAGTTCCAGCGTTAAAAATGACACTTCTATTTTAAAACAAAAATGTTTTGTTTCGCAAAAAGGTCACACAGGTATTCTTTTTTTCCATGACATTTATTTTCATGATCCAAGTAGCCCAGAATCAAGCCCTCTTCATCCCTCTCTTCTTTGGCATGTGGTTAAGTTGTTTATGAGTCTCAAATGCCCAATTCTTCATGTCAGCCAGCTAGGAAATCCTCTACCATATGGCTTAAATTTGGGGGAGAACATTAAAGTGAGTTCCAACAAGCATATCTGTGTCTTCTGTACCATCTGGCCCTCCAGCACATATGCTGTAGATTTTTCATGCGCAGGCCGGGCAATCTGATTTGAATGATATGAACCCATCACCCAGGAAAGACTGTTGTGTAGCTTACATCCAGTCGGTCAATGCGTAGTTTATTACAAGGATCAGTGGGTGGCAATAGATGGTTGGAGCTCTCAAGTTTTCAAATTCAGGCCTTGGTGTCAGACCCCAGGAATTGGTTTCCTTTCCGAGGAACCTCTTGGCTCCGCAAGGGTCTCAGTGGCAACCCCACCTGCAGATGGTGGGAAGATTGCTGCAGGATCCATCCGGGGCCTCTTCTTCTTTTGCCCTTAATCTCCATCCCTGTCAGTTTTAGTAATTAGCAGATGGTGGATCTAACATTTGTGATAGGGAGTCATAAGAATTTTACATATGTGATATGTAAATCAGCTTTTAATTATTCAGAGGTTAATTTAGGACACGTTTCTTGTTGAGCATATATTCGGGAGTTCATCAGTATTGCCACACACAAGTGGCCTTTTGAAGGTTTTGGGAACATATTACCAAATGACCTAGAGAAAAGTCATCTGAATTTACTCCTGTGATCAGTGGTCTACTTCACTGCTCGCTTGTTTCCCTGAACCCCTGCCAACACTAAATATTATCATATTGAAAAATTTTTGCCAACTTGCTAAGCAGGCAAAAAAGCATCTAGTTGTTCTTGTAAAAATTTGCATTTCTTGCAATCAGTATAAGATGTGCATTTCTACAGCTCAAATCCTAGTCACAGCACCAATTGCATTTCTATAATTAGTTGTGAGATTGAAGAATGTCATGTGTTTATTGGTCATATGTAATTTTTATTTTTGGTAATTTTTTTTTTACAGTTTTATCTCCATTTCCACTGAACTAAAGTAAGGAATGCCCATGTGATGGGATACCAGAGAGTCTTTAAGATCATGTTAAAAAAAAAAAAAAGCAATTTTGTGGTAAAGAACTCATGCTATCTTAAGTGGGGAAAAGATCAGTAATAAAAATGTGGCTCAGCACCCGTGCTTAGTGGTTAGGGTGCTGGCCACATGCATCAGGGCTGGTGGGTTCGAACCTGGCCTGGGCCTGCTGAACAACAATGACAATAACAACAAAAAATAGCCAGAATTGTGGTGGGCGCCTATAGTCCCAGCTACTTGGGAGGCTGAGGCAAGAGAATCGCTTAAGCCCAAGAGCTTGAGGGTTAGTGTGAGCTGTGATGCTACGACACTCTACTGAGGATGACAAAATGAGACTCTGTCTCCAAAAGAGGGTCATGACTGCAATATAGTAAAACATCAATGAAGTATACAAACGCAGCATGTATATTTAAGAGTCACAAACGAATGCATCCTACAACTCAGGTTAAAAGTGAAAAGTATCGTCTTTGTTTGCCCCCCTCCCCCCGTAAGGAGGAAAGAACTTTCCAGAGGCAATGCCTTCATCTCTTCTGGCCTGTCTTCCTGGTTTGGTCAGGACCTGACAGTCCTCCTGCGCACCTCAGTCTCTATGCTGCTGCACACCCCTGACCGTCAGCTACATCCTGAGTAGACTCTTACCACACAGCCCCCTCCTGAGTCCGAGGCCCCACTCTCAACTTCTCTCACAGGCCCTTCCCTTGCCTGCAGGAACGTGGTAGCCTCAGTCCGTTCTGATCTGTAGCCTACAGTTTAGCCATCTAAGGTTTGTTCTGGCAAAGTACAGGTGTTAGTTAGGGAACTTCAGCACCTGTTTGCTCTTCCAGCAAAGGCCAACTAGACTAGTCTCTCATGGTGGACTCAGGACCTCAAAAGAAAGACCCCTTGGTTGTGTCACCCACCCAGGCTGCCTTCCACTGAATCATGGGTGAGTTTTCAGGTCATACTATTTATAGGATAGAGGAAAACATTTTGTCAAATATATGGATGAAATGAAAATCTTAAAAGGAAATACACCAAAATGATGATTTTCTCTGGACTAATGGTGGGGGGGTTATAGATGACTTTTATTTTCTTCCTAATACTTTCTATATTCTCTTAATTTTATAAAATTTCTATATAATGTTTTAATTCCATAAAGCCATTTTAAATGTTTTTAAAGGTTTTTGTTTGTTTATTTGTTTACTTCCTTAAATGTTCAAGAAAAGGGACAAAGTTAATGATTAAATATAGTATATATTTTGGGTTGTCTCTGATTTTTTTTTTTTTTCTTATCTTCCAGGCTTCTTTCTTTCAACTTCTCTAGAGTCACTTTTTTTTTTTTTTTTTTTTAGGAGAAAAGATGTAACACATAAAGGGAAATAAAATTAAAAGAGAAAAGCCCCATTTTAATGTTTTCTAACATTTTCTTATCTTTGTCAATTTGCATACACATTTTTCACACATTTATTACACTGGAATATTTAGCCCTTTTTACTTAATATGTTTTCATTTATATTCTATTATGTATTTTAAAGTAAATTGTATTCTATTTATATGTTTATTTTTAAATACCAAATTCCCTGTACTTTATTTAAATACTCATCCTATAGTTGGGTATTTAGGTTGTTTGTCATTTAAAATCCTTGTTTTGGATATTGTCCTAAATTGTGCATAAGTAGTGTATAGATTTTAAGTTTCTTACCAAAACATTATGCAAAATATGTAGTCTGTGAATGAACTTGGGGGTGAACGGTCTGTCTCTGATCTGCCATCTCACTGATCAGCAGAGTTCGTGTGGCTGAACTGGCTGGCTAATCTTTCCCAAAGTACATACGATATTAATATATTATCATGTCTTTCGAATCTATTATGTGTGATTAAAGGAATCAGACCTATATGGTTAAATCAATCCACAGCTAAACCTGAACCCTAATTTTTATGACTTTAAAAGAATGAATATTGACAAATTGAATTCCCTGTGATATTTGCATACTTTTTTTTTTTTTTTTTTGAGACAGTCTCATTATGTCACCCTTGGTAGTGTGCTGTGGCATCACAGCTCACAGCAACCTCAAACTCTTGGGCTTAAACCATTCTATTGCCTCAGCCTCCCAAGTAGTTGGGACTACAGGCACCTGCCACAAAGCCTGGCTATTTTTTGGTTGTAGTTGTCATTGTTGTTTGGCAGGCCCAGGCCTGGTTAGAACCCGCTAGCCTTGATGTATGTGGCCTGCACCCTACCCACTGAGCTATGGGCGCTGAGCCTGCATATCTTTTGATAAGCAGTAAATTACTGAAAAAAGACAAACAGAGCAAGGGAAGTGAAGAAGTCAGGAGGCAACAACCACATGTTGACCACCTATGACAGGCATTGTGCAGAATGCTTTTTTCTGGTTGTCTCATTTAATTTCAGAACAACCTGGTAAACAGATAATATTATCTCCACTTTTGAAAATTGAGGACTGAAGATTGTTTAAATTATTCACCTCAAATTGCATCTAACGGGGAGGTGAGCTGGTTCCTATCTGTGTCTATCGGATCCCAAATCCTCTGCAGCAGATCTGGTCCCCGTTACCTGAGAGGTATGGATGATGCGCTGCAAACAGAGGAATGTTTAGGTGTAAAAAATGAAACTTGAACAGTGCTTAAAGAAAGCACACAAGAATTCTTTTTTTAGCTTGTGCTGAGGTTTGAATGTTTGTATACCCTCCACAATCCATGTTGAAACTTAAATCTCTGGTGCAATAGTGTTAAAAGGTGAGCAATTAAGAGATGATTAGGCCGTAAGTCTCTGCCCTCACCCGCAAGGCCAATGCCTTATAAAAGGGAGGGAGAGAACCTGCTCGGCCCTTTCCACCTTCTATCTCCTCTTCCATATGAAGACAGCAAGAAGCTGCCATATGAGGAACAGGACTTCACATGACACTGCATCTGCTAGCCCCTTGACCTTGGACTTCCCAGCCTCCAAACTGTGAGAAAATACATTTCTAATTCCTGTTTTTTTTGTGAATTACCCAGTCACAGATATTTTGTTGTAGCAGCACAAGTGGACTCAGATATCTTGGGATGGGAAAGGTCTTTTAAAGAATGACTCAAAAAATCTTTTTTAAAACATTTTTCTTCATTTATTCAGATTAATGTGAGGGTACAAATGATTAGGTTATAGTTTTTGCATTTGTTAGGTAAGGTCCCTGTTGTAGTTGTGTCCTGCTTCGAGGAGGTATGCCGTATATATTATGCCCATTAGATGGGAGCTCAATCCCCCCAACTCTCTCAAAAGATCTTAAGTCAAAACCAAAAGAAATTTATAATTTTGATGCCAGAAAAATAAAAAGACTTGGCCAAAAATGTATCACAAAGTCAACTTGGGAGAAAAATTATGACTCATAACAAAGATGAAGGACTAATTTCCCTATTGTGCAAGGATCTCCTAGAAATTGGTAAAGAAAAGCCCAAAACCTAGCAGAAAAGAGGAGAAAGAATAGGAGAAGATGGTTTACTCAAAAGGAAAGAAAGACGGCATCCCTGGGTCTTTGCCTCTGTTGTTCTCTGGATCTGGCCAGGCTTTGGCACACATGACAATTGTAGGAGCGATTCCGAAGTCTAGTTCGGGCTCTTCTACTTTTTAGCGAGTTGTCTACTTACAGTGACGAGCAATTTAGGTGGGGACCTTCTGAATCCCAGGCTATGAGTCACAACTTAGGTTATAATATGTCCAGAAGCTTCAGTCACCAGCATCCGAAAGCCATGTTTATTTCAGAATGAAGTTTTGAAATTCAGAAAATAACTAAGGGAAAGCTGAGTCTTTAGTTTGGGATTATTGTCTGTCAGTGGACCAGGAAGTATCTGGTAACTTTCAGCGCTTGAGGACAAGCCTTACAAAAATCCCAGAACAAAAACTTAGGGCGACCTAGAAACATACTGAGCCAATCTGTGCAGTTCAACCTCTTCATTTTATAGATGGAAAAATACAGCTTGTGGAGGTCAGGTGAGAGGTCAGATGGAGTCAAGTCTGGGAATTTTTTCTCAGGAAAACTATTTCTTTAAAAATTGCCCACCAGACATGAGTTTTGTCATGATTCTTCCCGTTTCCTTTTCACCTTCCCACAAATACCAGTCAAATGCCTACATTGTTACAGAGAAAATGACTTTACCATTGTCTACTGATTTGAATCATATACCCTTTATTAACCACCAGGCTAATGGGACAATAGCAAGTCATTCGTCTCAAATAGACTGGATCATTTCTCTGAATGAAAAAAATTACTGTGGCTCAGTGTGTAGGGGGCTAGCCCCCTAAACTGAGGGTGGCGGGTTCAAACCCAGCCTGGCCAAACTGCAACAAAAAAATAGCCCGGGGTTGTGGCGGATGCCTGTAGTCCCAGCTACTCAGGAGGCTGAGGCAAGAGAATTGCCTGAGTCAAAGAGCT